>NW_019272021.1:881997-1286206 GCF_002738345.1 Cucurbita maxima | reverse complement strand
CTATGCCCCCAAAGATTCTAAAGTGGTCTACTGCAGGTTTTCTTCCGCTCCATGCTTCTTGTGGAGTCATATCTCTAACAGAAAAGGTAGGGCTCCGATTGAGAATGTGAACGGACCACACAACAGCTTCTGGCCAGAATTCCTTCGGGACTTCTTCTTTATTTAGTAAACTTCAAACCATGCTCAGAATGGTCCTGTTTTTCCTTTCGGCCACACCATTTTGTTGTGGTGTATATGCTGTTGTTAATTGTCTCCGTATGCCCTTCTCTTCACAAAATTGAATAAACTCTTTCGAGCAGAATTCTCCATCTCTGTCAGTTCTTAAAACCTTGACTCTTCTTCCAGTTTTGGTTTTCATAGTAGCACAAAATTTTTGAAGCAGTCAAAGGCTTCTGATTTGGCGTGCAAGAAATAAGTCCATGTTTTTCGACTAAAATCATCGATGAGGGTCATGAAATATTTCTTGTTACCATTTGATGCAGGAGAGATGGGACCACATATGTCTGAATGAATCAACTCCAAAATTGCTTGAGCTCTTCTTGATTTTCCAAATGGAAAAGAGTTTCTTTCATGTTTTGCTACTACACAGCGCTCGCAAATTTCCGTTGGTGGAGTAATATCTGGCAACCCAGTTACCATCTTCTTTGAGGACAACGTCTTTAATCCTTTGAAGTGTAGATGACCATACCTAAAATGCCAAAGCCAAGTGGTATCTTCTTTCTTCACCATCAAACTTTTGGCAACGATATTTAACGTCAACGGATATAGACAGTTGGTGGTAATCTTCATCTTAGCAATCGATCCTCTTTTGGAGTCATAAATTTCACATTCATCATTTTGGAATGTGATCACATACCCCTTTTCTTGTAACTGACCGATATTAAGTAAGTTGGCCTTCAGATCAGGAATGTAGAATACATTAGAAATAGACTCTACAAAGCCATTTCTAGTCTTGATATCTACGGTTCCTTTCCCCATCACTTGGAGAGATGAATTGTTGCCAAGAGAGACCGTAGTATGAAAATTTTCGTCTAAAGTTGAGAAGAATTCCTTACAACCTGTCATATGATTGCTGCATCCAGAGTCTACGACCCATACACCTTGATCTGCAACCTTCATAGCATGGAATGACATTAATAATGTTTCTTCTTCTCTTCTCTCCACAAAATTGGATTGATTTCTTTTCTCCTTTTGGAGCCTGGTATAGCATTCATTTTTGTAATGTCCAAGGCGTCCACATCTGTAACATTCCACCTTAGACTTGTCAAAGTGTCTCTTGCCTTTGTTGTCATAATCGTTTCTGACTAGGTCTGCTGACCTGCCAACATCTTCACTTCTTTCTCGACTGCCTCTCTCACGACCTCTGCCTCTTCTTTGGCTCTTCATAACCTGTTTCCACCATATCAAATAACTCCTTTGATCTGAGAAAATTTTCCATCAACATCGCCCAATGATCATAGTGACCGTCGAACCTCGGGATGGCGGGCTGAACGTAATTCTCAACTTGTTTTTCTGCTGCAAGATCGCTCTGATACCAGTTGTTGGTGACAACAGAAAACTGAATTGAGATTGAGAGGAGGAGTGATTTGAGTGATGGGGAGGGAGGTCCTTTTTATAGGGGATTCTCGGAATTGGTTGAGATTTTTGTGGAGATTTTGTGGATGAATTTGAATTCACCTCCTCCTTCTCTTCCGTAACTAATTCAAATTCTATTATTAGCTATTATTAGTTTCAACACATTGGCAGGCTGTCAAATGGATTCTTAGGTACATTCTTGGTACTATTGATGTTGGTATTAAGTTTCAAAAACAAGAAATGTTTAATCTTGACAATCTTGTAGTCGGTTATGTGGATTCTGATTATGCTGGTGATTTGGATAAGCGACGATCTACTACGGGTTATTTATTTACTATGGCTGGTGGACCTGTTTGTTGGCATTCAACATTGCAGTCTACTGTTGCATTGTCTACCACCGAAGTAGAGTATATGGCAGTAACGGAAGCTTTTAAAGAAGTTATTTGGATGCATGGTTTGATCAATGACTTGGGCATTTTGCAGGAACATATAGATGTGTTTTGTGATAGCCAAAGCGCTATTTGTTTGTCAAAAAATCAAGTTCATCATGCTCGTACTAAACATATTGATGTCTGTTTTCACTTTGTTCGATAAATTATTAGCGAAGGGGATATTCGTTTATTAAAAATTGAAATTACTGATAACCCTGCTGATATGTTGACAAAGGTGATCGCTTATGAAAAGTTCTGGCATTGTTTGGATTTCATCAACGTCGGAAGAAAGGAGTAGTGTGATGACGTGGTAGCAACCAAATCAGTTATCAACTTTGAGATCTTATGACAAGATGGAGATTGTTGTAAATTGTAATAAGTACTTATTCTTTAGGACTGATTAGTCCTATTCTCTAGGATAAGCTTCACTGATATTTTTAGGTTTGATTAGTTTCGCTGATATTTTTAGGTTCAACAAAACACTATATAATGTCATTCTTTCTGCTGTTGATGAAGACATCAAGTTTGGTGTGTCACATTGTATTTCTAGAGTGACATATTGGTGTTGTGAGTATATTTATTCTGCTTTCGGCGCACAAGACCGTGTTGCTTAGTAAAATTTAGAGTTACACTATTCCAATCCTTCCCTTTTAACCTTGTTGCGTTGTCTTTTATCCAAAAAGAAATTTGTCTTTTATACTTGATGTCATCAATTTGGCTGCAGTCTTAACAAACAAGAAGGTGTGAGGAGTGCGAAATTAATGAAAGGGGTGGCAATTACGTGCATACATTTCACTTCATGAGCCTAAAAATCAAGGTGGAAGCCTTTGCCAAATACACACACATACCCAAAGAATGAAGAACCTTCATAGCGCAGGCCTTTGCCTTCTCGTGGTGGTGGCGATTCTCACTGGAGCTCACGTTGGGGAGGCGGTGAGTTGCAACCCCACGGAGCTGAGTCCATGTCTCAGTGCAATCACGTCAGCTGGGGCACGGCCAACAGTTGCTTGCTGCCGGAAGTTGAAGCAGCAGCAACCATGCTTTTGTGGGTATCTAAAAGATCCAAGGTTCAAACCTTATGTACAATCTCCTCGCGCCAGAATGGTTGCTTCCATCTACCATATCGCCGTCCCTAGGTGCTAGAACCCTATGCTCTCATATGAAACCGACCAGCTTAATCTCTACTACAAAATGAAGCTATAAATAAAAAAAAAAAGTGGCATGCTTACATATTTGTCTCTAACTTTCCTTTTAATTGCTATGATTTTTAAGGTTTTTAAGGTGTTATATTCTTTTCTCCAAAATATTAAAGCAGACATCGTATTACATCTTACGTTTTTCTAATGGAATGAAAAACCAATTTATATTTATTAGCATATGCCTTTGAGTATTTTAAAAATACTCACTAAACAACTCCTTTATTGAGCTTAAATGCAAACCTACACAATTTCATGCATGTGAACTATCATATCTGTCTATTTTCCTACCTCAGCTATTCTAACGGGTGATCTTGGATGTGTACTTGATTTTTCTACCACGGTCTACACGTGCGAGTATAGAACTACCAGTCAGTTCACACATCTTTTGGGACCTTTTCGGTTGGGCGAGCATTCTTTAGTAGTTGTTGATGTTGAACACCCGTTAGGAATAGCAACCGTCGCAACAACATTATGATAAATATAATTATCGTTCCCCTGCCTTGTAGCATACGTGTCCGTACTATTGTGAAGGAATTGGGGTAGCCTCAATGCATGATCATGCAATAATGCATGAGGTCCCAACTTTTTTCCATTTTCATTATGGTTTAATACAACCACACTAGTGTCTTTTTCATATCATATCCTTTCTCATAACGTTTATCATATCATTCAGCATAGCTTCCATGCGTATGTCGAGTTTGTATTTCATTCTAGTTCATTGTTTTGCATTTCAATCATATCATGTTATTCATGTCGCACATATATCATACCATAACGTCTTCATGCTTTCAAAAATAACAATCCACATCGTACACATGAATAGAGAGACTATCATTCATATGTTCCTCGATTAGATGACGTATGACTTTTGTCATAGTTTCAACCATCCGTTCTTATTACATTTGGTGGTTTGCGACCCTTACCTTCAGTTACACCACCAAAAAAATGTTTACTTTAGGCAGTTTGTTGGCATCCGTTTCCTTTATATATATATGGTAAATGATGTTATTAATTTGGCTGCACTCCTAACTGACCAGAAGCAAGTATTGTGTGCACAGCTTCCACTTTACAAGCGCTATAAATACTACTTGAAACTTCATCACAAATACAACCAATATATTCATCTTTGTTCTCAACAACAATGAAGAAAAGGCTTTGCCTTTTGGTGGCAGTGATGGCGATGGTGGCGCTCCTTACTGGAGCTGGAGTGGCAGAGGCGGTGAATTGCGATCCTACGGAGATGAGAGCATGTCTTCCTGCATTAAAATCCTCAGAGCCGCCGACAGCCGAATGCTGTGATAAAGTGAAGAAGCAAGAGGGATGCCTTTGTGGATACCTGAAAATCCCAATATTGAAGCCTTATTTAGAGTCTCCCAATGCTAAAAAGATAGCTTCTTCCTGTGGCATTCCCATCCCCACCTGCTAGACCTACCATCTCTCCTTCCCTAAGGCTTTTGTACAAAATGAAGTTGTATTCCTCACCTCAGTCTACTAAAAAAGCAAAACTATAAATAAAAGTGAATCACTTCATATTCTCTCTATGCTTCAATTTTCTTTATACATCATAGATCGTTAGAAAAATTGAACATAGCTTGTCTAAGCTTTTGAAAGATATAAAACAGGTAAACCAATGAAATAATTTTTTAACAGGGCAGGTATAAGTTAGGTAAGGATCTAAATTTCTAGTTACTCAAAATCGCTACTAACGTCTCGTGCTCTTAAAAAATATGTGGAATATAACTCTTAAAAAATATCATTTTTATCATAAATGTTGTAAACATTTAAACAATTTCATCTCACGAAAACACCGTCATAGTCTTATGTGTTTCAAACGAAAAACTCGAATTCAAAATATATAAAAAATAAAAAAATAATTACAAAATAATTTAAAATGGAGATGCAAGACAACTTTTCTAACCTAAGACTAGGAATTGAAATATGCATATGCACGTGTCATGGTCTCTGCTCGCGATGCGGACATCATCCGTACATGGACGCTTTGCCTTTACCTGAAAAAATGATGTGACACACGGCCTGAGTAATTCGAAGAATACTTAGTAAGTAACCCTACTATAGGGGTCATGCTAAATACAAACACATGCAATCATGCTCTAGGGATCCATCTCTATCTCTTTCTCATACTAGGGGTGGCCTCCAATTTTGACTACTATGGATGTGTAGAACTTTCCTACACACGACCCACACGTGCAATTGTGAATGCTCAGATGGTTTGCACACTTCCTAGACCCTCTATCGAGCTAGCTATCTGTAGCAACGTTGGGAGGTCAGTAGACCACTGCTCACCATGAACATTGTCAACATCATCTGAACGCGTTCGAACTCATCATCATAAAACAGAAGTATCCCGATGCTTATGTACACACAACATGCATGAGTTCCCTTTAATTCTCATCTTCACATCTTTTCTGACACAATCTCAGTCTTTAGTAACACATGCACGTTAGATATTTATATTATTATCATTTTTCATGCACTTAGGGTTGTGTTCTAGGTCGATCTATCGACATGATCCTATATGGCAATCATCATCACACAACATGCTTAATATGGAAAACATCATCATATTAAGGTAAACGTCATGCAAAACATCATACTCATCATAATGTCACCAAATGCATCAAGCATTTCAAGTACGTATATCATAGCTCATACATCGTAATATAACTCACGTATGACATCATACGATATATCTCATAATCACAATCAATCATACATCATAGCTCATACAATTTATAACCTATCTTATAGTAAAATCACTTACTTGGTTGGTCTTAGCTGACATTCTACTTAATTTTAACGTTAGCTCCCGTTCCTCAAAAGCTGTTTTAAATGTCACCGGAGTTCGTTTCCTATCACACCATTGTCACATTTCGTTAGTATTTCACCATTTAATTCTAATTCAACTAATGAATGTGAAATACGGCTCAAATACCTTAATTGACGGTGCAGCAGGTTCGAGAGGGTTGGAACGATGGAAATTGGGCCAAAATGGCAAAATCCGAGCCAAATAAGTCAAGGAGCCGCTGGGAGCCGAGTCGAGCCACCTAAGCCGACCAAGATGAATGGCTGCTTACACCGCTGGAGACACGTGGCAGGAAATGAGTGGGCCACGTCGTGTGCAAGCGTCTCGAGTCAAGCCACAATTCGGGTCAGCTCGCGGGTCGCGTCTACAAGCGTGGGCTGCAGTGACATATTGGCCTCAGTTTGTGGGCTTCGGGTCGTTTGGCTGCAGGCAGGGCTTACTGGGTTGCAGGTTGGGCCGCATGTGCGTAGGATGCAAGCTAGGCTGCTATATTACAGGTTGGGCCGCGGCTCTCGGGTTTGCAGGCTGGGCGGCGACCCGGGTTGCAGGCAGGTCGCGGGTCACGGATTTACATCACAGGTTGCTGTCGTTGAACTGGGCCGAAGCCCACGTTGGCTGCAGGTGCGTGGGTTTGGCTGAGGCCGTTTGAGGCCGACCCAAATCAGAATCGGCTGGATCCTTTCTTCTTCATCGTTAGGATTGCATAACAACGCACACACTCGATCTAGATAACACATAGAACATGATAAAGAAAATGCAAGAAGAATATTGGGTAAAGAATTTGTATTGATGACTTCAAGTATATACCGTAAGAGAGAATACAAAGAATATAAAAAGTACATTTTCAAAGCTCTGCTTGAGGGGATATATAGATGGTTCAGCTTACATATATGTCTAGGGATATATACCGCTTATCTATATATTTTTACCAGATATAACTATCTACTATATATAACACCTACCATATATAGATTTACTGGACATAGTTTTTTACAATACATGTGCTATTTACTATTTATGACAATTTACTTTATATGTCATTTACCATATATAGTTTTATTAGGTATAACCATTGACTAAGCTCTAAATAAACTGCAGGCTCCATAACCTAACAATCCTCAAATGACCATGAGCATCTTCATTGCACCATACCAATTGAGGCTTTGCACAACCTCAATATTTCATCAACACGTTTTGTCAACATGTTTACTGGATTCTTTGCACCGCCTATCTTCTCAGAATACATCACCATCTTTCACTAAACTGCAAGTGAAATGGTATCGCCTTTCGTGTTTTATCTTTAAATGATAGACCGGGTTCCTCACCAACTGTATGACACTCTAACCATCTCTATAAAAAAATCTTTTCATGCTGCTTTTTGCTCAATTCTTCTATATAATCAATCATTCATATCGTCTTCTTTCTAGCTTCAGTTATTGCCACGTACTTAGCCTCAGTACAACACACTTTTTAAGCCTAGACATCCAATCACACATGGCTTGCTCCCACTTGGTTGTATCCTCCAACTATAGGGCCTCATCAAAGGGCTCTGGTTCCCTTTCATCAGCAATAGATAGTGTAATGAAGGTAAATACATAACTGGTACTCTGATAGTACTAGATGATTTTCACAACACCGGTTCAGGTGTCACTTGCTCTACCGCTGGTTCCTCTACAACAATCTCAGGAGTTTCTTGAGTATCTTCTACAACCTCACTAGGTGATTTTTTCCACAACTCAACCTCAAGTCCCACTTGCTTTGTTGTCTTGGAACCTTACTCCACATCTGGTTTCTCAGCAGTAGTCTCAGGAGTTTCATGAGTATCTGCTACAATATCACTAGGTGAGTTTTCTTACAACTCAAGCTCAACTCCCACTTGCTTCATGGTCTTGGAACCATGCTCCACATCTGTATGGACCATTTCCAACTGCATTCTTCAATTCTTTGGGTCCTTGTGAAGCTAATTCGTTTTTATTTGCTCATAACGCAGTTCTCACAATAACCCACATCACAGGTTTCAGACCTTCTAAAACTTCTTTTACAGCCAACATCTTCATTCCTTTCACGCTCATATGTCCAAGTCTATTGTGCCATAAACTTGAATTTGAATCACTCTCAGCAACAACAACTATGTTCATACACCCTGCAGTGGTATATAAGGTTCCAAATTTTGTGCCATGTGCTACCACCATAACACCCTTCATAATCTTCCACGAACTCTTCCAACTGTGTTGTATAACCTGTGTTGTCCAACTGACCAATAGAAATCAGGTTCTTCTTGAGATCAGGAATATATCTAACATCCTTTAATATCCATTGATTTCCTGCTTGAGTTTTTATGCATACACCTCCTTTTTCTTTAATCTCCAAATCTTTGTTGTCGGCAAGATACACCTTCTTGAAATTTCTAGACTTGAAAGTTCGGAACAACTCTTTTTCTGAAGATGAATGAAAAGATGCACTTGAATCCAAAATTCAGGATTCAATCGAACTGTCCATACTGAGGATTAAAGCATCCTCAATGTCTAATGCTGAATTTATAGAATCATAATTATCTCTAGATTTGTGATTTTGCTTCCTCTTTGGACTTGTACAATTTGTCAGAAAGTGATCTTTATCTTACAATTCTAACACGTTACGTTTGGTCTATTTGGAGATTTTTCTCGGTTCTTTGATTTTGATCTCCCTTTGTTTGGGCCCTTCGGTTTATTTCTTCCCCGTTGGTCAACACTGAAAGCACTACTAGATGAATTTCCAATTTCTCGTTTGCGAATACTTTCGCTGAGAACTACATCTCGAATTTCATCAAACTTCAGTTTATCAGATCCTCGAGAATTGCTGATTGCGGAAAGACCAGTATCCCACGACTCAGGTAAAGATGACATCAAAATCAATGCTTTAATTTCATCATTGAAATTAATTTCCATCGAACTCAGTTGACTTACGATCATATTGAATTCATTTATATGATCAATAACAGATTCAACTTTAGACATCTTTAGCTTGCACAATCTCCACATTGAATACACCTTATTCATAGCCGACGGTTTTTCGTACATATTCTATAGCGCCTTCATCAAATCTGACATTGTCTTCTCCTTGATGATGTTGAATGCCATGTTTCTGGATAGCGTCCATTAGATCAGCCCTAAGGCTTGTCGATCCTTGAGCTTCCACTGCTCCGTGGTCATGGTATTCGGCATCACCCCCAATAGAGGTTTGTGAAGACCTTTCTAATATAAATAATCTTCAATTTTCATTTTCCAGAAATCGAAATCGGATCCATCGTACTTCTCAATTCCAATTTTAAGCTTTCCATCTTCACAGATCGTGCGCCTAGCCTGATACAACTTGTTAGGATCGCACAACAACGCACACACTCGATCTAGATTAACACAAAAAACAGGATAGAGAAAATGCAAAGTGAATATTGACTAAAGGATTTGTATTGATGATTGAGGTATGTACAGGAAGAGAGAATACAGAAGTACTTCACGTATGTATAGGAAGAGAGAATACAGAAGTACAATTTTAAAGCTCTGCCCATAGAGGTTATATATATGATTCAACTTACTATATATAACTTTACCGGATATAATCATTTACTATGTATAACTATCTACTATTTACCAGATATAGCTCTTTGCTCTTATTTAACAATTTATTTTATATGTTGTTTGTCCTATATAGTTTTAGTATGTATAAACGTTGACTAAGTTGTAAAAAGCCGCAGACTCCATAACCTAACAGACTTGATGTGCAATTTTTCGGCGACTTTTCTCTCTCCTTCTCGCAACATTTTTCGACGTCTTTTCTCTCCCTATCTCTTTATCAACTTCTCCTCCTCTCTTCCACTAAGTTTCGTGTTTGGTGGACTTCTGGGGGAGGTAGATCGGGGTTTCTCAAAAATCCAAATTAAATTTTTTTTTTTCTGACGACACGAGCGACAACGTTGCGTGGGTTTTACTTTTTAGTGGACATACTAAGGTTGGCAAATTTACTAGTATCTCTATAAAATATACTAGTAAAGCTCACTGGCAATGTAGTGCTATGACCCTTTTCATCTCTAGGGTCATAGCACTACATTTTTTTCTTTTCATCTAGCCGAGCCATTCCCTTTTTTTCTTCTTCTATGTTTTAAGGCGCGTGATTAAGCTTTCTAATCTTCCTCAACAAAGCAAAACAAAGAAGTATCTTAATGCACGTGAACACATAAATTATTTTCGTATTTAATTTTCTAACCAACATCAACTTAATTGTAACGAAATGGATGAAATTTTGATCAAAGGAAATTTAAAAATTGACTTACTCGAAGAAAGAATTCCAACCAAAACTCCTATCTTCGTAGTATTGAGAACCTCATAAATAAATGTAAAACCCAAAAGAATGACTGGAAAACATACCTGAATATACAATGGATTTTGTCCGAGAGGAAGATTTTGGGGAAAGTTCTTTTTTATTTTTTATTTTACGGTAACCAAGAACAGTTGGCTTGGATTCAGGTATATTTATTTATTTATTATTTAATATTTATTTTTATTTTGTAAAGAGGGATATTTAATGGGGAAGTGAGTTTTTTTTTTTTTTTTTTTTTTTTTTTTTTTTTTTTTTTTTTTTTTTTTTTTTTTTTTTTAATTTTATTTATTTATTTATAGTGGTTACATCTTGCTTCTCTCTAACCTATGAGAATTGAAATTACGATTAGGTATATTCAAAATTATGTTCTTAATTTATGCTCATTGGTTCACTAAATTAATAGTATAATGCCTCTAGTGTTGTTTTTCTATACAATTTTTATCAATTTTGTGTTGTATATATGTTCTTTAATTCATTAAATACATAGGAGAACTTTCTTTTCTTAATTTTTTTTTTTTTTTTTGAATGATGAAAATAAATATGGTATAGATTTAGAGAGAAAATAAAACAATGTAAAAAATAAAAATAAAACAAGCTTGCTTCTTTTGTTTCTTCAATAAAACAGCTGCAGTGGCACCCTTTGAAACGTGTCCATTCACCTCCACCACCGCCACTCTCTCCCAAATATTTCACTTTTCTCCCCATTTTTGAACCTCCTTTTACAAGAACCCAAAGCAATCACCGCTTGCCCTCTCCTTCTTTTTCCTTTCTTTCTTTTTCTTTTCCTATCCATGAGGGAACCACCGCACCGAAATTCTCAAACTGTTGCCACCGCCGTAACCTCCCCGAGGAGCCGCCGGATGGATTGGTTGATGGTGTTGGTGCTCATGTTTATGTATGTTGGGATATACTTAATCCACCCATTTAAACGTTTTGTGGGGAGAGATGTGATCGCCCATCTTAAATATCCATTGATGTCTGTCACTGTTCCCTTTTGGACTGTTCCAGTAAGTCATCTCTACTTGTTTTGTTCGGTGAGTTATAAACTAGCAGAATAAGCCACTTTTAACTTTTTTAGTCGGAAGAATGGTTAGTAGACTGAATAGAATTATCGGACCAAGTTTTTGTAGGTGTAGACTAAATTTCAAGAAAGTTTAGGAAACAAGTTAGTGCTTTTTCCATTATAAAATACTTCTTTCGTATACTCTTAAGAACTATGTATTCTTCACAACTAACCTAACAAAAAAAAAAAAAAAGAGAATTAAAAGTTAAGTGCTTAAGGTTTCCTTTGTCTCTGGTACTTGTTTCGATATAATTTCGATTGGGTAAAATCCAACCTGTTCTTTACACTCAACTATAAACTATATTGGCCCAATTTGAGCTAGCCTAGTAAATAAAACACCCATCATCGTCCCAATTTATTCGTTATATTAAAATTTTTATAAGATTTCATTTTTAAAGTTGAGCTAAAATTACAAGAACATTTTGATTTAGAAAAGAAACTAAAAACAAGTATTTTCATAGATACTGAAAAATGTATCCTTTGAGGAAGAAAGGAGAGCCTGATAATTATTTATTATATTGCATGGTGTTAGTTGTATGCAGTTGTAGTACCAATTGCAATCTTTCTGTTGGTGTATATGCGTAGGAGAGACCCCTATCAACTTCATAATGCCATTTTAGGTGATTATGCATCAAATTTGTTTAAACCTTTTGTTTTTGCTTAATTTGTGGCTGAGCTTCTAATATGGATCACTGTAGGCATTCTCATCTCTGTGCTCGTAACAGGAGTTCTCACCGAAACAACTAAAAATGCTGTTGGTTGGCCACGCCCCGACTTCTTTTGGCATTGCTTTCCCAATGGAAACGAAGTACGTACGCTTGTTGCTTCAAAATATGGCATGTTGAAAACTATTTAAATGGGGATTTGTAGAAAGGTGTAAGTGAGAGATCCCACATCGGTTGGGGAGGAGAATAACACACTCTTTATAAGGGTGCGAAAATCTCTCCCTAAGCAGACGCATTTTAAAAACTTTGAGGGGAAGCCCATGAAAACCCAAAGATGGGTGTGAAAACCTCTCCTTCGTGGACGTGTTTTAAAAATCTTGAGGAGAAATCCGGAAGGGAAAGCCCAAAGATGGGTGTGGAAACCTCCCTAGGAGACGCGTTAAGCTTGGACAAGGAGAAGTCCGGAAGGGAAAGCCCAAAGATGGGTGTGGAAACCTCCCTAGGGGACGCGTTAAGCTTGGACGCATTTTAAAAATCTTGAGGAGAAGTCCGGAAGGGAAAGCCCGGGAAAGCCCAAAGATGGGGGTGGAAACCTCCCTAGGAGATGCGTGAAGCTTGAAAGGGGAAGCCCAAAGAGAATAATATCTGTTAGTGGTGGGCTTCAATCGTCACGGTGGCTATCTTGCTACTTGGGTGCCACATCGCTTATATTTTCTGACCCTTGAGATTTAATCAAATTGCATTTTGAATGTTCATTTGTTATTTCTTTAGGTTTACGATCGAAGGGGAAATGTGGTATGCCATGGGAAGAAAAGTTACGTGTTGGATGGGTACAAGAGTTTTCCAAGTGGTCATGCTTCATGTAGGCAAAAACATGCACTTTTTCTTCCCTTCACTCAACTCATTACCAATTTCAAGTCATTCCATCATATATCTCCTAAAATATTGCCATGGAAATAGTTTTAAGCACACAAAAAAGGGTTCTGTAAGAAAAGAATGATTTTGTTGGCAGGGTCATTTGCTGGTCTTGGTTTTCTTTCATTATATTTATCAGGAAAGCTGAAAGTATTTGAGCATGGAAGCCATGTTGCCAAATTACTTGTGGTTCTCTTCCCTTTGTTGGTTGCTTATGTTGTTGGGATCTTTATGGTGAATGACTATATGCATCATCCCCAAGATGTCTTTTTTGGTTCTCTCATGGGTAAGTGCTTATAACTATTCTTTGTTTTCCTTTATGAATGGAGAAAAATGAAAAGATATTGAAGACAATGTTATGGATGACCATTGTTTTTGCAGGTCTTTTAGTGGCCACTCTTGTTTATTTTCAGTTCTTTCCATCCCTATTTCATCATCATCAAGGTAAGATTTCTCAAAGCTTCTTTGATTTCTGAAGCCTTTAGAATGATGTCTTTGGTTTTGATGTAGATGTTTTCGTCCCAACTTCGGAACAATCTCGAACCAATGATCAAACAAGCGACATTCTAGTGAATGTTGTTGATAGGTCGATAGACATCGAAGCCCCTGCCCCCCCCTGAAAATAGAGAGAGGTGACTTAATATGAAGTAGAAAGACTATCATTTTCTCGCCTCGAGACAAAAGAGAAGAACAAGGTTCCAAGCACACAAAAAAGGGTTTTGTAAGAAAAGAATGATATATGTGCATCGATCGACAACATTAAGAATGGTCTTGTTTTGTAGGGAACAAGCTCACCGGCCTCTCTTATATATTTGGGGGACTACGTAAATCATATTTGTATGAGTACGTGTGTGTATATAATATATGATTGGAAACAAAATCCATTTGTTTCAAGATCACTATTACTGAATTAAGGTAGATGTACATTTGTTTTGGTTAGAATTAGTCTATGCATACTTATATGAGTTGTTGGGACACGTGAATAATTGGATACATGAATGTACACGAATCCGTACATGAGTAACACTAAAAATGTCTCATTTCTAGCTCCTACTTAACACTATAAACATCAAAAAGGAGAAAAGGGGAGAAAATTGTAGAAGAGGTAAAAAGAGAATCAAATTAAAACTAGCCTTAAATCTAGACTTTAGGCTTGAAATCCGAACTTAAGTCTAAACTTTAGCCTCGTTGGACAAATCATCCGAACCGAAGGTAAATAACTAAAGCTTTGCAAACTTGGGAGTTTAACCTGCATGTCAACAACCCATGCAAACACGACCTAGTTTAGCTTCACGTCTCAACCCAATCCAGCTCTTAGCCAACCTAGCATTCTCACAACCCAAAATCAACAACCCCTCGGTCCAGTTGCAGGGTCACTTGTAGACATGTATGAATAGATACATGTGTTGAAGTGTCACTTGTACATCTATAAATACATGTATAAGTACATGTATGAAAAGATACAGGTAGGTTTAGGTACATGACTTTTGGATAATGAATGGTATTGGAGAATTTCTCAAATTACCTATATATATATATATATATATAGGCATTGGTGGAAGATGTAGAAAATCAATTAAGCATTCCTTCTTACTTATACAAAGTTCTCTTCCCCCAAAGAATTCTACCAAATTTCTCTATTGTCACCAACAACTGGTATCAGAGCGATCTTGCAGCAGCAAGAATGGCAGCAGAAAGACAAGTTGATAACTTCATTCAACCTGCTATCCCGAGATTCGATGGTCACTATGACCATTGGGCGATGTTGATAGAAAATTTCCTCAGATCAAAGGAGTTCTTTGATATGGTGGAGACGGGTTATGTAGAGCCAAATGAAGGCAAGGTACTCTCAGCTGTTCAATAGCAACGGTTGGCAGCATCGAAGTTGAAGGACCTGAAGGTCAAGAACTACTTATTTCAGTCCATTGATCGGACTAACTTGTAAATGATGCTTCAGAAGAAGACATCCAAGGAAATTTGGGATTCAATGAGGAGGAAGTATCAAGGCTCAACGAGAATAAAGCGTGCTCAACTTCAAGTAGTTAGAAAATACTTTGAAATTCTCCAAATGCAAAAGGGAGAAACGGTGAATGATTATATTGGCAAGGTTATGAGTCTTGCAAGTAAAATGAGGATGTATGGTGATTCAATCAATGATGTTGTGATTGTAGAAAATATTTTGCGATCTCTAACTCTAAAGTTCGATTACATTGTATGTTCTATTGTAGAAGCAACAATGTCGAAGAGATGCAAATAGATGAACTTCAAAGCTCCTTGCTAGTGCATGAGCAAAAGCTTTTAATCGCACGAGTGCAATAGAGGAGATGATAGCCTTAAAGATATCCACACCAGGTGAAACTTCAAGCTCCAGAGGTAGAGGGCAAAGAAGAGGCAGAGGTCGTGGAAGAGGCGGTCGAGAAAGAAGTTAAGATGTTGGCAAGTCAGCAGATCTAGTCAGAGACGATTATGACAACAAAAGCAAGAGACATTTTGACAAGTCTAAGGTGGAATGCTACAAATGTGGACGCCTTTGATATTACAAGAATGAATGTTATACAAGGCTCCAAAAGGAGAAAAGAGATGAATTCAATGTTAGATAAAAGCCTGAGGTTTTCTTATTTAACTTTACACGTTTTAATGAGTTGATTGAATATCTTCCTTTGACCACTTGACAAACAAGTCGAATTACCAACTTTTAGGTGGCCATTTCGAAGGAAGTGAGACAGATTTAGTTGGTCATTTTTAGGATAATTAATTATTTAAATAGGTGAGAACAAAAGAAAACATCACTTCTTTTTAAGCAGAGTTATTTTTACACGTTTTTATTTTCTTCCAACAATTTTCCTCTCTTCCCATCAAACGATTTCCTCTCACACCAACTGTGAAAAGGGATTTCCCTTGCCGATGGTCGAAAAACAACAAGTGGTATCAGAGCCCAGTTGATGCCATTGATAGTATATCATTGTAGAGGAGCCAACGTTATCAACAGTCAAGTTGAATAACTCAAGTGGTTAGAGCGTCAATCTAACAATACACAGGTCTCAGGTTTGAGGAGAAGAAAATGCAAAGCGCGAAAATACACACATCGTGGGGTCCATCCCGGGAAGGCTCACTCACTCCTCCACGCCGCCGTCGTGTGCCGGCATCTCCATCACTCCCACAAAGGGGTCGATGCCTTGATGATGGGTGGTCGAGTTGTCGTTGAGCGAGTGATCAGGGAGACAACTACCGCTTCAACTGTCGACAAGGAGGGAGAGGGACGAGCAGCATGAGCACCAGCGATGGGTCCTCGACATAGGGACAACAAACCATATGACCAAGGGTTAGATTTTCATTTTTCGAGCTTGACTCGGGAATTCGCGGGACGGTGAAATTCGGCGACAGCTCTATCGTCGAGATTGAAGGGCGCGACACCATCCTGTTCATCAGCAAGGGAGGCGAGCACTGCAAGCTGACCGGCGTCTACTTCATCCCGAGGCTCAAGGGGCGCGACACCATCCTGTTCATCAGCAAGGGAGGCGAGCACTGCAAGCTGACCGGCGTCTACTTCATCCCGAGGCTCAAGGCTAACCTTATGAGCCTGGGTCAACTCGATGAGACTGGCTGCTTCATTTCCATCGAGCGCGGGCTACTCAAAATCTGTGATGATCGACGACGGCTGCTCATGCAAGTTCGGCGCACGACAAACCGTCTTTATATTATCTTGAAGGTGGCACACAAGGTACGGGCACTTAAACTTTCCTGCTCTACAAAAATTACACAAGGAGGAGATGGTGTAAGGTTCGCCGGCAATCAAAGGCGTGAACAAGCTGTGCGACGGGTGCCTCATCGGCAAATAGAGGCGCACCCCATTTCCGTCTCAGGCATCCTACTGTGCCGGTGAGTCATTGGAGTTCATGCACGGCGATATTTTTGGACCCATCAAGCCGGCGACCCTAGGCGGTAAGACCCTCTTCCTCCTGCTGGTCAATGACAAAAGCCGCTTCATGTGGTTGATCCTGCTACAAACGAAAAGTGAGGTGACAGAGGCGGTTAAGCGCATTCAAGCGCGAGCGGAGGCCGAATGCGGGAAGAAGATGCGAGTGCTGCGCACAGATCAAGGTGGAGAATTCAACTCGATAAGTTTCAATAAGTACTGCGACAAGTTCGGCATACAACGACACCTAACGACGCCCTACTCCCCCCAACAGAACGGAGTGGTGGAGCGCCAAAATTAGACCATCATCGGGACAGCAAGGTCTTTAGAGATGACAGCCGGGATGCCTGGGAGATTCTGGGGAGAGGCGGTTATGACAGCAGTCTACCTCCTCAATCGTTCGCCAACACGAAGACTCGACGGGAAGACGCCACACGAGGCCTGGTACAACAAGAAGCCAGCGATACACCATCTTCGAGTGTTCGACTGCGTTGCATACATGAAGGTAGCACATCCCCACATCGCCAAGCTCGATCTCAGGGGGTTGAAATTCGTCTTCATCGACTATGAACCCGGGAGCAAGGCATACAAACTCTATGATCCTGTGGGGGGGGGGGGGNCCTGGGGGGGGGGGGGGTAAGCTCACGTGTCTCGCGACATCATCTTCAATGAAAGCACCTTCTGGAAGTGGAACGACGTGATCGAGGTAGACCACAACCAAAATTAATTCACGGTGGAGTACCTCGTTACCGAGCGGCAAGAAGGAGGAGTCCAGAATCAGGAACCGTCACATCCGCTAGCAGCTGCACCCCCTGAACCAGTGGAGTTCGCAACACCACGGATTGCGGATTCGACGCTGGATGCCGATCACGATGATGATCTAGTGGCCAGATACCGGAGGATGGAAGACCTAGTGGGAGGAGGTGAACCACCTAGACTGGCGCCGAGTGAACTTGAATAAGAGGTGGCCAAACAGCATGCCATCAGCGCAGATGAACCGAACACCTTCGCCGAAGTAGAAAGGAACCCATGCTGGCTAAAGGAAATGCAAGAGGAGATGACATCCATCACCGAGAACCAAACGTGGAGTCTAGAGGATATGCAGCCGGGACACCGAGCCATAGGGCTTAAATGGGTCTTCAAACTAAAGCGCAACGAAAAGGGAGAAGTTGTGAAACACAAGGCCCGTCTGGTAGCGAAGGGCTACGTTCAAAAGCAAGGTGTAGACTTCGAGAAGAGGTATTTACGCCGGTGGTAAGCTTAGAATCCGTCTGCCTTTTGCTGGCAATCGCGGCACATTTCTCTTGGGAGGTCTACCACATGGAAGTGAAGTCCGCTTTCCTTAACGGAGAGTTGAAGGAGATCGTCTACGTTCGTCAACCACCTGACTTCCTAGACAACGACAACCCGGGTAAGGTAGTGAGCTTGCACAAGGCACTCTACGGGCTTCGGCAAGCACCACGAGCCTGGAACACGAAGCTTGACAGTACCCTACTGTCACTGAAGTTCAAGCGCTCTACCTCTAAGCATGGCATGTACACGCACGGCCACTGCAAGCAATGACTGATTGTGGCAATGTACGTCAACAACCTCATAATCACTGGAGGCGACATGGAAATCCTCTGAAGGTTCAAGAGGGAGATGTCAAAGAACTTCAAGATGAGCGATCTCGGCGTACTCAGCTACTATCTCGGCATCGAAGTGCAATAGAGTACTACTGGTATCACCATCTGCCAAAGTGCGTACACGAATAAGCTGTTGGACACAACTGAGCTTGCGGATAGTATCCCTACAAGGATGCCAATAGAGGCCTGGCTCCAACTAAGGAAGGCCAGCACTACGACAACAGTCGCCGCCACCAATTACCGCAGCATTGTCGGGAGCCTGCGCTATCTGGTAAACACACGCCCTGACTTTGCTTACTCGGTTGGATATGTGAGTAGATTCATGGAAGCACCTCGAGAGGAGCATCTTGTAGCTGTCAAGCGCATTCTGCTCTATATGGCTGGAACCAGTGGCTGGGGTATGAGATACAGCGTAGGGAAAGAAAATACGAAGCTTGAGCTGGTCAGCTATAGTGATAGTGAAATGGCTAGTGACGTTGATGATCGTAAGAGCACCAGCGGGATGATCTACTTTCTCTCAGGCGGCGCGATCTACTAGCAATCAACAAAACAAAAGGTAGTTGTTTTGTCTTCCTGCAAAGCAGAATACATCGCCGCTTTGACGGCGGCAACACAAGGGGTCTGGCTTGCGCGACTGATGGAAGAACTCATCGGAAGAGAAAGCGATCCACCAATGCTTTATGTGGACAACAAAGCTATGATCTCCCTGATCAAAAATTCGGTTTTGCACGACCAAAGCAAGAACATAAAGATCAGGCTCCATTACATTCGGGAGTGTACAGATCGGGGGCTTATCAAGATTGACTTCATCCGAACATAGGAACAACTTGGAGACATCTTCACCAAGTCTCTAGCACGGGTAAAATTTGAGGAACTACGTTCAAAGATCGGAGTTCAAATAATAAGGTAGATATACCACAGGTTTTATGAGGAGATGTTAGATAAAAGCCTGAGGTTTTCTTATTTAGCTTTACACGTTTTAATTAGTTGATTGAATATCTTCCTTTGATCATTTGACAAACACGTCGAATGGATTACCAACTTTTTAGGTGGCCATTTTGAAGGAAGTGGCACAAATTTAGTCAGGCCATTTTTAGGTGAATCTATTTAGAAAGAAAACATCACCTCTTTTTAAGCAAAGTCAAATTGCAATTCTCTCTCTATGTTATTTTTACTCATTTTTATTTTCTTCCAACAATTTTTCTCTCTCTTCCCGTCAAACTATTTCCTCTCACGCCAATTGTGAAAAGGGATTTCCCTTGCCGATTGTCAAAAAACAACATCCAACTTTATGGAGAAAAGAGAAGAAGAAACATAGTTAATGTCATTTCATGCTATGAAGGTTGCAGATAAAGGCGTGTGGGTCATAGACTCTAGATACAGCAACCATATGATAGGTTGTAAGGAATTCTTCTCAACTCTAGATGAAAATTTTCATACTACTATTTGTCTTGGCAACAATGCAACATTCCAAGTGATGGGGAAAGGAACAATAGATATCAAGATTAGAAATGGCTTTGTAGAGTCAATTTCTAATGTGTTTTACATTCCTGATCTGCAGGCCAACTTTCTTAGTATCGGTCAATTGCAAGAAAAGTGGTATGTGATCACATTCCAAAATAATGAATGTGAGATTTATGACTCCAAAAGAGGATCGATTGCTAAGATGCAGATGACCACCAACCGCTTATATTCATTGATGTTAAATATCGTTGCCTGAATTTTGATGGTGAAGAAAGAAGATACCAATTGGCTTTGGCATTTTAGGTATGGTCATCTACCCTTTAAAGGGTTAAAGACGTTGTCTTCGAAGAAGATGGTGATTGGGTTGCCAGACATCATTCTTCTAACAGAAATTTGTGAGAGTTGTGTGGTAGCAAAGCATGAAAGACATCACTCGTCGACAGCCAGCCAGCAGTTGCCGGACGGGACTTCCTTGCCTTCAGCAGTCCGATCTCTCCCGCATCAAATGGTAATAAGAAATATTTCATGATCCTTATTGATGATTTTAGTAGAAAAACATGGACTTATTTCTTGCATGCCAAATCAGAAACCTTTGATTGCTTCAAGAAGTTTTGTGCTACTATGAAGACGGAAACTAGAAGAGTCAAGGCTTTAAGAATTGACAGAGGTGGAGAGTTCTGCTCGAACGAGTTTATTAAGTTTTGTGAAGAGAAAGACATAAGGAGGCAGTTGACAACAGCATATACACCACAACAAAATGGTGTGGCCGAAAGAAAGAACAGGATCATTCTTATCATGGTTCAAAGTTTGCTAAATAAGGGAGAACTTTCGAAGGAATTCTGGCCAGAAACTGTTGTGTGGTCCGTTCACATTCTCAACCGAAGCCCTACTTTCTCTGTTAGAGATATGATTCCACAAGAAGCATGGAGTGGATGGGAGCCTACGGTAGACCATTTTAGAATCTTTTGGTGCATAGCATATGCACACGTTCCCGACGAGAAAAAGAAGAAACTTGAGGACAAGAGTTTGAAATGTGGGTTCCTTGGAGTAAGCGAGACTTCTAAGGCGTACAAGCTCTATGATCCTTTGACAAAGAAAGTGATAGTAAGCCGCGATGTAATTTTTGACGAAAAGAAGACTTGGACATAGGAAGAAAAGATCACTATGAATCAGCAGATTCATGTAGAACTTGATTGAAGAAGAACAAGCTAAAGCCCCTATTCAGCCTCACTATGAGCCTGGAGAGAGCTCATTACAAGCTTAACAAGGAGATCCAGTAGAAGAGAAAGATCATGATCACAGTCAAAGAAATCCAAGAATAAGAGGGAGACCAACTTGGATGATTGATTATGAGATGGACTATGACTCAAGTGATAGTGCTTATTTTGCATTCTTTATGGATAGTGATCCAATTGTCTATGAAGAAGCTGTAAAGGAGAAGAAATGGAGAGAAATCATGACAGTGAAATCAAAACCATAGAGAAGAATAACACTTGGAGCTCACTAATCTTTCTAAATGGCAGAAAAAAATTGGAGTAAAATGGGTTTTCAAAACCAAGTTGAATGAATATGGTGAGGTGGATAAGTACAAGGCATGACTAGTTGCAAAAGGATACAAGCAAAAGTATGGAGTTGATTATGGAGAGGAATTTGCACCAGTAGCACGTCAAGATACTATAATGTTTATAATTTCTATTACATTAGAGAAATCATAGCTTATTTATCAACTTGATGTGAAATCGGCCTTCTTACATGGAGAGCTTCAAAAAGAGGTATATGTGGAGCAACCAGAAGGTTTTGTTCAAATAAAGAGGAAAAAGTGTATAGGTTGAAGAAAGCTCTGTATGGTTTGAAGCAAGGTCTGAGAGCATGGTACAATCGCATTGATTCTCATTTTGAAAAGATGGGATTCACTAAATGCCCATATAAACATATGTTGTATGTGAAAATTGAAAAGGGAGGTAATAGTCTCATTATTTGCTTATATGTTGATGATTTAATGTATATTGGCAATAATGAAGAAATGTTTGAACTTTTTAAGAAGAGCACGATGAAGGAATTTGAAATGACAGGTCTTGATTTGATGAGATATTTTCTTGGAGTAGAAGTTACTCAAACTATCCTGATAACTTTATCTGTCAAAAGAAATATGCTCAAAAGTTACTTGAAAGATTTAAAATGGATGAGTGCACATTTGAAACTCCATTAGAATTAGGTTTGAAATTGCACAAGGATATTGAAGGGCGAGAGGTTAATAATAGGTACTTCAAGCAAATTGTGGGAAGTTTGATGTACTTAATTTCAACAAGACCAGACATCATGTATGCGGTTAGTATGATAAGTCGCTACATGGAGCATCCAATGGAAAAACATCTCAATGTAGCAAGATGGATACTTCATTATGTGAGAGGAACTTTTGATTTAGGGGTATTCTACAAGAAAGGAGATGATTCGAAGATGGTTGGCTATACAGATATCAACTATGCAGGTGATATAGATGATCGTAAAAGTACTTCAGGAAGCATTTTCATGATGAGTTCAAGAGCTATTTGCTGGTCTTCAAAGAAGCAACCTATTGTAACACTCTCAACTACAGAAGCAGAGTTTGTGGCAGCAGTAGCATGCTCGTGCCAAGCAATTTGGTTAAGAAAGATGCTTGAAATTCTTAATCAGAAGCAACCAGATACGATGATTATATATTGTGATAATATGTCAACTATTAAGTTGTCTAAAAAATTTGTGTTGCATGGAAGGAGTAAGCACATTGATGTTCGATTTCATTTCAGCGTGACTTGTAAATAAGGCACTATTGAACTCAATTTTTGCCGAAGTGACGAACAAATCACAAACCTATTCACAAAACATTTAAAACAACCATTGTTTGAGAAGTTTAGAAGAAAGATGGGGATGTGCAAAATTCAAGATGTAGTTCAAGAAGATGAAGTGAAGTCCTAAACTGATATTTGCAGAATTCAGTTTAAAGAAGGGTGTTGAAAAGTCGGTTGTAGATACATGTATGAATAGATACATGTGCTGAAGGGTCACTTATAAGTATATGTATGAAAAGATACATGTGTTGAAGGGTCACTTGTACATGTATGAATAGATACATGTAGGTTCATTAGTTCATAATTAATTAGGTACGTGACTTTTGGATAATGATTGGTATTGGGGAATGTCTCAAATTACCTCTCTCTATATATATATACACATGTTGGCATGGGCGGAAGATGTAGAAAATCAATTAAGCATTTCTTCTCAGTTATACAAAGTTCTCTTCTTCCAAAGAATTCTACCAAATTTCTCTATTGTCACCAACAGATCCGGTTGCCGATTTTGGCTTCACCTCTAGCCTGTAGACGGCTCCCTCCAACAACCCGAACCACTACCCACACGCGCCCCCTAAATTGTGACCCACGACCAAACCATTCATCTGACTTCATCAAAAAATGTCATATGCATGCCCCTTCTTTACTTTCAGCTCGGCGGGGTGCAATCGAGAACTTCCCCTCGACTTATTTAGCTCAAGTTGACTATTTTGTTTGGCCAAATTAAACTTAGTATTACATTTGTTTGGCCAATTATTATTGGAGTCAAGTTTGGATTAGTTAATGCAATTAGGTGAATCAATTTTCACAATAATATTCTAAACATGATGGTGTGAACATAGGTGGGTTTAAATTTGGAGTTGCAGGATCAAGTTAGAACCAACGAGTGATGGTGACATAAGCCAACTAGATAATTGGATTTACTTTAGACTTTGTTACATGACTTGAGTGATGTATTCATGACATGTACTCGGTAGCTTCTTTATCTGACTTTTCCTGAATTTCTGATGTTTACCATGTGATATGAACCAAGACATCTCAATCATTCAATATAAACTTTAAGGACGACGTCCTTCATTTATTCTTTGATGACTACAAATTTTAGGTGAACATAATCTATAGTTATGGTGTTTAATTAATGTATTTTAACACTTTTTATTTATTTTAAGGTAACTATGATCATAAAGTATGAAAGTTACAACTCTTACCTTGTCACCTGCAACTACTAACCAAACTCGAACCATGTAGACAGAAGCTTAGCCCACAGAAACGGATGCACTTGCAACCCAACAACCAACCTACAACCCACGGCCAAATGCAACCCACAAGCATGACCCATGCACTCAAGAACGCAACCTGACCCGACTCGTTGAACTATGCACTCCAACTTTTTGCATGTGCTTGATTTGTGTTACTCGGCTCGATTTGGCTTGGCTCATCTCGACTGGATGGCTCCAGTGGCTGGAAAACAACTTATACAGGTTGGATCTTAGATTTTTGCATCGATTCCTACATTTTTTACCCTTCCGAAGCTGAATTTGACCTTATTAAAAGAGGTTAAGGTCAGTATAAGCCCTATTATCTCAGTTTAATTAAATTAAGTTAGGAATTCAAATTTTACTGAGGCAATTAAGTGAATATTCAAAATAGGTGAAGCCTTAGCATAAGTGAGAACGAATTCGAGGGACGAAAGCATGCTCATTGGGAGTTAGATATAATTTCGGCTAAGGCCATCGAAATAAGTGGCCCTATTATTAGCACGGTCAAAAGAATTTTCTTATGCATGATGACACGTGTCTAGTGTCCCCTGTATGTATCATGTGTTTGATATGATGTGTTATGATGATATGTTATGCTATAATGATATGATATGTTATGATGCTATAATATATTATGATGATGTGATATGTTATCATGTGTTATGATGATGTGTCATGTTACGATGATATGTATGTGTGAGATGCCATGTTGCGTTATGACATGAATATGCTTGGAAATGAAATATATGAGAGGTTACAATATGTATGACAATGAGGAGTTTTCTCATATCATATCATCATAGCATAACATACATAATGATTCTAGTTTTTTACTCTAGGTCAGTAGAAAACTAGAGTCATTATACAACCCATGGTTGCTTGTTTTATCATCGAAACAAAATATATCTTGTTACTTGCAATTGGATGTCAAGGTTTATGGTATGAGTGAATGTTTAAAAGAATTAGAGTGTATGTTTTATTTTGTGATAATGATTCAACTATTGCATCATCAAATAAACCAATTTTTGATGGAAGAAGCAAACATATTGCAATCAAGTATTATTTTACCAAATACTTATTTAGGATGAAGAAATGATAGTAAAATACTGCAAGACTAAAAATCAAGTGACGAATATATTTACCAAAACGTTAAAGTTTGACTTATTTATTAATTCAAGAAAAAAAAAAGCTTGGAATTGGTGAAGGTGAGAAGAGAGCATTTAAGCAGTTCCTCAACATGGGTTATTTTAAAGTACTTTTTCCCCTCCTTTTCCTACCGCTTTGTCCTAATTCCTCTCAAGATCTTATCACCTCTTTGTGAAGTTGATATGTATTTATATTAGTGGGGACTTCATGGGGTTGCAATTCCTCCAATAGCTAAACAACAATCCTATGCCTCCAAAAAAAAGTTAATACCCAAAGTGGGTTAGTCTAAATAACCAAAATTCCATTGGGATAAAGGGGTGGTTAAGATTTGAGCATCTAATCTTTCAATTATTGTTGCATTTTGTAACCTAATTTTGTGTTATGGCACATCAATATCAGTCAAACGTTTAAATGATCCTTCTGTTCCAAGTTGGATGTTGCCAAAAGTGGCCGTACATTTATAGCCTCTAGAATATGCCCTGCCTTCTGTTTTATTGATTTGATGGAAAAATTATGGAAATGGCCAAATTTATGACATTGAAGAGGATAAGAATTGAATGGGCGGGGAGCTGAGGGTGTCTTTTTGTGGCCATTCTTCTGTAGATGCCTTACATGCACTCTAAACCTAATCTATGACGCCATCTCATCTCTCTCCTACCGACACTACTAATCGATTCGAAGAGATTCAAACTTCTAATCTTGTTCGTAGGTAGATATCTCCAAATCAAATAAGTTATATTTAAAAGGATGGTAATATTCTTTGCCATTTTGAAGTTTGAATGGTTGCTCTTATATTTTTATTTTAAAAAATGATGATGATAATAATAATAATAATTATCAATTTGGACGTAGATCAACTAGTTAAAGATATAGATTAAAAGATAAGACACATTTAATAACTCGTGTATTTTATAAAAGTTGTAACGTCATTTTATCTTTTTCGATATGGGATTCTCAACATGCTTCATCAAAGATGGCGTATTTTTAAATTCACCATTGGTAAGTAGGATCCCAATTTTGACTCGAGTACTTATTTACACTTCATGAGTTATTATTCCATATATAATCTACCAAAATTGACAACGATAGAACTCGATGTTTTATAGATTATTAAACATGTAAGACAACTATTTTTTAATGGAATTTAGAGAGAAGTATAGATGAAGAGACAATTGCAATCATAAAATGTGTTTATCAATGTTAAGGGGTGCCCTATAAATGGAGGGTGTCTTTGAGTGACCTAAACCATCCCAAATTTGGTTCAGGCCCTCTCTCTCTCCCCTCTTATTTCCAAATGGAGGGTGCAATATGTGTGTTAATATTAAGAAGGTTTTAGAAAGGGCTTTAATGGTGCGATGCTGTTTTGCTGACAGAAGATAGAGAGCACAGATGGGGGAATGCAAATTCAACCTAAACAACGCATCTCTTTCCTTTGTACTCTCTATTCTTCTGTCATCACCTTTCATTCACCTCTCCAATTATCATCTATCTTATGCTTTCCTATTCTCTAACAGTTTTACCCTCGCAGAGTCCATAGGAACGTTTTTAGAGATGTTTGAGGTTAGTATAACGATTGTTTGATCAATTTAAATTATTTTTTTAACTCAGATACAATTCGTTGAATTAAGTCGCTTATCATGCCTAACCTAATGTCGTAAATCCACATAAATTGAATCAGACTTTGAGGAACAGATTCAAGCGAGTTTAAGGAATAATTAGTAATTTTGGCCTAGGGCACTTAAGTAATGGTTTTAAACTTGGTTCGGTTGGATGACTTGTTTGTCATATGAATAACATATGCCCTGTGGTCCATGCACGTGTCTTGTTTTATGATTGTTTGACATGTGTTATGTTATATTATAAGATATGTCGTGATACAAGCTAGGTTATGTTATAATTTATACTATGATATGTTACCGAATTATGTTATATTATCATTGTTGTATGATATATGAACCTCCATACGTCACACCATATAAACCATGTTAGTATGTTTACTCTGTCAATGAGACACTAATAAGTCATATATGTTATTCATGAAAGTTCTCAAGTATTAAATATGCATGTCTCATTGGAAGGCTATGTCATGAAAAGAACTGAGATCAATTGCATCATAGTATATGTTATGATTTAAAGCTATAAGAACCTTATATATTTTATATGTCATATGCATTAGAATACTTCTCTGTTATGATTAGTACGAACACATACACTATAATATTATGTATACTATGATATTATGTGCACTCTTTGCTAACCGTGTGAAAACGCTAGTCGAAGGGCAAACTTAGGAGTACATATACAAGTTCACCAGGAATTCATGTGCGTGAGTCATGAGTAGAAAAGTACCGACCCATCCCATTTTGACCTAGAAAGTAAGGTGCTCTTTTACTAAAGATCAACTTCGGGAGGCATCAGCCCTATAATCAAACCTGGCTAGACAGGTTTGAAAGCCTAACTTCCACAGATGTCCAACCCTTCAGTGCATCCCAGCCCAATCACGTGACCCAAATCCAATCACGCGCGACCCATTTCACTTCCAACACCTTCAATCCAGCCACCTCACAGCGTTAGGCCATTCTGACACGCTCGGCCCAACTCCAAAATTCATCCAACTCGCTCGGCCCAACTCGTTTCACTCAACTCTGAACCAACTCGTTTTCTAACTCACCCCGACTCGACCCAGCCACCCCTTAGCCATAGGTCATCCTAGGCTCATCCTTCAACGCACGGTTCCCACTTCAGCACGTCTCCAACAACTCCAACTCGGCTTATTTGGGTCACATTTCTTATTTTAAGCCCCATTCAACATCTTTGGACATTTTTCTACCATTTTTACCCTCATGGAGTCGACGTTCTTAGAGGTGTTTGAGATTAGTATGACGACTATTTTGTCAATTTATATTATTTTTTGAGCTTATTGATACTATTAAATAAACTAAGTCGCTTATTATGTCCTAACTTGATGTCGTAAGCCCAAATAGGTTGAATCAGACTTCGGGAAGTAGATTCAAATTCGTTCAAGGAATAATTAGTAACTGTGGTCAAGGTCAACCAAGTAAATGGCTTTCCGCTTGGTTCAATTAGATGATTTGTTTGACATATGAATGATGTGTACCCTATTTTCCATGCACATGTCTTGTTTTATGATTATTTGACGTATGCTATACCATGTTTATGCTATGTTATATGTTATGTCGTGATACAGGTTATGCTATGTTATAATTTATACTATGATATGTTACGGAACTATGTTATATTATCGATGTTGTATATATGAACCTTCATATATGTCACACCGTGTAACCATGTGTTGGATCAATATGACAACCCTAGAGGGAGTGAATAGGGTTTCAACCATGTAAATTATTGTTGGCTTTTTAGTCTTAATATCAAATTAATTAATTAATTAATGTTTCGATGATAACAAACCTACCTTCAATTATTAACAATTCTCAGTATTTTGTCCACAGTGTAAGGTTGTGAATAACGATTTCAACGTCTATTTTGGTTCACTCAAATTAGAGATAAAACGAAAAAGTTCCAGTCAAAACAAATATCAGACGTGATGATGTCGTTGTAAAATTGACATCATGGACCAATCGAATTCAAAACAAGATACCTGACGTGATGATGTGGTGACAAAATTGACATCATTGACCAACGGCAAAATTGGCATCATAGACCAATCGAAGTATGACATTTATAAATTTGGTAGAGTAACAAATGGTGGAGTTTTCAATGACATTTATAGTAGTTTTCATTACTTTTCAATTAAAAGAGGAGTATTTGAATTATAAAATCATTTCAATTACATTTATAAAAGTTTTCAAATTATTTCGAAATTATGATGATTTCATTTACCTTTATGAAAACTAAACTAATGGTTAATGAAAAAAAATTTATAATAATTTCATTTATGAAAATAAGTTTTTTTAAATGGGAAGAAATTATGATGATTTTTTTTTGAGAAAGAAAATTATTATTTGAATTAGAATCATTTTAATTACATTTATAATGATTTCAATTAGATTTATAAAACTTTTTAATTACTTTTAGAAGGTTGCTTACCTGGTTTTCATTAACATTTTTTTATTATATTATTACATTTTAATATGCTATATATATAATAAAAATGAATTTAAAATATTTTTAATATTTATTTAAAATAATATATATTTATTTAAATGAGACATGTGTTTATAATTTTTTACGATAAATTTAAAAATAAATAAATATTATTTTTTGTGGTCTACATTTCTGTTCATGTTTAAGTAGTTTATATCCATTTCTATTTTTACACATTGATAGCTATTTAAACTTATTACCCTCTTCATATTTTTTAGAACACAACACAAAACATTTCACACAAATTTGATAGTTTACTTAATCTAAACTTTAAAAAAAGTCTCTCTGGTTGCCCTTTATAATTTTCAATCCTATTTTTTTTATTGAGAAAGATGTAATTCTATTTTTTTTTTTTTCTTATTCCGGATAGATATATAATAATTTCAATTAGATTTATAAAAATTTTCAATTATTTTTAAAAGGTTAGTTACATGTTTTTCATTTTTATTATATTATAACATTTCAATAGGTTTTATAGATAGATATATATATATATATATATATATATATATAAAATAAAAATGAATTTAAAATGTTTTTAATATTTATTTAAAATAATATATATATATATATATATTTAAATGAAACATGTGGTCTATAATTTTTTACAATAAATTTAAAAATAAATAAATATTATTTTTCGTGGTCCACATTTCTGTTGATCACGTTTTAGTGATCCGTATATCAATTTCTATTTTCACAAATTGATCACTATTTAAACTCATCTCTTCATATTTTTCAAAACACAACACACAGAACATTTTACAATACACAAGTTCGATAGTTTNCTTGATCTATATTTTTTTAAAAGCTTCCATTCTCTTTCCAAAGCTTCCAATTCTATTTTTTTTTTTTTTTTCTTATTAATGAGAGAGATGTCTATTGTATTGTGAGAAAATTGTATAAAAAAACGGTGTACCTGTTTGATCTTGAGTCGTGGAAAGGATTGAGTTTGCTCTTGAACTCGTAAAAAGAGCGTGTAAGCGTGTAGTGGTTGGGCTCTGATCCGAGAAAGTTTTATTCAAATTCCCAAGAGACACTTGGGGAGTGGAGTAGGTCGAGTTTCACCGAGTTTGACCGAATCAGTGTTATATTTTCTAATCTTTTTCCTATTTAAATTCTAAATTTTAAGTTTTATGGCATGTTATAAGCTTTTTTTTTTTTTTTTTTTTAATAACAATCAAATTTGATACCATGCAATAAAACTTAACAATAATTTAGAACTTAAATAAGAAGAGGGTTAGAAAATATAACCCTAGTTTTATAGTGGTTCGGTCAAACTCGACCTACTCCACTTCCCAAGCGCCTCGAGAATTTGAATAAAATTTTATGACTCTTTCCTCGGATGAGAGCCTAACCGCTACACCTTATGACTCTTTCCTTGGATCAGAGCCTAACCGCTACACCGCTCCTCTTTCCTTGGATCAGAGCCTAACCGCTACACAACGGCTCAGGATCAATTTGGTACACTGCTCTTTTTACGAATTCAAGAGCAAACTCAATTCTTTCCATGGCTCAAGATCAAACCAGTGCAACTGTTTGAACTTTATAGAAACACACCACACACCACAACTCTCTGAAAGAGTAGATTTACATTTTCTCATACTACAATAGACATATATCTCTCTCAGAATAAACAAGAAATAAAATTTGAAACTTGTAGGAGAGCAACAATTCGATGCTTTTTAAACAAAAGTTTAGATAAAGGAAACTATCAAACTTTGTATTGTTAAATGTTGTGTGTGTTGTGTTGAAAGTTGTAAAAATAGGAATAGACATAGACCACTAAAGCCTGAATCGAAAGTGGACCACGAAAATATTTTAAAATTTATCATAAAAAAATTATAGACCACATGTTTCATTTAAATATATATAATATATATTATTTTAAATAAATATTAAAAACATTTTAAATTCATTTTAATTATATATATATATAGATATATATATATTTATTTATATATATATAACATATTAAAATGTAATAATATAATAAAAAAATGTTAACCAACGTATCATTTTAAAAATAATTGAAAAGTTTTATAAATTTAATTGAAATCATTATAAATTCAAATAATTTTGTATTTCAAATAAATTCAGTTTAATTGAATCTTAGTTTTCATAAAGATAAATGAAATCATTTTAATTTAAAATAATAATTAGTTTTCATAAATAAAATTATTATAATTTTTTTTTCCATTTAAAAGTAATCATTGTTTTCATGAAATCATTATAATTTCTTTCCATACTATAAATTAAATGTAATTGAAATGATTTAATTACATTTATATGATTTTATAATTAAATGTAATTGAAATGATTTTATTTTCTTTTTATTTAAAAATAATAACTAGTTTTCATATAAATGATTATAATTTCTTTCCATTTAAAACTAACCGAAAACTTTTATAAATGTAATTGAAATGATTTTATAATTAAATGTAATTGAAATGATTTTATAACTCAAATACTCCTCTTTTAATTGAGAAAAGTAATTGAAACTTTTATAAATGTAATTGAAAACTCTACCATTTGTTACCCTACCAAATTTATAAATGTCATACTTCGATTGGTCTATGATGTCAATTTTGCCGCTGGTTCATGATGTCAATTTTGTCACTAAATTATCACGTCAGGTATTTTGTTTTGAATTTTATTGCTCCATGATGTCAATTTTGCCTCCACATCATCACGTCGGGTATCTTGTTTTGACTAAAACTTCTTCGTTTTATCTCTAATTTGAGTGAACCAAAAAAGACGTTGAAATCGTTATTCCCAACCTTACACTGTAGACAAAATACTGAGAATGGTTAAATAATTGAAGGTGGGTTTGTTATCATCAAAATATCAATTGATTAATTAATTTGAGATGCCAAAAAGCCAACGATCTCCCCTTTTTTATGATGACAAACCATTTCAAGAAAAATAGTATGAAATCTCTAAAACCATAAAAACTTAAAATGATGCACATGTCCAAATAATAATATTGATGCATCTAGGCATTCTAATATAATATCATAAATTTGAAATTCACTCAAATCCATATTCTCTCCCTATATTAATGCTTCATTGTGGAAGTGATTCATTAATTATAAAATAACAAACTTAGAGCATATTTTTCTTAATTTTATCACCCTTTGTAATTATAAAAAAAAAAAAACAATAAAACAATAATAAAAGAATGACATGCTCCCCTAAGAACATGCCTATAATTAAGATTATAAAATTCAAAATGTATCACACCTAGTAATACCAGACTCAAATTCAAGATATATCACACCGAATAATACTAAGCTCAAGCCTATTTTTGTAAAAAATTTCTTCATTTAACGACTTGGTAAAAATATATGCTGATTGATTATTAGAGTTTACAAAATCAAGAATAATATGTCAATTTTGCACCTGCTCTCTAATAAAATGATGTCTAATGTCAATATGTTTAGTTCTAAAATGATGAACAAGATTTTTTGTTAAATTAATAGTACTGGTGTTATCACAAAAATAAGCACACTATCAAATTTTAATCCAAAATCATAAAGAGTTTGTTTCATCCAAAGAATTTGAGCACAACAACTAGCAACCGAATATATTCTACTTTCGTAGTAGATAAGGCAACCAAATTTTGCTTTTTACTAAATCAATAAACTAATGAACTACCAAGAAATTGACAAGTTCCACTAGTACTTTTACGATCAAGTAAACTTCCCGCAAAATCCGCATCAGAATATCCTACCAATTTAAACTCGACATTTCTAGGATACCACAATCCTAGATTAATAGTCCCAAGAAAATATTTAAATATTCTTTTAACCGCATGTAGATGAGATTTCTTAGGACAAGATTGAAACCTAACACAAAAACATACACTAAACATAATATCAGGTGTACTAGCAGTCAAGTAAAGTAAAGATCCAATCATACCTCAATAAGATGTCTACACATTTAACTTTTTCATCTTTATTAAGCTTAGTAGATATGCTCATTGGAGTTTTTGTAATCTTACCTTTATTGAACTTGAACCTTTTGAGTAAATCCTTGGTGTACTTCTCTTGATTTAGGAAGATACATCTTTCCGTTGTTTGATCTGAAATCCAAGAAAGAAACTGAGCTCTCCCATCATACTCATCTCAAACTCATTCGGCCTACATTTAGAAAATTCTTCCCAGAGAGAGAATTAGTAGAACCAAATATAATATCATCTACATATATTTGTACTAATAGCATATCTTTTTTTTTCATTTTAATTAAGAGAGTAGTATCGAGCTTACCCATTTTGAAATCATTCTCAATAAGAAAATTACTAAGTCTATCGTACCGAGCTTGTTTTAAGCCATAAAGAGCCTTTTTCAACTTATAGACATGAGGTGGAAAATCAAAATTTTCAAATACAGGAGGTTGTTTTACATAAACTTACTCGGTAATTTAACCATTTAAGAATGCACTTTTCACATCTATTTGATATAATATAAAATTTTTGTAAGAAGCAAATGCAAGTAATATTCTAATATTTTATTTCTAAAAACCCATTTGGTTCCAATAATGGAAATATTAGAGGGTCTAGGACTAATTCCCAAACTTTATTCCTCTCAAATTGATTTAGTTCTTCTTCCATAGCTAAAATTCAAAACTCATCATTTTCAGCATCGACTTTTTGGTTTAATTTGAGAAACAAGCAAGATTATTAAATAAATTAATAGAGGAACGAGTTTTCACACCTTGTTCGGGATCACCAATAATCAAGTCCTTGGGATGAGATGGGGCATACCTCCATACTTTTGGCACTGATGAAGAACTTTTTTTGTTCTTTTCATTTAAGCTCACTTCTTCTCTACTTGAAAAAGTTTCCTTTTCTTTGTCATTAACAGGGAAATCTTCAAAATTTCTTTCTAAATCATCCCTACAAATAGACTCATTAAAAATATCATTACCAGATTCATCAAATATCATAGGTATAGATTCTTCTATAACTAAAATTCTCTTATTGAAAACTCTTTACTAATAGATGAATAACCAAGAAAAGTACCAATATCTGCCTTAGAATCAAATTTTCTCATCTTTTCTGTGGGTTCAAAATAAAACATTAGCCATCAAAAACTTTGAAATATCCAATATTGGAATTTTATTATGCCAAAGTTCATAAGAAGTTTTATCTAATCATGATCTAATTAAAACTCTATTTGAAACATAACATGTTGTATTAACCGCTTCCACCCAAAAATATTTAGGTAAATCATATTCATTTAACATTGATCTAGCAAATTCTTGTAAAGTACGATTTTTTTCTTTCAACTACACCGTTTTGCAGTCCTTGGAGAGGAGAAGTCATGATAAAAACCATTATCTTTACAAAAATTTTCAAATGCTACCCTATCTAATTCTCCTCCATGGTCACTTCTAATTTTAGTAATTAAAAAACCATTTTCATTTTGGACTCTGTTTCACAAAACTAGCCAATCTTTTCAAAACATCATTTTTATGTTTTATCATCAAAACCAAAGTAAATCTAGAAAAATATCAACTATCACAAAGACATAGTAATTCCCTCCAAAACTAGCTATTTTAGAAGGGCAAAATAAGTCCATATGTAATAGTTGAAGAGATCTGGTAGAAATCACATTTTTAGATTTGAAGGAGGACTTTGTTTGGTTACCCATTTTAACAAGTATCACAGATTTTATCTTTTTCAAATTTAAAGTTAGGAAGGGCTCTAACTAATGAATTTTTTGAGATATTTGAAATCAAATGCATACTAGCATGTCCTAATCTTCTATGTCATAACTAAGAATTATCATGCAAAGCCGAAAGACATTTATCATTTGTTGGACAATCATTTAAATCAATAATGTACACAACAAACAACACTTTTCTATCACTAACATTTTCAATTATGCAATTATTTTTATCAAATATAACTCTAAAACCTTTATCACATAATTGACTAATGCTAAGTAAGTCATGCTTTAAACCATCAACTAAAAGTACATTTTCGATGAGAGTACCAGAGTCATTACCTATAGTACCCTTACCAATTATTTTACCTTGTTGTCGCCAAAAGTTACTAAGTTGTCATCCTTCTTGTAAAGATTCACAAACTTGGATTGGTTTCCGGGTCATGTGTCTTGAGCAACCACTATCTAAATACCACTCATTTTTTCTTGGAGGCTTTCAAATAAACCTATAAATAAAGATATTCAAAATTGACCTTTTGGTACAAGTTAGTTTTCACAAATTTAGGAATCATGCTTGCATTCATATTAAAAAACTTACCGCACAAGAAACAAACAACATCATGCAGGAATTTATTTCTTGGACTAAGTTTATGTATTCTATTTTCAATAAAAAAAAATTATTTCTTAAAACATTGTAAAATTTTATATTTTGAGAAAATTTTCTTCCTGAAGTAATTTTTCAATTTAAAGCAATTAGGTCTAATATGACCTTCAACACCACAATAATAACATATAGGCACAAATCTAGATTTATCATACTCTCAAATATAAATTTGCATGTGTTAGGCTTAGGCATAATGGAAGATTACAAATTTGCATGTGTTAGACTTAGGCATAATGGAGGATGGTTTAACAAATATTGTTTTAGAACGTGAAGGAGTAGAACCTTTATCAATATAGTATAATCCTCTTTTATCACCATAAGGCTTACATGTTTCAATTATTTTATGAGCACCTTTAGTTAACTTTTGAATAGACTCTTTAGCTTTACCAAGTTCTTGTATAGTATTTGATTTCTTTTCTTTGAGTAATTAATTAACTTATCTTTTTCATAACAATCCTGCTCAAGAAACTTAATTTTATCAAGTAATGCAGTTTTCTCATCACAATCATTTACATGCTTTTCAAAGGTATATCAAATTTTACAACATTATGATTATTCTCTCTCAAGCAAGAAATTTCATTTAATAAAGACTCCTTCTTAATAATTGAAGCCTTATATTTCTTTTGAAGCAGAACATATTTTGAACCAAGTTTTTTTAATCAAGTTGCATCTCCTCAAAAACTTTAAATAATTCATCATAAGAAGGAGATTCAAGAATTACCTCGTCTTCTTCATCCTCTTTGTTACCCTGAGCCATGACTTCATCCTCTTTGTCACCATGAGCCATTAAGCAAAAATTTGCTACTTTTTTTATCACTTATAGATTCATTTGCATACATTTTATTATGAGCTAACATGCTAATTTTTGTTTCTTTAACTTAATTTGTTCCCTCGTGAGTTACTTCAAGAATTTTCCAAATTTCATAGGCTGAACAACACATAGATATTCTATTAAATTCATCATTACTTAGTGCACAATGCACAATAAAGATAATTTATAGCACTAGGATTAAAAGAACATTTTTTTATATCATTTTCATCAAATTCATTCTCTAATTTAAGCTCCTCAATATTATTAACAATTTTTATTGGAATGAAATTCATAATTAATTGATTGCAAATAAATTTTCATTATAGCTTTCCAATACGTATAATTTGTTCCATCAAAATGAGGAGGTCTAGAAGTTGATTGTCCTTCACAAATATCGTTTTTAACAGGTAGATTTGTCATAAGCTCTAAAAATAAAGTTTATATAAAAAAAATCAATAGAAGCAACCTGCTCTGATACCAATTGTTGGATCGATATGACAATCCTAGAGGGGGTGTAGGGTTTCAACAATGTAATTATTAAATTTTTTTTTTAATAACAATCAAACTTGATACCATGCAGTAAAACTTAACAATAATTTAGAACTTAAATAGGAAAAGGGTTAGAAAATATAACACCCTAGTTTTATAGTTGTTCGGTTAAACTCGACCTACTCCACTCCCCAAGCGCCTCTTGGGAATTTGAATAAAACGTTATGACTCTTTCCTCGGATCAGAGCCTAACCGCTACACCGCTCATTTTACGAGTGCAAGAGTAAACTCAATCCTTTCTACGGCTCAGGATCAAATCGGTACACTGCTCTTTTTACGAGTTCAAGAGCAAACACAATCCTTTCCACGGCTCAAGATCAAACCGGTACAACTGTCTGAACTTTATAGAAACACACCACACACCACAACTCTCTAAAGAGTAGATTTACAATTTTCTCACACTACAATAGACATCTATCTCTCTCAGAATAAGATAAACAAGAAATAAAATTGGAAACTTGGAGATAGCAACAATGGAGGCTTTTTAAACAAAAATTTAGGTAGAGGAAACTATCGAACTTTGTATTATGAAATGTTCTGTGTGTTGTGTTCTGAAAAAATACAAAGAGGTGATGAGTTTAAAAACCAAAACGTGGACTACGAAAAATAATATTTATTTACTTTTAAATTTATCGTAAAAAATTATAGACCATCGGTTTCATTTAAATATATATAATATATATTATTTTAAATAAATATTAAAAACATTTTAAATTCATTTTAATTATATATATATATATATATATATATATTTATTTATTTATTTATTTATTTATTTATTTATTTATATAACATATTGAAATATAATAATATAATAAAAAAATGTTAATGAAAACAATAGGTAACATTTTAAAAGTAATGAAAAAGTTTTATAAATCTAATTGAAATCGTTAGAAATGATTTTGTACATCAAATAATTTTCTTTCCTAAATAAAACCATTATAATTTCTTTTTATAATGAAATTATTATAATTTTTTTTTATTTAAAAGTAACCACTAGTTTTCATAAATGTAAATGAAATCATTATAATTCAAATACTCATCTCTTGATTTAAAAGTAATGAAAATTTTTATAAATGTAATTGAAAACTCCACCGTTTGTTACTCTACCAAATTTATAAATGTCATACTTCGATTGGTCTATGATGTCAATTTTGCCGCTGGTCCATGATGTCAATTTTGTCACCACATCATCATGTCACGTATCTTGTTTTGAATTTTATTGCTCCATGATGTCAATTTTGCCTCCACATCATCACGTCGGGCATCTTGCTTTGACTGAAACTTTTTCGTTTTATCTCTAATTTGAGTGAACCAAAAAAGACGTTGAAATCGTTATTCCCAACCTTACACTGTGGACAAATACTGAGAATGGTTAAGGTAGTTTGTTATCATCAAAACAATAATTAATTAATTTATTTCAGATTAAGGGCCAAAAAGCCAACACCATAAACCTTCATATGTCCCCGTTATCTGCTACCCCAATGATAATGTGCCACATGTCGTTGTGCAGCGCGAGTCTCCTGATACTCGTGCATGATGGTTGTGCGTGATGAACCTATACTTGCATGTGATGGCACATGCATGGTATTTGTTTATCTCATTTGACCTCTGTGAGTAGTTAATTAAAGTGATACCCTTGTGTGTATAAGAAACCCACCTTGAGAGGAAACAAGGGACTGCATAAGTGGAAGACATAAAGGACTGCTATTGTGTGTAGGATATAACCCGCCTTGAGAGTGAATGAAGGATTACATAAGTAGATAACATGAGGAACCACAATTGTGTGTAGAACAAACGTCCCACCCTAATAAGGGTCGAGGGACTATGTAAGCAGTTCATAGAGGAGCTACTATTGTGTGTAGAATAAATCCACCTTGAGAGGAGACAATGGACTACATAAATAGATTAGCCCATGAAAGACGCCACTCTAAAGTGTGGTAAAAGTCAGGGGATTCTTCAATTATGTCCACACTTTTAAGAACCTAAAGAAAAGTTCGTGATAACTTACTAGGTTTAAAGTGCAATAAGGGCTTACAAGTTGACTACTTATTGAGTATTTTTATACTCACCTCTTTTTCTTTCTTTGCAGGTGTTTGCTAGTTGCTTAGGAGAGCGTTCGAGAACGGCATGATCACAAAAGGATATTAGGTTTTGACATGACTAAGCCAGAAACATAAACTATTGAAGTTCTGATGTTATTGAATACTGAATTTGGCTTTTATAGCCTTACAAATAAATAGAAACTAATCACAAGTCTAGTAAACAAATATTGTAAATAAACTAGATCCCTAAAAATACTCTAATTCTTTTTTACCTAATCAAATTCTTCTAACAATCCCTCCCTTGAATTTATTCTTCTTTTATCAAGAATTAGTTAAGTCAGAAAAAACTCTCCACCCCAAGTTATTCAGACAACTTCCGAAATGCTTTCTTCGAAATGCTTTCTTATGTGTTCAGAACGTCCATGTAGAACTGGATTTTTGGATAGCTTAATAGTTGAAGTATTACACACATTAGCTTTATTCCTTGTATTTGAGAGTGACCAATCTCTTTGAGTATCCTCCTCATCCAAATAGCTTGACATGCACCGGCACTAGCAGTAACAAACTTAGCTTCTGTGGTTGATAAGGTGACTATAGGCTGCTTACGAAAAGACCAAGCTACTACTCCTCCACTCATCATAAACATATAGCCTAAAGTACTCTTGTTATCTTCCATGTCTCCGGCATAGTCACTACCATTCAATCCATTTAAATCACTAACTCCTCCCTTTCTATAAAATATACCATAATCTATCGTACCTTTCAAGTACCTTAAAACGTTTTTAGCTGCTGCAAAATGTTGTTGTGTTGGACATGCCATAAAACGACTAATCACTTACAACAAACATGAGATCAAGACAAGTAGCTGTGAGATATATCAGACTTCCCACTATTTGTTTATACAAAGTTACATATGTTTTTGCACCATTTTCATCTTTGCCAATTTTCTGTCCTGGAACAATGGGATTACAAACAGAATTGTAATTCTCTATGCAAAATTGATTTAAAACTTCAATAGTATACTTTCTTTGACATATGAAAATACCATCTAATCTTTGTATTACCTCTATTCCAAGAAAAAATCTCATCTGACCTAAGTCAGTCATATCAAACTCTTTCTTCATGGAACGTTTAAACTCCTCCAATAGTTCTTCATCGTCTTTAGTAAATAAAAAATCATCAACATAAATGCTTACAATAAGAATTTTGCCTCTCTTCCTCTTGAAGAAGAGTGTTGCTCAGTGGAACGGCTTTTGAATCCTTCCTTGATGAAGTAGGATTCTATTCGACTAAACCAGGTTCTAGGTGCTTGTTTTAATCCGTAAAGAGCCTTTTGGAGTTTGTACACCATCTCCTCACTTCCCTTTTTCTCATAACCTTCACCGGAATCTGCTAACCATACAGGTGGATGTCGATTTCTCCCCTCCCTTAGTGTCAAATCTAGTGCAACAATTACTGGAAAATATTTTTTAGCAATTGGTTCAATTGTTTCAACAATCGATTCAGTCTTTTCTTTCGTGATTTTTCCTTCTTCGTTTTTTCAGCAACTGGTTCAATTATTTCAACAATAGGTTCAGTCGTTTCAGTAACCGGTTCAGTGGTTTCCTCTATGATTCCTCCTTCTTCGGTTGTGTTCTTATCAATTTCAATGTTTTCCCCAGTCTAATTTTTCTATTGCTCTCCATTTACCCATTTTTTGGAATGGAGTCCGATGTTACTTGCCTTTCTTACATGCCTCACAGGTGGTGTTTGGAGCCCTAATTTGCGGCAGGCCTTTCACTATGTTTTTTGTGTTTCAAGGTGCACAAGCCTTTGTAGCCGAGATGACCATATCGATGGTGTCAAAGTGTTGACTGATCCGTATTTGAAACTTGGAGGCATCTTTCTTCATTTGTTGTGGTAGATGGTTGAGTACCCAAAATAACTGCCGATTTGCACTCATAATTGACTCTGCTATTTTTCCTTTTTGTGGATGATAAATGCTACATACACCATCTTTAAATAGCCCTACTACTCTTTTTTCTTGTAGTTGTCTCATGCTCAAGAGATACGAACCCTATGTAAAGTTAATTTCAGTGCACCCTTTCCTATAACTTTCATACTTGTATTATTTCCAAGTTTGACAATGTGAGAAAATGTCTTGTCTAAGCTTGAAAACATACCTTCACTTGCACACATATGGTTTGAGCATCCAGAATCTAAGAACCAAGCATCACTCCTTTTTGCTTCATGTCTTTCCATATGAGCCATTAACAGCATTTCATCCTCTTTTTCCAACTTTGCCTAGTTCAATTCTTTATTCATCTTTGGACATTCATATTAAAAATGACCTAACTCATGACACCTATAACATTCAACCGTTGCTTTGTTGAAAGTTGATCTTCCTCTTCCTCGTCCTCTACCGTGTAAGTTCCTCTTCCTCCATTACTTATTTCCGTTCGTCCTTCGACTTTTAGAACTTGCTCCTCTCCATTAATGCTGGATCTTTTAAATTTTTGTTCATGCACCACTAATGAACTTTGTAATTCATCAATGGACATGTTATCAGTATCTTTGGATTTCTCAATGGATACTACAACATAAGTAAATTTTTCAGTCAGGGTAAGCAGAATTTTTTCTACAATTTTCTTGTCTGGCATATCTTCTCCATTGCTTCTCATATCATCACTCTTGCAAAATAATCTGTGATACTTTCATCGTTCTTCATCTCTAGTATCTCAAATTCTCTCCTTAATGCATTAAGAAGAGCTTTCTTCATTTTTTGGTTTACACCAAATTTTCGCTTCATTGAGTCCCAAACAATCTTAGCTGTGCGACGATCCAAGATTTGTTCAAACATAGTACGATCAATTGCTCGGAAGAGGTAATGCTTTACTTGGTGATCTTTGAGTCTAGCATCATCAAGGTGACTCTTTTGTGGCTTAGACCTTTTGCTGGTTCTCAGAAACCAATCTCCACTACACTCCATAGACCTTTTCCTCTGAGCAAATTTTCCATCAGCTCACTCAAATGCTCAGAGTGACCATCGAAGTGAGGGATCTTTGTTAAAACTTTGTCTTCACTCATACTCTCTATTTGATCACTCAAAAATTGCGGCTCTAATACCAACTGTTAGGTTTTTCTCTCTATTTGATCACTTAGAAATTGCGGCTCGGATACCAATTGTTAGGTTTTGACATGACTAAGCCAGAAACATAAACAATTCAAGTTCAAAGTGATGATGTTATTGAATACCGAACTTGGCTTTTATACCTTTATAAATAAGGGTAAATAGAAACTAACCACAAATGTTAGAAACCGAAACATCTAGTAAACAAATCTAGTAAACAAATCATGGAAACAAATGTAGTAAACAAATCTGGTAAACAAATCTGAAAAAATATTTAAACTGATCTCTAAAAATACTAACTCTTCTTGACCTAATCAAATTCTTGTAACAAAGGGATCGTTCCAGAGCATCAATCCATCTCGTATATCATATATTTGCATTAGTCTGTCGAGTATATTTACAAGTGTAGAAACGAGCCGTTATTCCTGAATTGGCAGCAAAATATGTAGAAACGGCGCGAGTGGCCAGAGAGGTAACAGGGATTCCAACGACGCCGAACATTCGGTCGACGCCGCAGCGGACCAGCGCCATGGCGGCAAGGACGTTTCCGTTAATCGAACCGTGAAATTTGAGGTCATTAGGAAGCTCTCCGGCGGAATCCCCCATTGGAGCTTGAGATTTCGAGGTGGGGGAGAAACGAAGTGTGAAAAAGAGTGAAATGACATGAAAGCTTAATTGGGGAGTGGATTAATAAACCGCCAGTACGGATATTTCACTGATTCATGTAGACGAAAATACCCTTGGAAGTTTCGCTGATTGTATGGGTAATATGGGAAATATGAAATGTATTCCTCATGGTTGGGTCCAACTAACATCCAAAAAGTTAAAATATTAATTTTAATGTGGTTCAGATTAAAATATGTATAACATGATGTATTATTGCCAACATTGTTGGCCAAGGGAGCTCACTCCTCTAAATTTCATAATACAGTAATGTACTTTGTATATGACAATTTATTTTAATGTACTTTTTCATGTGAAACTGTATTCGTTGTTATATGTAATGTTGTTTGATTATCACAATACAATAATGTTGGTTCGTATAGTGGAACTTTCAAGTTTGAAAGAATGTATATGCGCCAAGTTAACTCTAAACAAGTATTTTTTATAGCTCGATACTCGACTTCTGTTGATGATCGAAACACATTAGTTTTCTTTTTAGACTTCTAAAAAATAACTAAATTTCACAGGAAATGCAGAACCTAGAAATAGAACGTATGGTAGTTCGACAACCACTCCAATCAAAATCGCAATATACTTGTAATCTCAAGTTGTTTTCAGGTGATAGTAGAAGTCCTTGACCAAGAGTACCTTTAATGTATCTCAAAACTTGAAAAGTTGCCTCTCAATGTAGCTTTCTTAGTTCATGCATAAATTGACTAAGTATAGGAATTGAATACATTATGTCAGCTGGTAACAATTAAATATATTAATTTGTCAATCAACCGTTGCTTTGATCATTCAACTTCTCTCTTTCGGTTAAAAAAAAAGCTTCAAACTTTGCTCTATAGTAAAATTTTCTATATGTACTCATGTAAGACGTGTGTCTTGAAGTAAATAAAATTAATTAATTAAACGATTTAATTAATCGACTTTCATTCATCAACTATAAATCACTTCACTTGACTTAGAGTTGCATTCTTATCCAACTAGGTCAAAATTCATTTTACCCCTATAATTACATTTTTTACCTTAAGTACCACTAATTCTTTAATGAACAATTTGTTTATAATTCAATTCTAAACCAAGTTCTTCTCCATCTAGTTAGAGGGTGAGCCTTATTGTTCAAGTCCCGAAATCAACACCTAAGGGAGCAGCTCATCTATTTACTCTATATAAGAAGGAAGGAATTCTATCTCGTGAAATTATATTCCTAACTTCATATTTGGTAAGTTATTAAAATGACAGACATATTGAATTGGTTACAAAGTTATTCTCACCCATGCAAATGTAAGGACAATCTCTTGTAGGCAGAAGTGTATAACTCATTCAAGAAGATCGAGTTGCATATGATTATCCTATAAAATATTAATTTTCTTAATTAACAAATTTATAAAAAGAGATTAAATATTTCGTGGTTTAATCTCTTATGCGTATATTATAGACTCTTTAAATTATCACTGATATTCTTATATATCTATCACGTACTTTTGAAGATACACTAATAATCTGGAACTCATACCATAAAAAATATTAAATTACAAATAAAATAATTAAAATTATTATTAAAATTAAATAATTAACTAAGAAATTTTAGGACATAAATCCCTCGAGGTTTCTTTTTGAATAGAAAAAAAGAAAATCGGAAAAAGAAAGGGAAATAAGAAAACCCAAAACCCTAGCCCAAAATTACGCAGGATTGAGATTATTTGAACACTACACAGCTAGGTCTTACAGCCTCTTGGCCACGTTCTGAAGGTAAAGCCCTGCTTTGAATCCCTTTCGAATTCGTTTTAAGGTGTTTTAGATCAGTCCCCACCACTTGCATGCTCTGTTTGTGGATTTAGACTAGTTTCAGACTTCTTCGACCACTAGAAACCAAGGTTTTTGGGCTGTTTGGTGGAGTTCAATTGGTAACGGTAAGCTTTAAGCCATTTTCAAACTCGTTCTAAGTGCTGTAAATTGGTTTAGAACTCTTGGAAACTCTCTGTTTGTAGTTCGGGATTGATTCGGAGTGTTCGAATTAAGGTTTAGGGATTTTTTTTTTTGGGAAAGAATATTCATTCAGAACATTCATGGGACTGAATAAGTTTTCCGGCTGAGTTTTGACTTTAGGTTTTTCCAGCCTTTTAGAATAATTTAGTTGCTATTTCAGTAGAATTCTACCCGTTGCCTTTGTTTGCTATGTGCTAGCATGCTGTATGTTTTATTTGCATAACATTTATGATTTAAATCTTTGATGTTCTTTAATATATGATCTAGATGTTTGAGCATGCTGAAATGTTGAGATAATATTGTATAGATTAGCATGCTGAAGTGTTGCTATGCGACTCTTTGATTATGAGCATGTATATTTGTTGGGAATGTTGTATAACATAGGATGAGAGCAGATTTAGAAGTTTGTTGTAGGACCCCTGCATTCTGGTGAGATTGTATGAGAAATAAAGAGGTTAGAGAACCTTGTACATTTATAAAGGAAAGCTGGGTGAATATCAGTTTGCCTCAAGTAAAAATGATCGAGAGGTGATATCTCACTGTTGGATTTGGAAGAGCATTGATGCCTTTGATAAAGATGGCTAAGGGTCGGTGTCTTGAGTGTAGAAGGGAAAATATTTGGGTTTACAAGGAAGAGGGACAATACGGTATCAAGTCATCAAATGCCTTGACTAAAAATAGTCAAGAGTTGCACAACTCTGGTAGGTGTCAAGTCATCAAATGCCTTGAATAAAAATGGTCAAGGGGTTGCACAACCCTGGGTAGGTCAAGCAAGCGCCATGTTGTGTGCTAACCCACCAATAGATTTTGTTGGTGATGAAGTGTAACCTTGGTGATGCTGAAGAGGAGACATGAAAAAGATTAGCCATTAGGCGTGTCTTTTAGTTTCTGCATTTCTGGAGAACTTCCTTTGTGGCTGAAGTCTTGTTTTAGATTAAAGTATTAGTTGTTGTTCCACCTTTGATTGGGTGGTGGTTGTAGGCTTTGAGTTGCTTTATTAGTTGAGTTTTTACTTTAAACTTGTTTTTGAGTTTAGGACTCATTTGATTATTTATAGGTTTAGGTTGCTAGTATGTGGATGAATGAGTTTGTATAGTCGAAACTTAAGAATTTTGAATATTAGGATTTTTAGGATTAAGTTGGTTTTTGTTGCATAAACCCTTGTTTTAGGCTGAATTTTGGGGGCATTACAGCTATGCTGGTTCTTCTTTACTCCTGACTACTCTTAGTTGGGCTCTCATTAGTTGTCTTTCCTTCACTTCGCTCTTTTACTCTTTTTTACAGGTTACTGCCTCTTGGTCTAATTGACAATGTTAACTTGAATTTGTAAATGAATGCATTTCTCTAAGAATGTTGGCTTTCTTTACAAAATAGATTGGGTTATGGTTGACCTTATGACTGGATATCGAATAACATTCCATTTAAATTTTCGAGTTAAATGGAATATAGATCAATGTTCCATTTGAAATTTGTGTTGGATTCTTTTTTTTTTTTTTTTTTTTTTTTTTTTTTTTTTTTTTTTTTTTTTTTTTTTTTTTTTTTTTGTAATTATTTGCTTATTTTATCTTGCTTGATTGGAGATCTTTCTTTTAGGTTGCCTCTGTTTTTGTGGGCTCTCTTTTTTATATGCTTTTGTATTCTTTCATTTTTTTCTCAATGAAAGCTTGGTAATTCATTAAAAAAATTGGAAGGTAAAAGTCTATTATTGTTGAGTAAGTGTTAACCATTCCACAAGAATGCTCCTGTATTTAAGCAAGAGATATGTGGTATATGTGATGATTAATTCTTGTTTCTGTCTCAGTTTCACTAAAGGATTAAAAATGATAAAGAGGAGATTCTACAGGCACGAACATGGTGATAATGACAATGCCTCAGATTCATCTGTATCATCATCTGATTCTGAACCAGAAGTAGACGGTGCAGAAGAATCACAGGATGATGTAGAAGTTCAAGAAGATGATGAATCCTGCTCTACCTCATCTGGTTTGTTTATCTTTATACCATTATTTCTCCTAGAATGCTGATAAGCTCAATTTCATTTATCAATATGGATGCACGTCTCTATATTTTCTTACTCGTACTTCTTGGAAGTTTTGGTTTTTGCACATATCATATGAATCTATTTGGAATGTTCTAGTTAAAACATACAGTTCCTGCATTGCTGTCTGTTTAGTTTTGCTCTCCCACTTCCACTGATGAAAAGAAATGCACAGAATTTCTAGTATAGCTAATTACGTTAGAGATAATAGCATCAGAGTTTTTAGTACAGCTAAATACATTGGGGACAATAACATTTTAGCTCATACTTACTTATTCTTTAATTGGAGAAAAAATATCCTAATACTATGCAGACAAATTTAATGCACAGCATGCATAGATGCTCCACTACTTCATTGTAGCGATTCTCACACCTGCATTGATTAATATTGACTATATTTTAACATTTTCTCATTTCAGGGTATGAAAGCGAGGATAGCTCTGTTAATGAAGTTGATATTGACTCGTCAGGTTTTCCTTTTCTTGTTGTTAAACCAATATTTCATTGTATAAAGGGTTGCTTCTTCCTGGTCAACAATTGACATTTCAACACTTTTACCGAGTTGAACCTATAAATGGCTTCTAAAATTCTTTTGTACTTGCAATTGGCTACCTATCTCTCTCTCCATATATGTATTATACAGATCTTAAGATGTTACTTGGAATAAAAACAATGACAGCTTTGGTTGCTTAGTTAATTATAACTGAAGTGTATATCTTTAGCATTATGATTTATCTTTTGAATTGAAGGTTTATTTTGGTTTCATAGAATGCATTTGTTTGAGATGTTTGACATTCGTTTTCTTTTTGTATCTCAGGTCTTCCAAGTATTGAAGAGGATCCTGAACTTGGAAAAGAAAGTCTAATTCTTACTGGAAGTCCGATACCTGATGAAATCCCTTTGGGTACACCATTACCTGATGAAAGCTCTTTGGGAACACTGGATCCTCAGTCAGACATCTTATCCATGAAGGAATCACTACCAGAAGATATTCCAGCGTGTATTCTGAAATGCAAATCAGTTTTTAAGTGTAGGATATGCCCTAGAGTTGTCTGTTTGAATGAGGAGACATTAAAGGCTCATCTTAAATCCAAGGTATGCCTCACATTTTTTTTCTAGATTGTGGAGTCTACAGCGTGTTCAATATATAGGTTTTGTTGGTAGATATAATGTTTTTATTCTTCTTTCTTTTGCTTGTTATCAGTTTGTAATTTTTACTTTAAAAGTGTTTTCAGAAGGTATACTTTTATTTTAAAATGGGGGCGGTAACGTGTCACAATTGCACTTTTGATGGAAGCGGACTTGCGATTGTGCGGCACTCACTTTCCAACGACAAGTGAGCTAAGTCAATTCGTTCTTGTGTCGCCTACGACCAAGCGACGTATGCTCGAGCCTCTGGCCTTGGTTTTAAGAGAAGGTTTTAGAAAACGAAGGCAGAGAGAGATTTTCGAAAGAGAGATTTTTGAAAGAGACGTTATATAAGCAAGCAAGAGAGAAATAACAATGGCTCACAATATATAACCTTGGGTAGGGAGAAGTTGACAAATAGTCGTATCCCCCTATAGTACATTCTGAGGCATTTCATGTCTGACAGACCTAGACATGATATTTGTGAAATGTCATACTTCCTAGAAATACAAAAGTAAAACACTAGAATATGAAAAGACATAAAGGGTTGGGCTTGTCATGGGCATGCGGCCATGGGCAACACGCCTTGGGCGAGCATGACTGTGACATCCTCCCCCACCTAATTGGTTGACGTTCCTGTCAACCGACTACTTTCGAACCTGGCGATGTGGGTGGGGGCGGAGTCCAGGTCTTCGACACGTTCCCAGCTGGTTTCCTCCGTAGGGAGATTCTTCCATTTGACAAGGAATTCACGAATCGTCCGTACAGGTCTTCCTATCTTCCTAACCCTGTCGGCTAGGATCTTCTCTATTTCTTTGCTGTCTCTTTGTTTTAGATCGATGCTCGGTCTTGTGATTACATTTCGCTGGTCGTCGTCCGGGTCAGAGTGATAAGGATTCAAGTTGCTCACATGAATTACTGGGTGGATTTTCATCCATGTGGGTAGCGCAACTCTGTAGGAGGTAGCCCCGATCTTTTTAAGGACTTCAACCAGACATTTATATTTTCGAACTAGTCGCTGGTCCTTTTGGCTGCAAAATCTGATCGGTTCTGGTCTCAACTTGATTAGGACTTGATCTCCTGCTCAGAATTGGAGGGGGCAACGCTTCTTGTCCGCCCACTTCGTCATATGCTTGGAAGCTTTCTCTAAATATGCCTGGGCTATATCTGTTGTCTGCTTTCATTCTCTTGTGAAGTTTTGAGCTTGAGGGTTTTTCCCTGCATAAGGATGTCAATAATATGTGGTAAGGCCGGTTGTCGTCCACTTACAATTTTGAAGGGACTCTTCCTCGTAGACAAGCTCGTTTGACAATTGAAACAGAATTAGGCAACATCTTGCAGTTGTATCCAGTTCTTCTGGCGAGCGTCGACGAAGTGACGTAAGTATTCTTCGAGCAAGCAGTTGAACCGTTCTGCCTGTCCATCGGTTTGAGGATGGTAGCTCGAAGACATGTTTAAAGTCGTTCCCAAGAAGGCGAATAATTCGGTCCAGAATGTGCCAATGAATCTACCATCCCTATCACTGATGATGCTCGACGGAATACCCCATAACTTAACAACGTGTTTGAAGAATAGTTGGGCTATTAGTTCAGTCGAGCATAATTTGGGAGTGGGGACAAACGTTGCATATTTTGAGAATCGATCTACGATAACCAAGATGGCGTCATATTCTCTGACTTTTGGGAGGTGTGTTATGAAGTCTAGAGACACTTTCCCAAGGCCTTGTTGGCACAGGTAGAAGTTCCAAGAGTCATGAGACTTTGACTTTCTCGACTTTGTCCTATTGGCAGATGAGGCACGTCTTGGTGTACTGCATGATATCGTCTCGCATATTCAGCCAGAAGTACCCCTTTTAGATTAGGGCATACGTTCTTTGCCACCTAGGGTGTCCTGCCCATAAGGTATCATGACATTCCTGAATGAGCTTCTTCCTCAATTCTCCCATTCTTGGGACGTATAATCTGTTTCCTTTAGTCATTAGAAGGTCTCCCTTGACCCAAAACTGTCGTGTCTTCCCAGCTTTAGCTAGTTCGACGACGGCTTTGGCCGATGGGTCTTTGTGTAAATGTTCTTTTGATGATGTCGCGCATCGATCCATCGATCTTACTTGAATGAATATGGGCTAACTTGCACAGGACTGCATGTTCACCCTTCCGACTTAGCGCATCGGCTACTTGATTACTCTTCCTGCCTTGTGTTCGAATTTAAAGTCGAATTCTGCCAACGACTCCTGCCACCGGGCTTGTTTTGCCGTCAATTTTGGTTGATCGAAGAAGTGGCAAATGACGCTGTTATCCGTCTTCACTATGAACTGTGATCCCAAGAGGTACTGTCTCTAGACGCATAGACAATGGACCACAACCAGCATTTCTTTTTCGGAGATGGTGTATCTCCGTTCAGCATCGTTGAGCTTTCGACTTTCATAAGCGATGGGGTGGCCTTCTTGAATAAGGACACCGCCTAGGGCAAAGTCGAAAGCATTTGTCTCTATTTCAAATGGCTTTGTAACATCTACTAACCTGAGGACAGGACCCTCGTCATGGTTGCCTTCAGATCTTCAAAGACCATTTGACATTTATTTGACCTCGACCAAGGGTGGTCTTTCTTCAGGAGCTCTGTTAATGGGGCGGCTCGCTGTGAAAACCCTTCGACGAACCGCTTATAGTAGTTTGCCAATCCTAGGAAGGATGGCACATCGGATACAAAAATAGGGGTTTTCCACTCTTGGATAGCTTTTATCGTGTCACTATCCATGCCGATCTGTCCACAACTGATGACATGTCCAAGGAAGTTGATGAATGTTTTTGCGAAGACACATTTTTCTTTCTTGACGTACAATTGATTCTGCCGCAGCTTGTCAAACACTAGCTTCAAGTGCACCTTGTGTTCTTCTAGGGTTGTGCGGTATACAACTATGTCGTCGAGGTATACTATGACGAACTGATCCAAGTATTCGTAGAAAACCTGGTTCATTAACGTGCAAAACATAGCTGAGGCGTTTGTCAAGTCAAAAGGCATTACCAAGAACTCAAAGGCCCCATATCTTGTTACGCATGTCATCTTGGACTTGCCCCTTCGGCAATACGTACTTGGTAGTACCCACCCTGATCATAAGTCCAACTTCGTGAAGTATTTGGCCTCGTGAAGTTGGTCGAACAAGTTGGATATTATCGGCAGTGGGTATTTGTTGCGTACTGTCACCTTGTTTAAGGCTCTATAATCTATGCACAAACGCAACGTCTCATCCTTTTTTTTTTTGGAATAGTACGGGGGCTCCGTAAGGTGCTTTTGTCGGGTGGATGAATCCTGCCGTCAACAACTCATCTAATTGTTTCCTCAATTCGGCTAGCTGAGGGGGAGCCATCCGGTACGCGTTCTTCGCTGGGGGTTTAACCCCGGGGAGGATTTCAATTTCGTGATCAATGCCTCGACAGGGTGGTAATGTTTGTGGTAAGCTCTCTGACATTATGTCAACGTAACTATTTAGTACGTCCTTGATTTCGCTTGGAATAGTTTCCTCAGTGGTCACTTCTTCCATCAGTGGTATGGCCATAAATGTAGGTTTCTCTCGTGAGAGTCCTCTTTTCAATTGTATGGCCGAGATCATTCTAAGATTACCTGGTTGCTTGATGCTTGCAGGTATTACTATGGGGGTGCGGTCGGTGATCACCAAGCATTTCGCCAGTGGCATTTGGATAACTTTGTGTTCTAAGAGGAACTCCATCTAAAGTACCACGTCAAAGTCATCCATGCGAACCATGACAAGGTCCAACTCTTCTGTCCAAGCCCCTAATTTGAAGGGGACTCTTTTGGAAACTCCCACAATAGGCAAGGCCTCGGAGTTGACAGCTTTCATTTTTTCCAGGGTTCTTTTCCATGGTGAGTCCCAATCTTCGTGCTTCTTGATCGGCGATGAAGTTGTGGGTCGTTCCTAAGTCTATCAAGGTGCTCTTGCTTGGTCGAGAGTTTATTGTCGCATCCACAAACATGAGCCCTTTCTCTATTATCTCCTTCGGGTCGACCTTCCGTTGGAGGGCTGACAAGAATTTGAGCGCGCCCATTCGGGGGTTGTCTTGTTCTTCCTTCTTGTCTAGCATAGTCTCGACTCTTGTGTCGTTGCTCTCTTGAATGGACACTTGGAGTGCACTGAGAGAGGCTCGATGAGGACAGTAGGACACTTTGTGGGGGCCTCTACACAACAGGCATGGTAAAGGTGTCGTCGGGTGGTTCCTTCGAAGGTAAGGTCCTCGAGAGGTCCCCGCTTGGTTGTTCTGAGGAGGTCTATCTGTCCACCCGCTTGGTCTGTCGTTACTTCCGTTTGGTCTATTGGGGTTTCCATTTCGATGACCTGGCGGCTTATATGTTTTGCCCCCCAGTGTTTGGGGACTGTGTTGTTTTTCTTTGGTAACCTGCTTCGTTCCCATAGTCTAGGAGTCTCTCGGCGCTGGCAATTGCGGTAGCTAGGTCTTGGACCTTTTTCTCATGTACCTTTGTTTTGGCCCACAGTTGTAACTCATTTATAAAGAAGAACACCTTGTCCTTCTCTGATGTGCCCCTGATATCTAACATCAGGGTCGATAACTGTCTGACATAATCCCTTATGCTTCTAGTTTGCTTTAGGGATATTAGTTTTTCCATTACTAGATGCTCTATGTTTTCGGGGTGGAATTGGTCCCTCAACTCTCACTTGAGGTCTTCCCACGAGTTTATGGTGCACAATCCATTCTCGATGTCTTGTACCCTCGTACGCTACCAAAGTTTGGCGTCGTCTACGAGATACATCGAGGCTATTGTCACCTTTATGTCGTCGGTACAAGCCGGTGTGGCTTTGAAGTACTGTTCAACATCAAAGATGAAGTTCTCCAACTCTTTGGCATCCCAGTTCCCTTTGAAAGTTCTAGGGTCTGGGAACTTCAGTTTGTTGGATCCTATATTAGTTTGCCCAGCTGAGACGTTCTCCACGACTTTCATGGTCACCTCAATTCGGGTGCTCATAACGGACATCTTTTCTTGGATGTCATCGATCGTTGTTCTGAATTCGTCAGCTAATCCATTGAACAAACTCATCATTATATTTTGTAGCACGTTGAACTCTTTGCCACGTCCCTCCTTGTGCGCGACAGAGCTATCGGGGCTACCAGACGGCTTGGGCTGCTCGTAGAAGCAACTTTTTCTTCGAGTGAGGTCACTCGAAACATCAGTTCTGCGATTGGCAACCCATCCAGACGGTTACCCATTGCGTCGATTTCTACGACTTCTTCACTCAATTCTGTCACCCGTGCTTCCAGGAAGCGGATGGTGTTAGGGACTTCTTTGAGGAACAACATTTCCTCCTCTATTAAAGTTAGCCGATCAGTTTGTGATTTGGGTGTCAACTTTGTCGTCGACATGTTTTCGGTCTTTGCTATTTCACGGAGCTTACAAAGCTCTAATACCACTTGTCACAATCGCACTTTTGATGGCAGCGGACTTGCGATTGTGCGGCAGTCACTTTCTAACGACAAGTGAGCTAAGCCAATTCGTTCTTGCATCGCCTATGGCCAAGCGACGTATGCTCGAGCCTCTGGCCTTGGTTTTAAGAGAAGGTTTTAGAAAATGAAGGTAGAGAGAGATTTTCGAAAGAGAGATTTTTGAAAGAGACGTTATATAAGCAAGCAAGAGAGTAATAACAACGGCTCACAATCTATAACCTTGGGTAGGGAGAAGTTGACAACTAGTCGTATCCCCTTATAGTATATTCTGAGGCATTTCATGTCTGACAGGCTTAGACATGATATTTGTGAAATGTCATACTTCTTAGAAATACAAAAGTAAAACACTAGAATATGAAAAGACATAAAGGGTTGGGCTTGTCATGGGCATGTGGCCATGGGCAACACGCCTTGGACGAGCGAGCATGACCGTGACATAACGCCACCTCTGGAAAAGGGAGCAAGCAATGCCAAATCCTTCAAGTCAAGGAATTTACAGAAGGATTCTTGAATGGATAAATATAAAAAAGAAGAGAGAAAAAATATCGTTCATTGTAAAAAGCTTACTGCATGTAGTAGATCTCTTTGAACTCCTTTCTATACTCAACATTCTTCTAGTTTCTTTTTACATATCACCTATAAAGTAGCATGGAAATCGACCACCACATACTAGGATTAAGAAGCAAATCTGGAGATCCAAACAGTCTGTAACAATGAAGCATCCGCCATTTCTGACATGAAATTAAGGGATGGAAAACCTCACTCGAAGTCCAAATCTGCCCAACGTAGGTGGTGTAGAATATCTTTTGGGGTTAAGGTGTAGAGGCTTGTATTAGTTTTTGTATTCTGTGCCTTCTTTTTCCTTCATCTATTCTTCAAGCTTTACATGTTTCACTAAGCATTTTCAAGTTCTACATAGGACTCTAGCCTGTCCATCATGTTTGGATCACTGTTCTATACTTATCTCAAGCCTTCAGTTATGTTCTCTTGTAAGTTTGTTTTTGCTCCATTGGTGTCCCAACCCAACCCTTTCGTCTTGCATCCTTTTATTCTCCTTGATCTGGAAGGCCATCATTTTGAAGAAGATAAAGTTTTTTGCTTGGTTGGAGTCAGTTTAGTTTGGTTCCTTACCTAGGTTGTAGGGATATGATGCAGGGAAGTTCATCCCCCCAGTAATAAGGGTTGGGTTTTTTGAATTTGGCATGCAGAATTCCTTGCTATTTCGTTGAATTTATGGCTGGGGAGAATTAGGAGCATTTTTAGGGGTTGAAAGAAATCTTGGGGGGAGGTTTAAGTTGTGCATTCAATGCCCTCTTATTTGGGGGCGTTCAGATTTTGGTGGTTTTGTAATTGCCCTTTTCTTTAATACATTTTTGTTCTTTACTATTTGAACATTCTTTTGAAATTTTGTTTTCTAGTTTTGTTATTTTCCTTTTTGATTTGTTCCTTTGTTAGTGGCCTTCTTTATAGGCCGTCCTTTTCTTTCACATTAATAAAAGCCTTTTTTTTTTTTATCAGTCATCACAAAAATGAATAAAAACCTAAATCATAGTTTTTTGCTGACTGTCAAAATCACGTTGTCCATATTTGATTGGGCTATATCAAATAAATACTGTCTAGTAGCTAATAAAGATGTAATGTATGTGAAGCTCTAGCAACCAATCGCCAAAGTTATGTTCGCATTTTCTGATTTCATGTAACTAAACCTGCACACTGATGTTAGATATGACATAGAAAAGAGGGTAGGCTAATCTCCATCTACCTCCCTTTTATCTTTTTCCATTCTTGTAGTGATTACATATCGTATTGGATACCTATCTTATTGAATATTATTAGTGAGTTGAGCTAAAGTTTTGCAATCATTCTCTTATCTGAAAATATCATGAACTTGGGGCAACTTTTTAACATGAGTTTTAATAATGTATATGTTAATAATATGGGTCTGCCTTGTTTTTTGTCCATACCATAAATTTTAGATAATGTGTCACTGTATATGTATAATCTCTTGTATGTGTCTGGCTTCTTTCTGAGTATTTCTATTAGTTGGAATTTGGTCGATTATTGAAGTTGTACAGCTATGCTAAAATCCATGTTCATAGCTTTGCTACAATAGTTTAGCATATGACACTCACTAGTCATTTGTTATCCACCCAACTGTTCATTTGAATGGCTGCCAAACCAAATAGTTTTATCTATAAATTTACCTATGTCCAATCTGGCTTGTACAGTTAGGAGAGATGAAAAACGGGATGGTAAGGAGACACCCATGCCGTTTCATTTGTAGTGCTTCTATTTATTTAGTTATCGCAAGGCAAGATAATTTTCTATGTGGCAGTGCGTATATGCTGCAAATGACCCATTTTTCATCTGATGATATATGTCTTTCTAAAATGATGCAGAGACACGCTCGTTCTGAGAAATTACTAAATGAAGGCAGGCTGAAAATTATGCTCAACAACAATGGAGAGATTGAAAATCCTGAAAATTCTACCGAGTCACCTCCTCGACTGCCTGCTTTTCCACCGGTTAACACTTACTGATTTTCTGATAGACTGATATTTAAGCCTGTATGATTTCCTTTATTGATAGTGGATATTATACTCATGAATCTTTTAAATCAATGCAGGAACATCGTAGAAAGAAAAAAAAGTCGAAACAAAGTTATGGATCACAGGCAAAGAGTTCAAACAAGGTAATAACCTCTGAATGACCGTTAAAAAGAGAATGCTCAACACTTGTCTGCAATTAGTGTGCTTACTGTTAAATTTTTTGGGGAAAAAATCCATTTAATAATTATATCAAAGTTAAATCATAAACTTTTGTAAGTGAAAATGTAGACCATAAGTTGATGATCTATACATATTTTCACTAGATTTCCTTTAAAATCACTCCAAAGTCATTTAAGAAGATGGAAATCACTATTAACTAAACTTGGAAACCATTTTTGAATTAACTAAAACTATGCCAAACTTGTATGGAGTCCAGATTCACGGATACCCATATGAGTCTCAATTTTATTAATTGTACAAATTGCAGAAAGAAAAGAAGCGTTTGAATGGTGGTCAAATGAGGGGATCAACAACAAAGAACCTAGGGAAGAAAAGACGCAAAATTGAGTAAGTGAACATCGATGGCTATTCACTTCCTGCATCTGTTGTAGCTGAACCATAGAGTTTTTTGAAACAAAAATTGGTTTTGGAACCCAACTACAGTGATGCTTCTATTTCCATCTATCTCTTGTTGTGGTAGTGAAAGGGTATTACGCTTCCCTTTTTAAGCTTCTCTTGTAACTTCTTGTTTAGTTCATTTTTCTTTTCTTTTAACTTATTACAAAATGAAATCTGCAAGGCCACTTTTGTTAGGGTGTTTGCTGACAGATTCTGGTAAGATGAAATTTTTGTTATGATAGAGATTGAGACACCATCGTTGGCTTATTCGCACTTCAATTACTCTCTTATCAAATACAAAATAAATAAATAAATAAGTAACAACATATCTACAAAACTAACAACAGACAATAACAAAATTTGGAAGCATCTTGTATGCATCTTCTGGTTCAAAAGCTGAAAAGCTACAAAATCAGAAGGCAGGACATCATCCTGCCAACTTCAAATGAATTCAATCTCTCGTATATAAGAAGATCCAAATTACTCATTTATCTATATTTCTAGTAATCTTGGCCTATTTTGTTGAGAGGCACATGCCTCCACCACATTCTATTTAGCAATCTTAGCCTATTTGTTGCATGTTGTTATTCAGTCATTTACCCTTGCCAATTGTTGTAATTGTCACTATGAATCTTCGTTGTAACCTTTTGCCATTGTTGTACTTGTCATGGTTAGTCACACATGGTTCAAGGTCTAACTGGGCTTGGTTCACGATTATTTTTCTAATTCAATATCTAGTTTGGTCGGATATAAATTTATATTTGATCCAGCTCAAAATCTAGTTTGATTTGATTTAATGCTACCGTTTGGTATGGATCAAATTCATCAACCCTTAAAGTTGGAATGGACAAGATATTGATACTTTGTATGTATCCTCAGTACAAACCAAGTACTTGTACTAAAGCTTTCTCTTGTAGTAATTTATCTTCGTGCATCGCAGAACCTAGATCTTCTTATCAATTCCAGATCACGTGTCAAGTTCTTCTCATTTATTTGACCCATACTCTTCTTTTTCATATTGCAAATTGATAGTTTTTCTTCTATTTTTGGTCAATTAAATTGGATGGGAATATCTCCCTATTGTCTATTTTTTTATGTCCTCAAATTAGCCAATACCCTTTCATTGGACAACAAATTTTTAAGAGATTCTAACCATTGTGCTTTCTCTCTCCATATATATATTTTATTTAGTTTCATAACTTGAAAAAAAGATGATTGAGAATGTTCGGGTGCTTTGATTGTACTTTGATGGTGTCTACTACCTTAATGGACGTTCTTTTAGTAATATAATAACTTAGTATTTTAGTAGTTGAGTATTAAAAGTAATCCATTTTGTTAGGTCAGGAAAGTCAGTCAGGAAAGACATACATGGGATTATGATTAAGACTAACATGATTATTGTGGAATCTAAAACTTGGTCTACAGTTTCACTTCTTTTCTTTTCCTTAGGATATGCATCATTTTCATACACAGTTTAATGTGCACCACTTTCATGTATGCTAAATCCATAAGACAATTATCAATTCTGTACTACCTAGGTACATCACTTTCAAGCATAGATGTGTACTACTTTCATACTCACCGACCCTAGATACATCATATTCATGCACGTAGAGCCTCCAAACATGCATCACTTTCATGTAGCTAAAACATATATATACGAAGGGAACATATTTAACATTCCATGAATTTTTAAGCATACGAATACAAGAGATCCTACTGAGAATTATATAGAAAATCTATGGTGCATAACAACATTCTCATAATATACTTACAAAAGAAAATACATTATTCTCATCACAAAATATCAAAGAATACATAATTATCCATGTACTAGTGTAGGACAATCTAACTCTAAATCGTTCCAATCGTAAAGTCACTAACCTTAATTGGTTATTGACGACAAGCTTATTTTTCTTTGACTTGTAATAGCGTTGGTCCAATCCTTGATACAAAATCTCAAAATAACGCCAAAATATTGGGACTAAATACCACTATAACATCTAAACCATAAACAAAGGGTTTAGAAAATTTAGGGAAACAAATGCCAAGTTGGAAGTTGCTAGAGTGTTAACAGTGTGACTTGTTGTGCCATGGGCGGCCGAGAGAGTGAGATCATAGAGACAAGAGGGATGCGACTTCCGATGAGAGTGCATGAGGATTTAGCAGCGAAGTGAGATTGGTGATTAGGTGTAGCAATGGGCAGACAGTGAGAAACGACGTTATGCCAATAGCTGCTTGTAAGAAAATTTCATTGAATGCAAGTGAATATATCTTAACTATCTCCAAAATCCAACTACAACATATTGAAATCCAATTACCCATAGGTGGATGTAAAACAATAAGCCCTCCTTAAGAAATTTCTAGTAAGTGTAGTAAGTGGGATGAGTGTATGCATTGATGTTGGAAAATCTAGGTTGTGCAATAAACCCTCCTTAATTGGTATGTAGTGAAGATATTGATGGTGAGATGAATCTTTGAGAATGAAAGTCTTATTATTCGGATCTTCAAGGGAAGAATTGTTAGGTTACGAAACCTGCCTTTAACCGATGTATATGATAAATGACATATAGTAAATGATAAACAACTATGTATATAGTAAATGACTATATATAACATATGATTATATTTAATAAATCTATATATAATAAACTAAACCATATATATATATATATAACATACGAATAGTTGTGCTGTACAGTACTTAGGTTCTATAACCTAATCTTGAGTCTTGAGTTCTTATCGTGATCTAGACTAAGAATCTTGGTTATGGGTTGTGAATTCTTTACCTTGGTTCTAATCTAAAAACCTTAATTCTAAGGTTCTAGGTTCTTAGTCTTGAAAACTTGAATCTTGATCCATGATATAATTCTTATCCTTAGTTCTTGATTCTTGATCTTATTTCTCGTCCGGGTACTCAACCCTTGTTCTTGGTTCTTAAGTGGTACTTACCAGTTTTCATATCTTAGAGGATTTATATAGCACTACAAGAGAAAGTAAGATTCTAATTTCCTTGATCAAATAGCTCAAGACAAGAATACCTTTTTGAGATTCGAATCACTCCACAAGCAAGATTGATTATGTCAAGCTTAATGATTCTAAACATGCAATCTAAACTATATAGAATTGCAAAAAACTTATTTCTAATGATAAGGAATTCATCCCAGGGAAAGTAAAATTCAGATTACTTTGTTGATTGAATATCTGAAGGCAAGAACACTTTTTTGAAATTCAATCACTCTACAAGTAAGATTAATCATGTCAAGCTTGAATGATTCTAAATATACAATCTCAAATATATAGAATTGCACGGAAACTTAGTTCTAATGATAAGGAATCACTCCAAGAGAAAGTTAAATTCAGATTACCTTGTTGATTGAATATCTGAAGGTAATAACACTTGTTTGAGATTCAATCAGTCTACAAGCAAGATTGATCCTGTCAAACTTGAATGATTTAAAAAAAATCTAAACTACATAAAATTACAAAAAAAAAAAAAAAAAATTAGTCATCGGCTAAAAAGCCCAAATGTTCTTTTTACTACATTTTCAAGTCTCTTTGACAATGGCAACTTATATAGTCTCAAAATGAAATTCCTTAACCTTGTAGGAGGCATTCCAAGAGTTATAACTTTCATATTTTATGACCATAATTAGTCACTCTGCCTATTTTATAACCATAATCAGTCGCAAATGTAAGCTTACAGTCAATATAAAGTTTTAAATTACATTAATGAAATATCATAACTCTAAATTATCATTCACCAAAAATTTGTAATCATCTAAGAATAAATGAACCTTGATATATATATATATATATATATATATATATATATTAATATGACATGAATTGCAACCTCTTGTGATAATTTGAACCTCATTTTCTTCCCATCTTCCTAAAGTTTATATTCCAAGATTGATGCCTTGGTTCATATTAGATTACTTAAAAATCAAAAGTTTACCTAAAACTTACTTGAATTATGATCTTAAGGTAGCATATTAATTACTTAAAAATCAAAAGCTACCTAAAGCTTATCAAGAGATAACACTGGTTAACCTTGAGCTCATCTTGCTAGGGTAGCCTCCTGGTTACTTAAAAACCAAGGGCTATCCTAAAACTTATCATGAGATAATAGCTTGATCACTTAAAAACCAAGAACTAACTTTGAGTTCATCTTGAGTTAGAATAGCCTCCAAATTACTTAAAAACCAAAGGTTATCCTAAAACTTATCATGGGTTAGGATCTTGATTACCTAAAAATTAAGTGCTTAATTTGAACTCATCTTGATTATTTAAAACTCATGTATGAACCAAGAGCTCATCTTGACATAGGATAGCCTTCTAGTCATTTAAAAACCAATGACTAATCCCAAGTGTGGCGTGAAGCTTATAACACACCCTCCATGATTCTTGATAACATTTAAGGCCTTGAAGTGAGCACACGTTTAGAATAATTTTCATGCATAAAATCTTAGGTTAACCTGTAACGCCCCTAATTTTCTGATACTCAATTAGTGACGTTCTTACATGAATGCTTTAAACACTATGCGAAAACTCAAAATAAATACTTTTAAAACAAAGCCATGGACTTACCTATTCAATTAACAACAAGAAAATAGAGATAACAGAGTCTTTAAAAATAAAACAAAATGCAATAAAAACTTATCAACTACTAAATGAAATTCAATGTATTTTATTGCCCTACCATGACCTATCTTGATTTCTATGACCTTTCCATCATTCATTGTCATTCATGCATGTGAGCTTTACCTTTACCTACAACTGTAGCACGTGACTTGAGTATTTTAAGAAATACTCAGTAAGTCACCCCACTATTGGGGTTAGTAATGCAATTACACACATAAACATGATTGGGGTCTATCTTTTAAAACCGTCACATGGTCTTGGAATCTTTCTAGTTTCAGGCAGGGTTGGATGTGTGATACTTCTCCACACACAATCCACGTACGCTCGAACCAACTATGTGAAAGACAGTCTCTAAACATACACTTGAACCAACTATGTGAAAGTCACCTAGTCTCCAAACAAACAAGATTGTTTACCGACACTTAAAATACGACATACTATATATCTTCTAAATTGTTTACTGACAAAGGCGCTAGATACTCGCACCCCCTACGAAACATTGTTTGGTAAGACACCTCACTTCGAGCATCTAAGTGTCTGTAGTTGTACAACACATGTTAAGACTACAAAGCCATGTATCAAAAAGCTTGATGATAGAAACCAAAAGATGATATACTTTACCATAGAGGATGAGACCAATGCACACAGGCTATATGATCAGCAACATGAGAAAATTTAGGTTAGTAGAACTTTGTACTCGAAGAAGAGAAGAAATGAGATTGTTTGCAATATCGGCGATAACAAACAAACTATTACAGAGTTCACTACTCTGTAAAAAGAGAGAGACACAACAAGCATAGAAAGTGCACCAACAAATCCACGCATGTCATCACCGACGATACCAAAAGGCATGATGAATTCTCTAAAACAGAGAGCTCAAACGAGAGCATATGATGATCCACCGCAGATGATGGACCAAATTTAAGTAGATACATTTGAAAAAGAATTAGATCCCAACGAGTTAGTGTTGCTTGCGGTCCAACTAAGACAACGTGGCAGGAGGCCATGCAAAATGAGTTTGAAGATATGGGCATTCACTCTTATCGACCAGAAACGTTGTCCATCAATTTGAAGTGGGTGCTTAAGTTGAAGAAGAATAGTGAAGAAAATGCCATCTAGCATAAAACATGACTTGTGGTGAAAAGATACATGCAATGGTAAGGAGTTGATTTTGAGGAAATCTTTGTGCCTGTGGCTGGACTCGATACTGTAAGGTTGATCTTTGCCCTCTTACCTCAACACGGGTGGGAGGTCCATCATTTGGATGTCAAATCGGAATTCCTAAATGATGACCTCCAAAAAGAAGTAGACGTTGCCTTACCTGAAGGCTTCATCATCAAAACCAAAGAGCACAAAGTGTACAAGTTGTCAAAAGCCCTCTACGATTGACAACAAGCATCGAGGACATGGAACAAACGTCTAGACAAAAGCTTAAAAAGTCTAAATTTCTTGAAGTGCTCACAAGAATAAGCAGTGTATACAAGAAACAGTAGAGCTGAACACTCATAGTTGGTGTGTACGTTGATGACTTGATCGTCATTGGTACAAGTGTGGAAGACATCAAAGAATTTAAGCAGCAAATTGAGATGATTGATCTCGAGTTACTCATGTATTATTTCATTATTGAAGTGGACCAAGAGAAAGATTATATCAGGCTAAAACAATCAACTTAGGCTAAGGTGTTACAACAATTTAAGAGGGTACCCAACCAAATATCCTTATCAAAGTAAAGTTACTACTTCGAAAAAGATGTCATAATGGTCCAAATGTTTCAAAAAATGCTATTGGAATAGTGGGTAGGTACATGGAAGAGACTAATAGGATGCATCATCAAAATATCTAATATATTTTGATACATTAAATATATAATATATGAACAAAAAATATTTATTATATTTAAAATATTAATATTAAATAACCAATAATATATATTTAAAATGGGAATGAAATTATAATTAGTTAAAAATATATTTAAATATGATTTTGTAAGAAATTATATGAAAATATATTAAGATATGGGTTCAACCTTGTGTTTGTGGCGTTCATCGCACTGCCGGTTGTCCTTTTTGTTTACCCTCTGTCGCCATCAAATTCAACCTATACTCCTATTCTACAATCATTACAAAAATAAATAAATAATAATAATAATAATAAAAAGGCTAAAAGGTTGATTTTAGATAAACATTTTAATATATCTATTATTTTACCTACAAAATAAATGTACCATTTTTTTTTTAAAATTTTATATTAAGCGTATTACTACTTTAAACCTCATACTAACACTAAGAAAATTAAATTTATTTAAAGAGATAAAATACTTCTTTGTAAATTTCAAACTTTCTAATGATTTTTTTTTTAGCATTAAATTTACCAAATATTCATAAATTTTGGATTAGGTTTCAATTATACTCCTAACCTTTAAAATTTTTTATTTTCATTCTTGTACGGTGAAATTTGCTTATATTAGATAGAAATTAACCCGATGACTAAAGATAAAAAAAAAAAAGAAGTTATGCAAAGTATAAATATTAAGTATATAACCAAATTTAAGTAGAGAGGTTTAGGATTTGCAATCCGAGGTAGATCGGTTCACAATCATAGGATCCTTTTCTATCACATGAGAAGGGTTTCAAAGTAATCATAGATTCTATATGTGGAAGAAATCATGTAAGGAAGGGGGTTATTATTTGTACACATGATATTTCGAATTTGAAACGAACCGGAAGAACTTAACGATACTTGTTTATATTTTGAGTTGTTCTGCCGAATCAGTCGTTCAAGATCTTTGGTTTGTATCCGGACCGATGATGAAAATGATAAGTTGCATTAAAATGATGTGGTTGGATGTTGTGCTTTTCAGTAACTTCCAAACACCGAAGAGTCTTGTTCAATCTGAACCTCCTTCCCAACTTTTCTTCATTTCTTTTTCCATCACTCATTACTCACTTCTTCCAATATTTTCTTGCTTTCTTCCTTTTTCTTATGTTCTTCAAACTTATATTTCATAAGTTTACCAAACTCTGAAAATATTAACCTAATTCTATGCAATCCTCTTTATGAATTCAACTAAATTAGAATCATATATTAAACCCAGATTTAACCCCAACTAAAATTGAGCATGTTGGGTTTAGTTATAAGTTTATTTTGGTGCAAATAAATTAAAATCAAAGTACTCAAAATTCTAAATAAATATCTTACCATTGGATTAGGTTATAAATATTGTATTATTCAAAAAAAAAAAAAAAAAAAAATTTATTAATCCAACTCAACTCGTTCGGAGTACGAGAATGTAAATATTAATAAACGATAACCAAACAAAACAAAAACAATAGCAGTTCAAGTCTTCAAATATATATGATAATTGTTGTAATGCAATTGGAGATGATTTAATTTCTAAGAATCACAGCAAATGTAGAATACCTTTTCGGAAGAGAGAGCGTATGTTCGTTCATCGAAATCATTCATCAGAACCGAAGTCGTCCTCTTTATGTGCAGGATCTCCATTGTTATTCTTATCTTGAGAAACAAATTTGGTAGCCATGCTGAAATGAAAAGGCCTAACAGCGGGGTGGGTTATTGAGTGCATAGGAGGAGGTGTATTCAAAGAGTTGTTAATGAAGAAATTTTGGTGCAAGTGATTGTTGAACTCCAAGAACTGAGAGCCAGTTGAGAGTGACAAAGGGGTGACATGATTGAAGTTATGAAGGTCCTCAGCTTGAGATGTAAAGAATGGAAGATTTGTTGTTGACGACGACGACGAAGATGAGGGATCCCAATGGAACCCAAATGGAGGGGCAGACACATTGTTCAAAAGGGCTGAGAAGGAAGAAGGATTAGAATTGGATTTGTGTTGCTTTTGTTCATCATCGTCGTCGATTTCGACCTTGTCGATGCCGGAGTTGATTTTGAACTCCGGTCTATGTGCTGTATGAGGTGGTAGCATAGATTGGTAGTGAAGGCCGAGGCTTGCAGATGGTATTGGCAATGGAGGGAGTTCGTCGATTTCATCCTTGGCAACGTTGAGCAGCCAGTCGACGACCTTGCTTGGCTGATTAAGGCCGAGGCGGTCCTGAAGATCATAGAGCTGAATTGCAGTTGAAACCGAAAGCCTTACACGCCTGTCGCGCAGCCCTCTTATGGTACAAACTTTGCTATGTCGATCCTTGCCTCCGAAAGCTCGCGACACTCGCACGATCCTCGGATCCTTCAACCTAAGCCATGGCGTTGCCACCGCCGCTGCCGCCGATGAGCTTGATGAAGCTGCTAGTTTTGGAGGGGAATTCTCTTCTTTAGAATTTGTAATCATAGTATGTCTCTCATCATGTTTGCCTGCAGCTAAAATAATTTGTACATTTTTTTTGCAATTCATTAGCATTAGCTTATGAAACAAAACCCTCAAATTTTGTGTCAAATTTTTTTGAGTTGAAATTGGACAAACCCACAAACCCACAAACCCTAACAAGAATTCCACTTCTTGAAAATGTTCAAAAGATGCAAGATTGTGCAAGTTTACTTCAAACCCCAAAAAGGATTTGTTGGTTCAATTAAATTTTAGAAAAAAAGACCAAAAATTGTGCAAGTTTTTTCTGAAAGTTGTCATCTTTATGTACTGATTCAACGAATTATGTGTTGAAACAAGATCTGTAAGTGATTTTTGAAGCTCAATTTAGATAAAGCACAAGAAAACACTGAATTTAGTGAATCATCGTTGAAATTGAAGATAGAAAAAGTGGAATAAAACTTACGCATAAGAACTGATACCCCTTTTATGAGGTTGAGCTTGTAGCAGCTTGGAGATGCAATTGAAGTTCTCAAATTGATGAGGGGAAGAGCTTCAATCCTGTTAGCTGCAGCATATTGGTTTTCTTTTTCAATGAAGTATCCAACTTGATATGTAGCTCAAACCCGGTTCAGAAAAAGGGAAAAAGAAGGCAAAAGGAAGATGCTGGAATTCAGCCGACCATCCTCCATTGGAAAGCTAAAGCAATGGATCATATGCAGCCACGTGTCTTCGATCGTCATCGACTCTGATAATTGTACTACTCTCGACTCCATAATTAATCAAAGAAAACTTGTCAACCCATCGACTAAAGAAAGCATACTCCTAATTCTCTCCTATTTTCTAGTTTGAGCATATAATCTCATCTTTGACTATACTACATACTATCAATTTGAGCCTAACTTTGCTGAATATGACAGCTATTTCTTTTTCTAACAAACAAAATTTTGAATAACAAATTTAAATTTTTAGATTGAACAAGATTTAATTATAGAAACGAATGAAAAATGGAAGAAAAAAAAAGATGATAAATTAGAAGAACTGGGGGACCATATGGTGGAGCACATTTTTGAAAAGTAGTGAGTAGTGCTTTATCGACAACTACAAAAGGTTGGGGTGAAGTCCTATCCTATCACATGGGCTTTGATGGAATGCACGCCTTGTACGAACATAAATAAGTTGATCAGAATCATGTGATCATCACCACAGATCTTACACATAATCAAAAATTTATCCTTAAAATCAGAAGATTATTGTTGATGATTCATATCTAACAAGAAGGAGGGCGTAATGATGAGTATTAATACACACAAACAGGTAGACAGAGATGAGTATTAATATTGATGTTCATGATAGCAATGGGCGAAGGCAAAGGTTGTAGCTGAGGGACCATTCTTGTTTTGGACCACTCTACTCTCTCTTACCTTTTGGTGCACATAGATATGCATGGGAACCCAACTTGGAACTGTGGTTTTTAAGGCTCTTAATAACTCCATATTACACTTCAAACACAGTGATAATAACACTCTTCCTTCTTCAATTTTGATGGCTACACAGAGGCGTATCCCATTTCTCCTTCTCTTCTTTTTTGTTTGGGATTCTCATATGGGTTTTAGGAGGAAGAAGAAGAAGAAGAATTAGATCCATATTTGAATTTGACTACAACCCCACGCCCTAAATCTTATTCTTATCTCTTCTTTTTCGTGCGCATGGAAGCCAAAAAGTGAGTTCAGATAGCAACTTCGTGTGCAAAAAAACAAAACTCAACATGATCAAAATTGTTATTCAAGTTGGATTGCTAAGAACCAATTGTAATCTTGAATCTAACAAGAAAACAAAAAATGGGTTTGATTGAAATCATTGAAAATATCCACAACAAATCCCCTTCTTTGCAAAATAAGCAAATTTGAAGGGAAGTTTGCGCATATCTTCACTTGTTCAATGCCGAACACTAGACATGGCTCGTGCATGGAGAAGGTAGAAAATTGAAAAACATTGTGATTAAAAGTATTTTAGTACAAAGTGTACTTTGTGAGTGTTTCGTTCGGCTTCGGTTTTTAGTTTCGGTGTGCTTTGATCGAGACTCAAAACCAACATAGAATCAGAACACGAATAGAAGAAGATGAATATGAAAGAAAATTGGGAAGCTTTTGTGCAAGTTTATCAATGGCCAATTGGTAAGGGTCTTAGGGTTTCAATTAGGGCATCTGAAGAAGCAATGAAGAGACAAATTTTTAGTTTTTAGCCAAACTAAGGCCGTGGGTTAATTAATTATTTGTGAGATCTCATGTCGGTTAGGGAGAAAAACTAAACATTTTTTATAAGGGTGTGAAAATCTCTTTCAACCAGTTCTAAAAATTTTGAGGTTAAACTCAAAAAAGAAACTCCAAAGAGACAATATCTATTAGGGTGGACGGTCACAAAGAGGAAGGATTTTAGGGTTTTTGGATATATGAATTATTGGTTTTTGTTGATGAACACAGTCCATGTTCTTGTGTTGTTGACTAACTGATATTGAAGGTAAGAGGATGATGATTTGGAAATAAATGGTCCCTTAGATTCTTTTGGACACACTGATTTAGGCCTCAGTTTTATGACTCATCACATTCACTTTCTGAGAACTACCAGTATGTGTCCTATAACATTGTTTTGAATCTCACTACCCTTTTCCGTTTCACGATATCTCACGGTCATTGTGAAGGAGAACAAAGTATTCTTTATAAGGGGTTGAAATCTCTCCTCAACCATCGAGTTTTAAAAAGAGAAGTCCAAAAGAAAAAACTCAAAAAGAACGATATCGACGAGATTTTTCAGATTTTTAGCCTATAATAATGTATAATGTTATGTAACAATCAATGCATCATTGCTTAACATTTTTGTTGTTTTATTCCACTGTGTTGCTTGGCCTCGGTGGAACCAAAATTTGGCTACACCCATCACTCTCTACTGCAGCCTTGTCTTACATCAACCTCTATTCAATCAGGATAACAACAAATTAACAACCCTTTCTTTTATCTTTCGAGTTGTTTTGTCAAAAACATGTCGAGTTTAGGTTGAGTTTAAATTTCGTCGAGATAAGATGAACGTAGTTGCTTATAAAAATATAATCGGTGGAGAAATTTGAATGGTAGGGATGAAGGCATGATCGAGATTTATGATGAGTGGTGTAAATGTTTGAAGAAACAGAAGCTGACAGTGGCAGAAGAAACGTATGGCGGCAACAGATAGCCGAAATTATAACGCTCTTTTCTGACTAAATTCAGCAAACCTCAAGCAGAGCTCCACACTACTGTGTGTGTGTGTGCATGGGACCATAAGTTTGTCATTATCTCACCCTCAATATATACTACTCATAATAATGCTAATGACAACGATAGTTGCTTCTTACAATTCGGTACCTCCCATCTTTTAATTCCTATAATTATCCCTTTAAATTTACCAAATTGTTATGGTCCTATGCGTCCTCTGATATTAAATGTGCAAACATAATTCGGTAAGTTTTGGGGTTTAATTGCAACTAACAAAACCTTTTATCCTTGCAAAACATCGAGTAAGTACACATTAAGTGACTTAATTCACATCATCCTAACATTTTTAATAAATGCTTTAAACAATTTTTCACTCATATCAAACCAAAGTTGATGTTTCTGGGTAAGATATATTAGTTTGTCACTGACTTTTTTTTTTTTTTTTTTTTTTTTTTTTTTTTTTTTTTTTTTTTTTTTTTTTTTTTTTTTTTTTTTGTTTTTTTTTTTTTNAGAGAAAAAAAAAAAAAAAAAGATGAGAGTTAAAGAGAAATTTGAAATGTGACACCCTACTTAATTGAGCTTAATCTAATCTAAATACTCAATTAATATTATGGAGGTACATAAGTTGCAAAAATATTTTGACTCAGTGGGTTAGATTATGAATCGAGAACCAAAATAGAGTTCACAATTCAGTTAGATAGGACAGTAGAGTTGTTTTTTTATATATAACATTAATAACTAAAATTTAATAACACTTAAATATCAAACATTTACACTGCACCACTAATATTTGACAAATATTCTTAATCTTCATAATAATTTTAAAATTACGATAAGTTGGGTTAAATCGTAACTCTATTTTTGAATGTGTTGAGGTTACATAGCTTGTGTTGGATAATGAAAGTCTCACGTCGGCTAATTTAGGGAATGATCACGAGTTTATAATAAAAAAAAATACTCTCTCCATTAGTACGAGGTTTTTTGGGAAGCCAAAAGCAAAACTAAGAGAGGTTATACTCAGAGTGGACAATATCATACCACTATGGGAATCGTGTTCATCTAATAGTTTGAACTGATCCGATGCTGGAGTGGTAGAGAGGCGGGGAAAAAAGGGAGAAAAGTGAGGGAAAGAAAAAGGAAGACAACGAGGGGAAGGAGACAGGGTTTTAGTATTTTGGATGGAAGTGTGTGTGGGTAGTTTGGAACATCTAAAAGAGCAGACAAATGCAAAAGCTCATCTCCACGCTTCCACTGTTTCCCAACGCCCTTCCTTCCTTTCTTCTTAATTATTATCATTATTATTCTTCTTCTTCTACGCTTCTCTCACCTGACATCCTGCCCTGCCTCCTCCTCCTCCTCCTCCTCCTTGGATACTTCACACTTTGTTTTGTAATATCTATTCAAATCACATGCTATCTGGACTCAAGAGGCTCAAGTAAGCCTAAAGGGCTTATTAAACCATAGTTTGGCCCAAAAGCTTCTAGGATTATTGCCATATATATTATATATATAGGGTTATTGCCATGGTAGGTGGGTTCATTTTAATATTAAAACAAAATAATCAATCTCCACGCTAGTACTCATCAATAAAAATAATCATCAATAAGTGAAGATAGGTTCATTTTAATATTTAGCTTATTGTTATTCCCAAATATATATATATATATATATATATATACACATAGTTGGTATGTATATATCTTAGTGTTGCCCCCAANTAATCAATCTCCACGCTAGTACTCATCAATAAAAATAATCATCAATAAGTGAAGATAGGTTCATTTTAATATTTAGCTTATTGTTATTCCCAAATATATATATATATATATATATATATATACACATAGTTGGTATGTATATATCTTAGTGTTGCCCCCAATTTTGACCCACTTAATATTCAATTTGAAGGGATAAATATATGTATTGTTCATTGACCAAACTTTATAATAAAATGCCAAATATTGAAAAGGAAAGCTCACCTTTTTTTTTTTTTTTTTTTAATTAATGGCTAAATAAGTATGCTTCGATATTAAAAGGGTATCTAATGAAATTTGTTACCATAGTAGCAAACATTAATTAATAATCCTGATCAAAGAAGATAAAATTATGAATTGACTTAAAATAAAAAAATTGAACAAAGAAAAAATTAGTAGTTAATGGACAAAGATATTTACCAATTCCAGAGACGACTTTAAATGCATCCATAGATGTATACTCATGGGGTAAAGTTTTAAATATAAATAGTTGTTTAATTGAGGTAAGTATATGAATGGTTAGGTTTAAAAAGCCATTTTTAAAAAATAGCCAAAAGACTTTTTATTAGATGAGCGCCCAAAAGATTAAATGACGGATTCAAAATCCAAAAATCAAACACTAAAAATTAGAGTTTTTGGATTTGTCTTAAAAACTCCAATGCTTTGTTTTATTGCAAATGACGTAGAAGATAATGAAGCATTTGATAGTTATTTTAGGTTTGTTTTATTAGAAAAATGGAGCACGAGAAAATGCATTCTAAAAAATTTAGAAAAATCAATGTTATAAGCTAAAAACGAATTCACACTTTTGATAGCATATAATCCAAGTAGGAAAAATTGAAAACTAATCGCATCTCCTATAGTACATTTTGGGGCATTTTAGCCCTGACAAGTGTAGACATAATTTTGGTGATCGGTCATACACATTCTTATTAACACAATAAGAACAGTAAAGTTCTGTCTTGAAAGTATGTAAAAGGAGTTTGGAACGGGCATATGGCCATGGAAAACATATTATGGACAAACATGACTAGGACATCCGTCTCATGGCCCAGGCAACACATCTTGGATAACCATGACTGTGACATCCTCCCTCACTAAATTGGTTGACATCTCTTTCAACCAACTCTTCACAAACTCACCGAGGTAGGATGAAGTTGGTTTCATGTCTCTCAATGCGCTTCCAATTGATCTCTACCTTGAGTAGTCTCTTCCAATTTGTTAGAAACGATTGAAAACCACTTCTTTGTTCATCGAGTATTCGCATCTTCTTTATCAAAATCTCTCCTACTTCTTTGCAATGGTACTCTTTTTTGTGGCATGAGGACGTACAACCCCCTTGTGCCTTGTGTCTTCCTGGTCTGTATAGTAACGCGTTAAATTACTGACGTAGACAACAAGGCTAGTCCACATTTATGGGAGCAATTAGATCCTATATAATGCCTTCTTGACCTTCTAAATGACTTTTCCTTCCTTAACTTTCTAAATGACTTTGAATGGTCCATAGTTTTTTTTGTATCAGTCATTGGTTCTTTTTGTCTTGAAACTGGAGTTGATCTAACCTCTACTTGATCATAACTCTTCTCTATTTTAGAATTGGTGTGGTCGACGCTTTTGACCGATCTTTCTTTTCATATGCTTCAACGACCTTTCCGAGTAACCATGAGTTGCTTTGAAGGTTTTTCTTTGTCTGCCCCTTCAGTAGAGGTGTTGGCTTGATGTCTCTCCAGGTCTAATGGTTCCGATTTTCAACAAGTCACTTAGTTGCTTGTGGAACTCTGCTAGCTCAGGTTGAGCCATATGACACATATCTATGGCAGACGATCTCACCACCAACATAAAATTAATCTCGTGACCTATCTGTCTAGGTATAGATAAATACTTTGTCTAACCTTCTAGTCTTGCACCACAGTGTTTCTATAGCGTTCACAAAGTTTCTGTTGGAGTTAGCTCACTTGAGCTCTCCGATTCAACTATGGCAATAGTAGTGAGCGTAGGTTCATCATGACTAACATCCTTTCTCAACTGTAGTATCAACATCATTTTTACCCATTTTGGTTGACGGGTGTTTGTTTGAAGGATTGTCAGGTTGGATCCTGTTACTACTAGCATTTTGTTAAGGGCATGTAAATGACTTTGTATTCTAGTAGGAAATTCATCCCTACCACGATGTTGAAGTCATCCATCTTAACTATCACAAAAGTTGGTTTGTCTCCACCTTCCCGACTTGATTGAAGTTCTCTTTGCAACTCCTAAAATAGGTTAGCTTTTATCTTTCTTGTATCTCGATGCCAAAGAATGTTTAAGCGTTTTGCTTCGGTCTCCGAAGTTGTGGGTGACTCATAGTTGACAGTGGTGTTCTTAGCCGTTCTTTAATTAACCCAAGTCTTGACACATAAGATCGTGTTCCATTGACTCTTCCATTTCTTTCGCTCTCTTCTAGAATATAGAAAAATACTTTAATATCCCCATGGGGGTATATAATGTTTTCAACTAATGGTGTTTCAATTTTTGTGATCTCATACTCAGCTTCTGAGTTCACTCCAAGTTTTTCTTTGAAGGCATGCCTTCGGTGGGCATTCAAATTCTTGATGATCCCACTTGCATATGAAGCAAGACAATGAACCTTGATTGTGACTATTTTGCGTGTGAGGTCTATGTTTAATAAATTCTACCTCTTTGTTGAGAGGACTCACATTCCCCTCCTTTGCTTTCAAGTTTGTCATCCTCCCCGTCTTTGGGAGAGTTAGGTCGATAATTTCTATTATCCCCACTTAAGAAAACTTGGTTCTGTCTTTCGTCTTTGGATGGATCATTGTTAAGGTTAAATAGTCGTTTGACTTTAGCATAGGTCATGGAACATTTTGGATCCTTTGTTTGTAAAGTTTGACCTCACCCAAAGTTTCAACCCCTCAACAAAACTGAAGACCTTGTATCAAACAAGAGAGTTAGATGATTTAAATTTCTCAAATATATTCTATCTTAGATATCGGAACACCATATGTATACTTAGATGTCGACAAGTGGGATCAAATGAACATCAACTAAAAATTTAGTGACTAAGGCCTACAAAAAAAAGTGCTACGGTTGGAATGTATTTGGGCTAGGTTGAACAAATTATATGATGTATAACTAACATATACTTATTTCTTGTATTAGGATATGCAATAATGCATGTACTTCCACAATATTAATCTATATATGTTATGATACTATATTCATGTTATGCCATATGAGACAATGCCATATGAGACACATAATAAACCATGTACATTAATTATGAACATTATATCATGTACATGTATATAGTCTTTTAGGAAGAAAAATATAGAAGTATGATATGTATCATAATAATATAGCATGATTTAAATGTGGGACAAATTGTATTGACATGCATGTGTAACCATTTTAGATTCGCTACATGATCAATTATTTAAATAATAACCCTTCCCCCATAGTATTGTTCTCCTGTAATTATTACTGCAAGTCCAAAAAACACAAAATAAAAATAAAAATAAAAATATTTGCTATTCGTCTTCATCATCATCTTCCGGCGGGATCCTTAATCTCAGAAAAAACAGTACCAGATATTCCTTTATTATATGTAAAAATGGAGCCATCACTATTGCTTGTCGTCACATAATTGCTCATTCCCGACTCCGACTCCCTTCTCCGATCACCAGTACTACTGAACAATGTCTCATCCACCAACCACGGTTCTTCGCGGACATCCCTCTCGCCGCCGCCCACATCATCTTCCTCTCCCTTCTTTTTCGACGCCTCCTGTAATTGCAATGCAAACTCCAATCCCCACACCACATCCTTCATCGACGGCCTCTTCGTTCCCTCATCTTCAATGCAACTCACCGCCATCTCAACAAACTTCCTCAAGCATTCTGGCGTTATCTCATTCCTGAAATTCGGGTCAACAATTTGCGCCACTGTGTTATCACGGCGGCACCGCCGAACCCACTCTGCTAGGTACACTTGCTTCTTATCTGCAGAACGTATTAACGGCGGACGAGAACAGAGCACTTCACAGAGAACAACCCCAAATGAATACACATCAGATTTTTCAGTTAGCTGCTGCCGTCTGTAGTACTCCGGGTCTAGATAACCAAAGCTCCCTTTAACCACCGTGCTAATGTGTGCGTTGGACATGTTCGCCGGCCCCACTTTTGATAACCCAAAATCAGAAACCTTCGCGACCCATTTCTCATCGAGTAAGATATTAGTGGTTTTCACATCGCGGTGGATGATTGTCTGATTGGCTCCTGTGTGAAGGTAGTGTAGCCCTTTCGCGGCTCCAATGCAAATTTGGAGGCGTTGATTCCATGTGAGAGGCTGTTCGTTGTCTCCGTTTAAGTGGCTGCGGAGTGTCCCATGAGACATATAATCATAGACAAGAATCATTTCCTTACCATCGTTGCAGTACCCAATGAGGGAGACAAGATGGAGATGGCGAAGCTGCGAGAGCATCTCAATCTCTGTTTTGAATTCATGGGCGCCCTGTTTTGAACCTGGTTTCAATCGTTTAATTGCCACTTGGGTGGCATCATTGTCGATGTAGCCTTTGTATACGTTACCAAATCCGCCAACGCCAATGATGAAATTGTCGTCAAAATTCTTGGTGGCCGCTAGAATCTCCGGCAATGAAAAGTAACGGCATAGATTAGAGGGGAGATTGGAGTTGCGGTTCTTACTTGATTTGTTTGATTTGTTCGTTGATTTGGAGTACAGAGCCAACCACGAATCTCCCTCGCTTGAGTTTTGGTCGGTAAATATTCTTCTTCGCCGGAAGAAAAACAAACCCAGAGCTAATATGGCGACGACACCCACAATCACCACCGGTATTACAACTGCCACCGTTTTACCAGAATTCTTCTTTGGTGGGATCGACGGTGGTGGAGATTGCGTCACCGTGGTGATAGGTGGGTCTGGGTTTTGACCACCGAGATTACCATTTGAATCGTTTAATTTGAAGATTTCTATACCATTCAAGATCACATTGGTGAATTTCGTCTTGAAATCCTCTGGGTTTGGTTGGAGCGTAACAGAGAGATTCACTTTCTTTTGATCACCACGAGGAACAAGCACAGCGTAGTCTCTGTAAATTGGGATAAATTTCCCGCCGGCTCGTGGAAACACATCGAATTGTGGCTCAGCCGTGTAGTTTCTAATGTAAATCAAGAACACTCTGTCACCGGCAGCTGTGATATCATCCTCAAACTCGCAGAAATGAAGACGAAGCATGTAAGTGAACCCAGGATCTACAGGGTACTCCCATGTGAGATTATGGCCCTTGTTAAAAGTCCTATTCGGTCCCATGGTCCGGGCAATTCGATACAAATTTTCTGGTGCCGTGTATGGGGCTATTTTAGTGTAATTGAGATGAGCAGCAGAGAGATCAGTAGGTTGAGCAAATAACTTACTATCCAACAAATTACTTTCCTGTAACCAGGTTCGAAGCATTCCAGTGTCTTGGGAGGGGGATATGAGGTTTCCACCCATATTCATTCTATATACCAATTCAAGAGCGGTGTTGTTTTCAACTGGGATGAACTGATTATCAATGTTGACAAGCTTCAACCCTCTACCGCCTTGGTCATTGGGGTTGGGTGGGGTGTAATAAAGATCATCCGGCATGGATACAATCTCAATCCCATTGATAAACGCATAGGAGTCTTGATTTGTGGGAGTAAATGTAAGGTTAAGCTTCACACCATTTCCCTCTGCGTACACGCAGAACTCACGAACAATCGAGGCGGAAGGAGGATCGGAAATGTCCGCGTTTACAGAGGCATTGAAATCACGGAGGAGAGTACGGAGGCCAGTTTTGACGGAGAATACGGCTTTGGAGCGGTGGAAGTTTTTGTAAGGAGCGGAGTTGAAGTAGAGGCGAATGAATTTCTGGCCAGGACTCAGCGGGAAAGAGTAGATGAATTCAGAGTGGGACAGGCGTGCTGTTGTGTAAGGGACGCCGGTGATAGAAGAGGATTGCGTTTCCGCTTGGGAAGTGAGCGATGCGTTGTTGTGATGGAGATCGGAAGGGAAGAATTTGGAGCGTTCGTCCCCGACCCAGAGGCGGTTGTCCAGGGAGTTGGACGAGTTGCCTGGGGAGCCGCAATCGAGAAAGATTTTGTCGGTGGGGTTGAAGGGCGGTGGCGTGTCACCAAGGACGTGGAGGAAGAAAGAAAAAGCGAAGAATAGAAGGGTTGGTGCAGTGGCAGAAGCAGGTTTGGATGTGCAGTCCGCCATTAGATAGAAGAGGAGACGCAGAAGGAAGTGGAGCAAAGAGGAAGAGAAGGTGTAGAAGAAAAGAGAGAGGGTTGAGGAAGTCTAAGGTTGAAAAGTCTTGGTTTGCTTTCTCCCCAATGAACAATTCCTCAAACTTGACTAGAATTGTGTCACTATCTGTTGGTTAATTTTCATACACAAAATGGAGCAACTTGGCATTGGTCATTGTTTACCATTAGCATCCGTGAATGGTCGAACATGAAAAAACAAATATGCGATTGAGACAACTAATTAATCTTATTGGATGTTTAAATTTAAAGAGGTGGGTAATTCAGTGGTGGTGGGCCTTTGCCGTTGAGTCTCATCTACGAAAGGATCTTATATGTGGTGTCAGGCTTGAAGTATTGAAGTATCAGTGGAGGTGGGCACTATTTGATAGGTATTTTAGGCTTGGTAAACTTATTACTCGATTAATTTTTATACATATACTCCAAGTTACTTTAGTTTAAGTATGAAGTTACACTTCTGTGTGTACTATAGGACATGTTACAATTCATCTTTTAGAAGTTGTTCATTATATTGCTATAACTACTTATACCTTAAGTACCCCCTGTAATCCAGCTAAATGGTCAGTTACGACGTGGGTCTCTCATTTTCCATGCTAAAACAGCTATCGAACAGTCGAGTCCTGATCACGAGCCCGCTGGCCCCCCACGAAGCTATAACACCATTCACACACAATTAGCTTAAGGGTACTCTAGAGGTGGTTCATGTGTCGTGGTAGTTTCTTAGGTTCCTAGGGAAAAGTTAGGTTCATACTTAGTGACTTCACAGATCTGTACACTTTATCAAACTTGTGGGTCATGGAAATTAACTGAGTGTGCATACAACTATCATCCAGCATCATCATACAAAATTCATGCAAAGTAAACATACATGCTCAACAGGGGGATAACATCCATCAACTCCTAGAGTGCAAAGTTCACAAGTTCTCGTCCCCCTTTTAGCATGAATTAAACATATACATATATAAAGCGGAAGCTTAAAACATAATTGCAACACTCAGATGATTCTCATAATATTTCACATAATACATCCATAATCTTAACAAATGATGTGTGCCCGTACGTAGCGTTTCCACACAACTAGCGTATCAAATAGTACTGATTTTTCCTCAACTATATCTTATTTCATATAAAATAGAGTTAGGATTGGATTTGGGAGGAAAATAGGAAAAACAGGAGTTGAATGGGACGAAAACGAGCTTACACACCCTTCCACGCACCGGGACCAGTTCACTCGCAAGATCCACGCGCGAGTGTCACGCTTGTACGCTTTTGCTGCAATCGCGAGTCGTCGGTTTGGTTCGGGTGCGGTGGTTCAGGTGGACCGCGGGTCGTTGCGGTTCGTCTCGTCGTGCGGGAGCCAGATCGATTGTGGGACGCGGGTCGGGTGTTGCCACTGCAGATGCATGTCGCTGGAAGACTAGAACCACGTCGCTCCAGACGGCGTTCGATGCATGTTCGGTGGCTATCAGCGCACAAGAGACCTACGTGGCACGTCGTCGCTTTCTCTCTCCTCCTAGCAGAAAAGTGGATTTCCAATTATTTTTCCGTCGTTCTTCTCATTTTTCTATCTCTCAATTCTTAATCCAAATCGAAATGACTTCTTCAACAAAGTTTTAGATCATACTACAACATATGTGCCAATATTTTTTCTTGATTTTTACTTAATCATACGACGAGTTATGAGCGTCGGAAGGAGGTCTGTTAACATCCTTACCGTTCTTGGAAAGATTCTCAGACCTCAACGTTTCGTCCAATTTTCCTCACGAAATCAGCGGCGGATCTTCCTTAGATGAAGGTAGCAAACTTTAGCACTCTATTTCTAAAGGAAGATCTCAGATCTGAAGAGGAACGTTCGAGATATTACCTTGCGAATTTCTTTCAGATCTTGATGGAAAATGGAATGTGTACAACACGAGTCCTCCTTTTCTTCAAGAAGGAACTTTAGCGTGTAAGTCTTTGTCGAGAATGAACCTCGATGATGGTTCTTCGACGAGAAGTCCGGCAATTTGTTTTTCCCTCTCAAGTTTCTTTTCTCTCAACTTACTTTCTCACGCTTTTCTCTTTTACGGGTGCTCTGTGGAAAATCCTCTAGATCCCTATTATGTGTTGAGGAGCAAAATGCCCCTTTTGCCCCTTTGACTTTGACTGTTTTTTTTTTTAAGCGTTACAAGAAATCAAGTGGTGTGTTTATTAATCAAAAGAAATCTGTATTGGAGGTGCTGCAAAGGTTTGGAAGGGAGAAAAGCAATCTGGCTCACAATCCAATTGTTCGCAAACTAGTGAATGATGAAGGAGGTGTTAAAGTAGACCCGACTCATTTTAAACAGATTGTTGAGAGTCTTACTTTCCCTTATGCCCATGTATGTCCATCAATATGACAATGCATAGTACTTCTCACAAGGAGAAATTTTACCATGTTTTTCTCTCACTCAGGATTAGTCTACATTATGGTCCATGATTCAATGCCTACATAAGCGGGTCGTGACACATGCCCTCTCAAAAGCCAAAGAGAGATTTAATTTTTGGTTGAGATCATAAATAGATGACTTGTTTGAGGATCAATGGTACTTAAGGGAACTCTTAAGGTTAGCATAAGATCATAAATAGATGACTTGTTAGAGGATCACGTCTTAACTAGGGTGTTGCACTCGCAGGGCACTAGTCAAACACAGGTTAGCATAAGGGAACTCTTAAGGTTTAAATGAAAGTATGAAAACCCCAAAGAAACCCCAAGGGACAAGTCCCAAGGAGCTAAGACTAGAACTAGATGTTCTAGAGCCAAAGAAAAGTCCATGGATGTTTGTTAAGTTCAGGATGCGATAAGAGCCTACAAGTAGGTGGCTTACTGAGTATAATTTTATACTCGTTCTTGCTATACCTTTCTTTTTCAGGTACGTGAGGCATTGGGCCAACAGAGGGCGCGTTGAAAGATGTGGATTGTCACAGATGAAGCGTGTCTCGGGGCGTCAGTCCGATTTTACCGATTAGTACACTTGCCCTTCATGTTTTCTTTCTTTGTCTAAAACTAGTCATCTATGTTCTCTTTGTATTCAAACGCTATTCTTAGGAAATAAATAATTGATTTTTTAAAATGATGTTTTCCTTTGAATTACTTGCATACACACTACACGTCATAGTCTTAATAAGTCACAAGTTGAGGAAAATTTTTTGGGTCGTGACAAATTTGGTATTAGAGCACCAGGACATAAGTTCAGTAGACACTTAGGTTAGAGAGTCGTATCCCTATGACACGCCCATCAATCACGTGCCGCTCGCGACTAGACAGTTTCACGGATTTGAATTGCGAAGTCAAGAGCTAAGTTGTTAAGTAGAGAATTTATCATGGTTGTTTCTTGTGTTATAATTGCACATTTTCTAGAGGTTGAGCTTTGAATGAATTGTAACTGCAAATTTTCTATTGTGGTAGCTAAATGGCACCAAAGAGATATGGACCCAATCGAGATTGGACCTAGAAGGGGAAGAAGAAGATTCGCTCAAGACACTGATGTTCCGTCACCTAAGGCGGAACAATCTGTACCTGAACCTCAAGAGGAGGTTGATGAAATGCCCCAATGGTTCGAGAGTCCTATACCACAGGCACCAAGATCAGGAATGAGTCAAAAGAGAGCAATAACTCAAGACTTACCTCACGCAGACTCTACTGCTCCTTCTCTTGAGGCAGTCCCACCGGTGCCCACCAATAATGTAGGGGTTCCACCTAGCCAGCCAACATCTAATCTCACTACGAATGTACTACAGGCATTTATGTTAACCTCTATGGAAAATTAGGCTCAGATGACTCAGATGATGCAGACACTGGTGACTAATCAGGCGACAATGAGACAAGCAATACAATAGGCAACAAGCAATGCAACAGACAACATTGCAAGGGATCAGAGACTTAGGGACTATGACTGTGGAGTCTTGTTATCTGAAAGACTTCTATAGGCATAACCCGCCTTCTTTTGATGGTGGTAAATAAATCTCATCGCAGCAGAAACCTAGCCCGAGGCTATGGAAACAGCCTTCTTTTTCATGAACTATCCGCTGGAATATCAGGTTCATCCCGGAACTTATATGTTGAAGGGAGAGGCTCATTTCTGGTGGAAGGATGCTCAAAAAATTATTGCACCGCTTGGAGAGTCTATTACTTGGTGTCAGTTCAAAGAGGCCTACCTCCACAAATACTATCCAGTCACTGCTAGGATGAAGTTGCAGGTAGCATTCCTTGAACTCAAGAAGGGTGACAAATATGTGGAGGATTATGATTTGGAATTCAATAGATTGACAAGATTCTCTCCTATATTTGTTAGCACTGAAGAGCTTAAGGCTGAACGTTTTATTGCAAGTCTGAGGGAGGACATTAGAGATTATGTGGCATCTCAGGCATCCACAGATTATACAACAGCTCTCAAAATGGCGACCCTCATTGATATGCCTCGTATGGACAAATTACAGTCAGGGTCAGCCCAAAAATCCCACATCGCAGTTCAGGAGAAAAAGATAGACCGAAATCATCTCAAGACTGGCAGGCCACCCCGTGGTGGCACTGCCAACCACGAAAGAGCCCCAGGACAGAACATAAATCAATGTCCTAAGTGTTAGCATCCTCACCTGGGAGAATGTCATCTAGGAACTGATGTATGCTACAATTGTGGCCAAATAGGACACTTTGCAACAAACTGTCCTCAAAAGAGAGATGATAACACTAACCGACCTGCAATAAAGAATCAAAGGGGCCGGGTTGCCCAACAACAGCAGGGGCGAGCTGTAGCCCATGCAACCACAGGCAGGCAAGTCGACACGCCTGACGAAGTTATTATAGGAACACTACCCGTCTTTGGTCATTTGTATTATTTGATTCGGGTTCTATACACTCGTTTGTGTCTGAGGAATTTGTTGAGCTAGCGCACCTAGAAAAAGAATCATTAGAGATCATACTATCAGTGTCCACCCCTACTCACGAGCTATTAATGACTACTCATAGAGTTAAGGGAGGTAGTGTGACAGTGTCAGGACGTGTCATAGAAGCATCAAGTATGCAAGACTTTGATGTCATTTTGGGTATGGATTGGCTAGACGAGATCGCGCTCTAATAGATTGTGAAACTCGAATAGTTACCCTTAGACTCTCGTCATGGGATGGTTTTACATATAAGGGAGCCACTTCCAAAAGAACCTCAAATGTCATAATAGCACTAAAGGCTAGGAAGATGATCCGCAGTGGTGCAAGCGCATTTTTAGCTAGTGTGACCCTAGACAACAGTAATGAATAGACAGTCTCGTTGGTTCACATTGTCAGGGAGTTAGTTGATGTGTTCCTAGAGGATTTGCCAAGTTTGCCCCCAGTTAGGGAAGTTGACTTTGGTATCGACCTAGAACTAGGAACCGCGTCGATCTCCAAGGCACCCTACAGAATGGCACCTGTAGAACTCTGAGAATTGAAGGAACAGTTACAGGAGCTCTTGGATAAGGGTTTCATACGACCTAGTGTATCGCCCTGGCGAGCCCCTGTTCTGTTTGTCAAGAAGGATGGATCCCTGCGTCTGTGTATAGATTATAGAGAGCTGAACAAGGTCACCATAAAGAATAAGTACCCCCTCCTGAGAATCGATGACTTGTTTGATCAATTACAGGGAGCAATAGTTTTCTCCAAAATTAACTTGAGGTCAGGGTATCATCAATTGAGAATAAGAGAAGAAGATATACCCAAAACGACCTTCAGAAGTCGCTATGGACATTATGAGTTTCTCGTCATGTCCTTTGGCCTTACCAATGCACCAGTCATCTTCATGGAACGAATGAACAGGATGTTTAAGGAATTCTTAGACACTTTTATTATAGTGTTTATTGATGAAATTCTGGTGTAAGTCAGAGGCAGAGCACGAAGAGCACTTGAGAAAAGTTATGACCGTACTGAGAACCCAGTGACTGTATGCCAAGTTTTTCAAGTGTGAGTTTTGGCTATCTGAGGTAGCGTTTCTAGGTCATGTGGTGCCAAGTAGAGGAATCACAGTAGACCTAGCTAAGATAGAGGCAGTGATGAAGTGGCCAAGGCTAACCACAGTCACTGAAGTATGGAGTTTTCTAGGATTAGCTGGATATTACAGAAGGTTTGCCCAGGATTTCTCCAAAATATCTTTGACGCTAACATAGTTAACCAAGAAGGGCAAGCCCTTTGGGTGGACATCAGCTTGTGAACAGAGTTTCCAAGAACTCAAGGAGAGGTTGGTGACAGCACCAGTCCTCAGAGTTTCAGATGGACCAGGGAATCTAGTGATGTACCGCGACACATCAGGAAAAGGTCTAGGGTGCGTGCTCATGCAAAAGGGAAAGGTGATAGCTTACGCTTCAAGACAACAGAAGGAATGTGAACTAAATTATCACACTCATGAACTCGAGTTAGTGGCAGTGGTGGTTACACTGAAAACATGGCGAATGGAGAGAAAATCCAAGTATTCACTGATCACAAGAGCCTCCAGTACCTATTTACACAGAAGGAGCTTAATATGAGATAGAAGAGATGGATGGAACTAGTAAAGGATTATGACATTGAGATCCTGTACCATTCAGACAAGGCCAATGTTGTGGCGGACGCATTGAGCAGAAAGACTGTTTATACTTCCGCGATGATCACCAAGCAAGAAAGAATACAGGGTGAGATGAAGAGGGCTAGAATCGATGTTGTAATTAGAGGTGGAATTGCTCAGATAACACAGATGACCAGGCAACCCACCCTGGGAAGACGAATTATCAACGCTCAGAAGTCTGATGAACACCTTGGGAAAGTGTGGAATCAGATAGAGATAGAAAGACTAGTAGGGTACTCTATCTCTTCAGACGGGGGCCTGCTGTTGAAAAACCGCATGTGTGTTCCCCGTGACAAGAAAATCCTGAAGGATATTATGATGGAAGCCCATGATACTTCTTACATGTTCCACCCTGGAAGTACAAAGATGTATCAAGATCTTAAGGGATGTTATTGGTGGCTAGGGATGAAGAAGAATATAGCGGATTTCGAAAGCCGATGCTTGACCTGTCAGCAGGTGAAGGCCCCGAGACAGCGTCCAGCAGGACTGCTAAGACCATTAAAGGTTCCTCAGTGGAAATGGGAAGCACTTTGTATGGATTTTATCTCGGGTTTGCCCAAGACCAAGTAGGGTTTCTGATGGTGTTAATATAACACATGTGGAAGCAATTTGGATCTTAGGTATTTTAGAACATCAATTTTAGTTCGCTACCTTCATCTAGGGAAAATCCGCCGCTGATTTCATGAGGAAAATCAGATGAAACGTTGAGGTCTAAGAATCTTTCCAAGAACGGTAAGGATGTTAATGGACCTCCTTCCGACGCTCATAACTCGTCATATGATAAAGTAAAAATCAAGAAAAAATATCGGCACGTAGGTTGCAATATGATCTAAAACTTTGTTGAAGAAGTCATTTCAATTTGGATTAAGAATTGAGAAATAGAAAAATGAGAACAACATCGAAAAACTAATTAGAAACCCACTTTTCTGCTAGAAGGAGAGAGAAAACGACGATGTGCCACATGTCAACCATCGAGAGGTCTCTCATGCGCCGATAGCAATCGGACACACGTCGTACGCCGTCTAGAGCGTCGCGGTTCCAGTCTTCCAACGACACACGTCCGCAACGGCGACACCCGACCCTCATCCCTCAACCGATCCGGCACCCGCGCAACGAGAAGAACCACAACGACCCGCGGTCCACCTCGAACCACTGCACCTGAATCGAACCAACGACCCGCGACTGCAGCAGAAGCGTATGTGCGTGACACTCGCACGTGGATCTTGTGAGTGAACTGGTCCCGGAGCGTGGTTGGCGCGTGGAAGCGCGTGTAAGCACATTTTCATCCCGTTCGACTCCTGTTTTCCCTATTTTCCTCCCGAATCCAATCCTAACTCTATTTTATATGAAATAGGATCTAATTGAAGAAAAAATAGTACTTTTTTATATGCTAAGTACGTGGAAACGCTACATAAAGGCACTCATCATCTAGGTAAGTTACCACACAGATCTTTAGGAAGTAATACTTGTAGGATTCACTTGGGTATGCATGCATGCTAGTTTAATTACCTTAAGTAGTAGGTTTCTATGTTTGATTGTAGGTAATTTTTTTTGTTAAGATTATGGATGTATTATGTGAAGTATTATGAAAATTATCTAAGTGTTGCAATTATGTTTTAAGCTTTCGCTTTAGATATATATGTGTAATTCATGCTGAAAGAAGGATGGAAACTTGTGAACTCTGCGCTACGGGAGTTGATGGATGTTATCGTCCTGTTGAGCATGTATGTTTACTTTGCATAAATTTTGTAAGATGATGCTCGATGATAGTTGTATGCACAGTTAATTTCCATGACCCACAGGGATTTGTAGTTAGAGTGACAAGTAACTAAGTATAGACCTAACCTTTCCCTAGGAGCCTAAGAAACTACCACGACAAACGAACCACCTCTAGAGTACCCTTAGGCTACTTGTGTGTGAATGATGTTAATAACTTCGTGAGGACCAGCAGGTTCCTGATCAGGACTCGACTGCTCGATAGCCATTTTTGCATGGGAAACGGGAGACCCACGTCGTAACTGACCATTTAGCTGGATGGGATAGGGGAGGTAGCCCTCCCAAATATAGGGGGATTACCAAGGGACTAGGGGGTTGCAGTTCACTTCCTAGGTAAAACCCCAGATAATCTCATAGCCATGCCAAGGTAGCCACTCGTAGGGCACCAGTCAAACACAGGTTAGCATAAGGGAACTCTTAAGGCTTAAATGAAAGTACGAAGACCCCAAAGAAACCCCAAGGGGCAATCCCCAAGGAGCTAAGACTAGAACTAGATGTTCTAGAGCCAAAGAAAAGTCTGTGGATATTTGTTAAGTTCAGGATGCGATAAGAGCCACCAAGTAGGTGGCTTACTAAGTATAGTTTTATTCTTATTATTGTTATACTTTTCTTTTTCAGGTACGTGAGGAGTTGGGTCAAGAGTGGGTGCGTTAAAAGATGTGGATTGTCATAGAGGAAGCGTGTCCCAGGGCATCAGTCCAGTTTTACCGATTAGTGCACTTGTCCTTCATGTTTTCTTTCTTTGTCTAAAACTAGTCACCTATGTTCTCTTTGTATTGAAACGCTTTTCTTATAAAATAAATTATTTATTTTTGAAATGATGTTTTCCTTTGAATTTCTTGCACACACACTATACGTCATAGTCTTAATAAGTCACGACTTGAGGAAAATTTTTTTGGTCGTGACATTTCTGCAGTATTTTAAGACCCATAAAATTCCTAATTTTGCCAAGATCAGTCATATCAAACTCATGCTTCATGGACTTCTTAAATTCAGAACATTATCATTTCAAGTAAAAATGAGATCATAAACGTACAAACTTACGATCAAAATCTTACCATCTTCTCTAGCCTTGATGAAAAGAGTGAGTTCATAATCACAGTTCTCAAAACCTTCCTTCACAAAATGAGCTTCTAGATGACTGTACCAAGCAAGCTCCAACCACAGGGTTGAGAAATAAACACTTCTTCATTCAGCTCACCATATAAAAATGCAGACTTCACATCTAACTACTTCACATCTAACTGATATATGAACCATCCTCTTTGAGCTGCAAGTGCCACCACCAAACGAATTGTTTCCATTCTTGCCACAGGAGAGCAAATACTTCTGTATAATCTATACCTTGTTGTTGAGAATATCCCTTCACTACTAACCTTGCCTTGTGCTTGTCTATTTCTCTGTTTTCATTAAATTTGGTCTTGTAAACTCATTTCATTCCAATAATCTTTCCATTTTCTGTTAATTCTGTCCGTTCCCAAGTATCTTTTTTGTTAATTGCTTCTATTTCTACATCCATGGCTTTTCTCTATTTCTCACTCTTTACAGCATCTTCAAATCGAGTAGGATCACCTGCAAATGTGAGCATGGGCTAATTGAGCTGCATTCTCCTCTTCTAAGATTCCTTCTCCTGTTTCATAGTCTTGCATCCAAATCAGTGTCTTCCTACTCCTCTTTTCTTCCGAACTAGATGAGCTTTTTTCCTCTAAAGAACTAGAGGAAATATCTTCCTCTAAAGAAATATCTTCCTCTTCTAGATTTGCATCAATATTATGTTCATTTCTACCGTCATTAATCTCATTCGTCTCTTTTTCATGATTTTCCAATTCCAAGTCACACATAGCTTCTTTTTTATGCTTCTCATCCCATTCCCAACTTTTGTTTTCTTCAAATATGACATCTCAACTTATTATAATCATTTGTGAAACAAGATCATAAAGTTGATAGCCTTTAATTCCTCACCTACTTCTAGTAGGACACAAGTTAAACTCTTATTATTCAACTTTTTTCTTCTACTATCTGGTACATGTACATGAGAAATACACCCAAAATTTCTAAAATACTCAACTTCAAGCTTCTTCCGGAGTTTTATTCTTAACAGCTAAAGTTGGAATTCGAGACAAAACATGCACTGTCCAATTTACCGCTACAGTCCAAAAACTTTAAAAACTTTTGGGAAGTTTCTTTTCTAAAAACATGCTATGTACCATATTCATAATGGTTCTGTTTTTCCTCTCCGCTACTCCATTTTGTTAAGATGTGTATGGAGCTATTAGTGTCTTTTTATGCCATTATTATCACAAAAATTATTGAATTACTGAGATGTGAACTCCCCCCACGGTCAGTAAGTAGACTTTTAATTTGTGTATTTTTCTCTTTCTCAACATGGATTTTAAACCTCTTGAATGATGTCTTTTGACTGACAAATCGTTGGAAAACCTTGACGGAGGAAAAAATAGAAGAAGAAAAATGTTGGAATAAGAAAATAAAAGAAAAAACACAAGAGAGAGACAAAAGACAGCATTGAGATTCTTTAAAGACGATTTGTTTCTCATGAGCATATTTAAATAACAAATCACACTAAAAATGGAAAGTTGCCAACTAAATTTGTGCCACTATAAACATGACCACCTAAAAATATGCAATAGATAAAAATATGCAATTCTATTGTATGTGTGCCCTGATTGCCTAAAAACAAGATTCAACTAACTCATTATAAGGAAAATATGAATAACTTAAATAAAGAAAATATACACGTTTTTATCTAACAATTTCCTTCTAAAATTGGTGGTATATCTACGTTATTATTTGAACTCCGATCTTTGAGTAAAGTTTCTCAAATTTTACTTGCACAAGAGACTTGGTGAATATGTGTCACGACCTGATTTTCAAGGCTTCGAAAAACCGAATCGTGACTAAAAAGACGAAGTCGAAAACAAACAAAAACAAAATAAAAGAAAAGAAAAGTAGAGTAAAAGATAAAAATACCATTTAATTAAAAAAAAAAATAGAGAAAAGATTTGTTTTAAATTATTACAAAAGGAATTACAAATATAAAATGAAATACAAAAGACCCTCAAAGACTGACAAGAGACTGACGCTCCGGAATGACACCCCTCTGTGACAGTGCAGCTCTCGATCACCTCCCCGTATCGACTGGTACCTGAAAAAAAAAAAGGGAGAAAGCGGTGAGTATAAAAATATACTCAGTAAGCAACCTACTTGTAGGATCTTTTCGTATCATTATCTTAGTAGGTATACACGGTCTTATCTTAGGGCTCTAGTGAGTGCGAATCACGTTACAACTCTCTTTTCTGTATCTTCGGAGGCTTGTCCATCTTATGCAGTGGAATGATTAGTGTCCTGAGGTTAGGCGCAACCTCATAAGTAAATCTGAGGGGATTGTATGGCTGGATTTAAATACGTGACTCTCTCTGAACAGCATTTGTGGAGGTTAGCTGACAATCCTCACACGAGACCATACATCCTCTAAATCCAGGGTGCGACCCCCTGTGTGCCGGTCAGCTACTAAGTCATCCTACATGGCTCCACGTCCCCCGCTCAGGGACGGGTTTCTACGACCCAAGAGTCTTGTTCAGAAGACCCCCTTAGCTATCACCACTAGGTTTGGGCCCTATCACACTTCCCTATTCAGATTTGCCAAGCTCAACGATCTCCGTACCGGAGCTCTATCTCGACGGTACGGTATCGGAGCAGAGGGGGAAGTGGAGGTTTTGATGACACTATCCACACTACTCAACTCTAGCAGGCTACCTACAGTTACCGTGGTGACCTACTATTCTTTCTAAGGTGGAACTTGGTGGCTTAGACTTGGATTCATGCATCTTTAGGATTCTCGTGCAAGGTCTCACAAACCTTTAAGGTTTGGAATTTTGGGCTCCGGATCTGCCAGTAATCATTTTGCGAGCCTAAATGCACGGTATTCTAGAGGCCTCCCAATCTAGGGTCTCGTCTAGCTTACTTAGTCACAAGCACCCTAATCTAAGCTCACAATTTCTTCCTATTTATCAAGAAAGATAACACAAGCAATAATCATACATAGAAGTTAACACGCAATAGTTCATGCAATATTAACAAACATGCTCAATGGGTAGATAACGTTCATCTTCACCTAGAGCGCAGATTTCATAAGTTTCTCATCCTCTTCATGCATACATATATTATCAGAATCTCAATCTAAACAGATTACATAATCATTCATATCTAGAAGTCATAGATTTCCTTATTTATTTCATTTTCATGGTTCCCATATTAAAATGCTAGGTTCGGCTAGCTAAGTTTATGGATATGATAGCATGCATGCTTATCCCAGACGGTTCCTACAAGTACTACTCGTGGAAATCCAAATGATTACTTACTTGGTTGACACGTGCATTCCCAAGCTCGAATTATTTGCTGGAAAGGTTCCAAAAATTCTGGAATTTCCTTGATAGGTTCTAATTCACATGAAAATAGGATCAAATTTGAAATCGAATCGAAACGGAGGTCGAACAGAGGGAAAAATGGTCACTCACGCGCCTACACGCGTGTCATACGTGCTATGGAGGGTTTCTACGTGCAACTCCTACGCACGGGTGTCCACGCGTGGTTTCCCGAGCAGCGCGGGTCAGAGGCACCGGGTTAGAGTGATTCACGGGCGGAGCGGTTTGCCGGTCCCGGGTCGCGTGCGGTTCAAGGTCGGGTCGACCCGGATCCACGTGCCTGACGCGTGTCCGCTACCGAGTGAGGACACGCCTCACCAATTGGTGACCATCACGTGTCAATCACCAGTTTCGCCGCGCTCCTCTGTATACTAGCCGACGCGTGGCGGCGTCTCTTCCCTCTCTCCTGCTTGTTTCAATTTTTCCAGATGTTAGCCTCTTTCGCGTTTTCAATCTATTTTCTTCCGATTTTTTTTATCTTCCAATCCGTAATCCGATTTGATAAACTTTCTTCAAGAACCTTATAGATCTCATATTATACTTCTACCATATATTTTTCCTTTATTTTTTCCTTGAGCACAAGATGAGTTAAGGTCGTCCAAAGATACAGAAAAACTCACATTTTCTATTTTCGATCGGTTTACCCGAGCTCCGACTAACTCTGATTTTCGTCCAGGAACTTCAAGAAACCTGTGTGAATCTTATTTTAGTTACATACCTCAAAAACTCCAGATATAACGCTCAAGAAACTCCTCATATCTAGATAAAATCGAAACAAGAAGTTCGAAACCTTACTTTGTCCGTTCTCGAATTTTCTTGCCGGAATGAGTGAATCCACCACCCAAACTCCTTTTCCAGCATCGAGAGATGTATTGCTTCGAAGTTTCTTACCTTGGATTCGATCTCCAACTGTGGTTTGTCTTCCTACTCTTCGTCTCTCCCAAATCCTAACTTCTTCTCCTTTCTCCTTTCTCTCTCTCTTTCTTTTCTTGTCTTTCTCTTTCTTCTTAGAGCCCAAACAATAGATCCCGGGGAAAAATGACCTTTTTTCCCTATGTTGTTATTTTTATTTTTATTTATTTATTTATTTATTTATCTAACAATTCAGGTATTACAAGATGTCTCCAAGCTGTTCGTTTGTTTGGATAAATCAATCTTAATAAGCCCCCGATTTGCACACTCCCAGATGTAATGGAACCTGATCTCTATGTGCCTTCACCGGACGTGCAAAACTGGATTTTTGATCTGGGAGATTGTAGCTTTGTTGTCTACATATAACATTGATGGATAGCCTTCTCTTCCGATGAGTTATTCCATTAGCCGTGCAAGCCAAACCCCCTATGTGGCCGCCGTCGAAGCGGCGATGTACTCTGTTTTGCAAAGGACAGAGAAACTACCTTTTGTTTAGTTGATTGCCAGTAGATCACGCCGCCTGAGAGGAAGTAAATCATCCTGCTGGTACTCTTACTATCATTAACCACCGGCCATGTCACTATCACTATAGTCGACCTGCTCAAGCTTCACTTGTCCTCTACCTGCACAGTATTTCACACCCAAGCTTCTGGTTCCGGCTACATAGCACAGGATGTGCTTCACAGCCACGAGATACTCCTCCCTAGGTGCTTCCATAAATCGACTTACGTATCCAACGGAATAAGCGAGGTCAAGGCGTGTGTTTACAAAATAGCGCGAACTCCCGACAATGCTACGGTAATTTTGTCGTCGTAGTGCCGACCTTCCTTAGCTGGAGCCGAGCCTCCATTGGTGCCCTTGTAGGGTTACTATTTGCTAGCCAAGTTGTGTCCAGCAGCTTTTTTGCGTCTGCACCTTGATAGATGGTGATGTCAGCAGTACTTTGTTGCACTTCGATGCCGAGGTAGTAGACGCCGACATCACCATCGTTGAAGTTGTTTGATATCTCCCTCTTGAATCTTCCAAGAACTTCCATGTCACCTCTAGTGATTATGATGTCGTCAACGTACACTCCCACGATCAGTCGCTGCTTGTCGTGGCCGTGCGTGTACATGTCATGCTCAGAGGCACAATGCTTGAACTTCAACGACAACAGGGTACTGTTGAGCTTCACGTTCCTGGCTCGGGGTGCTTGCTGAAGTCCGTAGAGTGCCTTGTGCAAGCGCAGTACCTTGTCGGAGTTGTCGTTGTCCAGGAAGTCAAGTAGTTGTCGAACGTAAACGGTCTCATTCAGCTCTCCATTGAGGAAAGCGGACTTCACGTCCATTTGGTGCACCTCCCAAGAGTAATGTGCTGCAATCGCCAGCAACAGGCGGACGAATTCCAACCTTGCCACTGGCGCGAATACCTCTTCGAAGTCCACTCCTTGCTTCTAGACGTAAATCTTCACCACCAGACGGGCCTTGTGCTTCACAAATTCTCCCGCTTCGTTACGCTTTAGTTTGAACACCCATTTGAGCCCTATGGCTCGGTGTCCTAATAGCATGTCCTTCAGACTCCACGTCTTGTTCCCAGTGATGGATGTCATCTCTTCCTGCATTGCCTTCAGCCAGCACGAGTTCCTTTCTGCTTCAGTGAAAGAGTTTAGTTCATCCGCGCTGATGGCATGCAGTTCAGCCACCTCTTCTTCGAGCTCGCATGCCACCAGTCCTGGTGGTTCACCTCCTCCTAGTAGGTCTTCAATCCTCCAGCACTTGGCCGCTAGAAGATCATCAATGATCGACATCCAGCGTTGAGTCCGCAGTACGTGGTGTTGCAAACTCCACTGGTTCAGGGGGCGTAGCAGGAGTTGTGGTTGGTGTTGACGTAGGTGTGAGGGTGTAGCTACTGGCAGCGGTGAGAATGCCCGATATTGCTCTCCTCCTTCTCTCGGCTCGGTGATGAGGTACTCCACTGTGAACCATATTGGGGTCTGGTCCACTTCGGCGACATCGTTCCACTCCCAGAAGGTGTTCTAGCCAAAGACGTCATATGACACATGAGCTCATTCTCCCCTGGGATCGAGCTTAGCAAGGTGGGGATTGATGATCTTCATGTACGTGACGCAGCCAAACTCTCGGAGATGATGTACCACTGGCTTCTTGTTATACCAGGCCTCATGTGGCGTCTTCCCGTCAAGACTTTGCGTTGACAAACGATTGAGGAGGTAGACAACCGTCATGACCGCCTCTCCCAAGAACCTCCTGGGCATCCGAGTCGTCATCAGTAGTGATCTTGTCGTCCCAACAATCCTTTGATTTTGGCGCTCCACCACCCCGTTCCGCTAGGGGGAGTACGGCACCGTTAGGTGCCGCTGCATGCCAAGCTCGTCGTACTACTTGCGGAAACTCGCTAAGGTGAATTCTCCGTCACAGTATGTGTGCAGCACTCGCATCTTGTTCCTGCATTCGGTCTCAGCGAGCGCTTGAATGCGCGTAATCACCTCTAGTGCCTCACTTTTTGCTCGCAGCAGGATTAGCCATATGAAGCGGCTCTTGTCATCGACCAACAGGATGAAGAAGGTCTTGCTGCCTGAGGTCGTCGGCTTGATGGACCCGCAGATATCGTGGTGCATGAGCTCCAACGACTCACCGCATGGTAGGATGCCTGAGACAGAAAGGGGGTGCGCTTCTGCTTGCCGATGAGACACCCGTTGCACAGTCTTTTCACGCCTTCGATTGCCGACAAACCATACACCATCTCCTCCATGTGAAGTTTTTGTAAAGTAGGAAAGCTCAGGAGCCCGTACCTTGCATGCCACCTCCAAGATATTTCTTCGCTCCTGGCCGAGAGGCTAACCTTCGATTGCCGGCAAACCATACACCATCTCCTCCTTGTAAAGTTTTTGTAGAGTAGGAAAGCTCAGGTGCCTGTGTTCTTGCTGCTTGTGAGCGTGCTCGTGCTCAGGACCCATTGTCGGTTATCTTGAATGTCCATGTACTTGGATCTCCACCACAACTTTGTATTGTTGGCTAAATATACTATGGCCATGTGACCTTCGCCTCTTCTACCATGGAATTTGTGGCTTGAAAGTACTGTTCGAGGTCAAAGATAAAATTCTCCAAAGCCTTGGCATCTCAAGCCTCATAGAAGGACTTAGGCTTCGGGACCTTCACCTTGCTATGTTAGGCCGCACCCCCAGTTGAAGTTTAGTTCCCCACTACTCTCATAGTGAGGTTTAGCTTGGCGCTCAAGTTCGTCACTTCAGCCTTGACCACTCCAAGGGCTACTCTTATGTCCTAAGGAATTTTTTAAACTATTTTGATTGCTTGTTGGGCATTATTTAGTCTCTTGATACGCTCTTTCATTTGAGCAATAGAGCCCAACGAGCTATCCTCGTGTTCAAAGCCAACAGCAGTTGTGACCTTGTCTTCTAAGGCCTCATCCCTAACCATTAATTCATGGACTGGCATTGCTTCAAGTCGATCTACCATTTTATCGATCTTATCGACGTTAGAGGCAATCTTGTTCATGTGAGACTCTAAAAGCCCCATTCCATCAAGAACATCACTCAAGTAGAGCAAGTGACCTTTGATCTTTCCCAATTGTTCAGCCTGAGACTTGCCCAGTTATTTTGCAGCAGACAGGTTTGATTACTCTGATTTAAGGAGCTGACTCAGCTCTGATATCACTTGTCACAATTGCACTCTTGTGGCAGCACGACAGCCATTGTGCAACACTTATTCTAACCTAGCTAACAAATCAACTGTATGAAAGTTAGACTTTGCAGATAATTGTGACTTATGATCGAGCCTCGAGTCACGTTTGAAAGAAGCGTTTTAGAAAACATGAGTGAGAAAATGCATTGGAAAAAATTTGAAAAAAATTAATATTATGAGTTAAAAACAAATAAGCAACAACTTCAGCTTTGAAGGCATATTACCAAGGTAGGAATAATTGACAACTAGTCACATCACCCTATAATATTTTGGGGAATATTAGCTCTGGCGAGCTTAGACATGATTTTGGTGACTTGTTATGCACTGTCGTATTAATACAATAGGAATAACAAAGACTAATTTAACATGAAATCAAGTAAAAAGAGTTTGGAATGAGTATGTGGTCACAGACAACACATCCTAGACAAGCATAATTGGGACATTTGACACATGATCATAAGCAATACGCCTTGGACAAGCATGACCATGACATTTTGTATACGTACTTCGCGCTAGTAGTCTACGTCATAGCCAATTTGAAGAATCAGCCACTAGCCCGTTCATCTGACTTAACCATGACTCGAGTGCAGCTTGCACGCAACTGTTCTCAACTCTGCTCCACCTAAACAACTTTATTTGTTATTATAAGCCATATCCTTCCATTTTAGACCATTCTAAAGTCATTTTTCACGTGTTTATGAACGTTTGAGGTTAACATGGCTTATGTTTAGCAAATTTAAAATATTTGGAGCTAAATTGAATCAAATAAGAGAATTAGATAATTTAAATTTCTCAAATATATTCTATCTATGATGTCGTGGAACACCATATGTATACTCAGATCGCGAAAAGCAAAGATCAAATGAATATAAACTCAAAAATTAATGACTTAGCCTCCAAGAAAGTAACCCAAATTATATGATGTATAACTAACATATACTATGTGGCTTGATCTACATATTATTTTTTGTATTATGATATGCTTAGAACTTTTTGTGATGCTCGTGCTTCCACAATATTGACCTATATATATTAGGATATTATATTCATGTTATGCCCTATAAAACACACAGAAAAAATATGAAAGAATGATGTGCATCGTAATCATATCGTAATCATGTACGAGGATCATCTTGCTTTTCAAATCTCAATCTAACATCTTTAATCAATTGCTACACCATCAGATCAATTAATTATAATAACCCTTCCTTCCATGGTCCTGTTCATCCAAAAAACACAAAATAAAAATAAAAATATTTGCTGTTCTTCTTCATAATCATCTTCCGGCCGGGTCCTTAATCTCAGAAAAACAGTACCAGACATCCCTTTATTATGTGTAAAAATGGAGCCATCACTATTACTTGTCGTCACATAATTGCTCATTCCCGACTCCGACTCCATTCTCCGATCACCAGTTCTACTAAACAATGTCTCATCCACCAACCACTGTTCTTCGCCGACATCCCTCTCGCCGCCGCCCACATCATCTTCCTCTCCCTTTTTTTCGACGCCTCCTGTTATTGCAACGCAAACTCCAATTCCCACACCACGTCCTTCATCGACGGCCTCTTCATTCCCTCGTCTTCAATGCAACTCACTGCCATCTCAACAAACTTCCTCAAGCATTCCGGCGTTATCTCATTCCTGATATTGGGTCAATAATTTGTGCCACCGTGTTATCACGGCGGCACCGCCTAACCCACTCTGCTAGGTACACCTGCTTCTTGTCTGCAGAGCGTATTAATGGCGGACGAGAACAGAGCACTTCACAGAGAACAACCCCGAATGAATACACATCAGATTTTTCTGTTAGCTGCTGCCGTCTGTAGTATTCCGGGCTAGATAACCGAAGCTCCCTTTAACCACCGTGCTAATGTGTGCGTTGGACATGTTCGCCGGCCCCATTTTTGATAACCCAAAATCAGAAACCTTCGCGACCCATTTCTCATCGAGTAAGATATTAGTGGTTTTCACATCGCGGTGGATGATTGTCTGATTGGCTCCTGTGTGAAGGTAGTGTAGCCCCTTTGCGGCTCCAATGGAAATTTGGAGGCGTTGATTCCATGTGGGAGGCTGTTCATTGTCTCCGTATAAGTGGCTGCGGAGTGTTCCATGAGACATATAATTATAGACAAGAATCATTTCCTTACCATCGTTGCAGTACCCGATGAGGGAGACGAGATGGAGATGGCGAAGCTGCGAGAGCATCTCAATCTCTGTTTTGAACTCGTGGGCTCCCTGTTTTGAACCTGGTTTCAATCGTTTAATTGCCACTTGGGTGGTTTCATTGTCGATGTAGCCTTTATACACATCACCAAATCCGCCAACGCCAATGATAAAATTGTCGTCAAAATTCTTGTTGGTGGCCGCTTGAATCTCCAGCAATGAAAAGTAACGGCAAAGATTAGAGGGCAGATTTGAGTTGTGGGTCTTACTTTATTTGTTTGATTTGTTCGTTGATTTGGTGGAGTACAGAGCCCACCACGAAGCTCCATCGCTTCAGGTTTGATTTGTAAATGTTCTCCAGAAGAAAAACAAACCCAGAGCTAATATGGCGACAACACACACAACCACCACCGGTATTACAACCGCCACCGTTTTACCAGAATTCTTCTTTGGAGGGATCGACGGTGGTGGAGATTGCGTCACCGTCGTGATAGGTGGGTCTGAGTTTTGACCACCGAGATTACCATTTGAATCGTTTAATTTGAAGATTTCTATACCATTCAAGATCACATTGGTGAATTTCGTCTTGAAATCCTCTGGGTTTGGTTGGAGCGTAACAGAGAGATTCACTTTCTTTTGATCACCACCAGGCACAAGCACAGCGTAATCTTCATAAATTGGACTATATTTACCGCCGGCTCGTCGAAACACATCGAATTGTGGCTCAGCCGTATAGTCTCTAATATAAATCAAGAACACTCTGTCACCGGCAACAGTGATATCATCCTCAAACTCGCATAAATGAAGACGAAGCAAGTAAGTGAACCCAGGATCTACAGGGTACTCCCATGTGAGATTATAGCGCTTGTTAAAAGTCCTATTCGGTTTGTCTGGTGCCGTGTTTGTGGGAATTTTAGTGTAATTGAGGGAAACAAAAATAGTAGTAGGTTGAGCAAATAAGTTGCTATCCAACAAATTACTTTCTTGTTGCCAGGTTCGAAGCATTCCAGTGTCTTGGGAGGGGGAGATGAGGTTTCCTTCAGGTGCCTTACTGTTCCTTCAATTCCCTGAGTTTCGCAGGTGCCTTCGAGATCGTTCCTTCAATTCCCTGAGTTCTACAGGTGTCATAGGGTGCCTTGGAGATCGACGCAATTCTTGGTTCTAGGTCGAGGTCGATCCGGAAGTCAACTTCCCTAACCGAGGGAAAACTTGGCAACATTTGAAAGATATCAATGAAGGGATTGTTCCTAGTTATAGGTTTAGGAAAAATATCAATGAAGGTGATCCCTAATTGGGGGCAAACAATGAAAGGATGCCTCAGATATTCCCTAACAGGGGCGCAAACAATGAAGGGATGCCTTGGAGATCCCTAACAAAGGGCAAACTGGGCAAATCCTCAGGAAAACAATTAAAGGATGCCTTGGAGATCCCTGTTAGGGGGCAAACTTGGCAAATCCTTCCCTTCTGGGAAAGGATGCCTTGGAGAGAAAAATATCAATGAAGGGATTGTTCCTGGTAATCCTCAGGAAAACAATGAAGGGATGGGATGCCTTGGAGAGAAAAATATCAATGAAGGGATTGTTCCTGGTAATCCTCAGGAAAACAATGAAGGGATGCCTTGGAGATCGTTGTTAGGGGGCAAACTTGGCAAATCCTCAAGAAAAATATCAATGAAGGGATTGTTCAAATATCTATGAAGGGATTGTTCCTGGTTCTAGGTTCAGGAAAAATATCAATGAAGGGATGCCTTGGAGATCCTCACGAAAAATATCAATGAAGAGATTGTTCCTAGTTCTAGGTCGATCCTGAAGTCAACTTCCTTAACAGGGGGCAAACTTGGCAAATCCTCAGGAAAAATATCAATGAAGGGATGCCTTGGAGATCGTTGTTCCTGGTTCTAGGTCGATCCCAAAGTCAACTTCCCTAACAGGGGGCAAACTTGGCAAATCCTAAAAAAAAAATATCAATGAATTCCCTTCACTGTACTGACGAGACTGTCTGTTCATTACTGCGGTCAAGGGTCACACTGGCTAAAAATGCGCTTGCACCTCCGCGGATCATCTTTCTAGCCTTTAGTGCAGTTACAACGCTTGGGGTTCTTTTGGAAGTGGCTCCCTTATATGTAAAACTATCCCCTGACGGGAGTCTGAGAGTAACTATTCGAGTTTCATAATCTATTAGAGCGCGATTCTCGCCTAGCCAATCCATCCCCAAAATGACATCAAAGTCTTGCATGCTTAATACTATTAACACAGCTTCTATGACACGGCCCGACACTGTCACACTACCTCCCTTAACTCTATGAGTAGCCATTAATAACTCGTGAGCAGGGGTGGATACTGATAGAATGATCTCTAAAGGTTCTTTTTCTAGGTGCGCTAAGTCAACGAATTCCTCAGACACAAACGAGTGTGTAGAACCCGAATCAAAGAGTACAAAAGCCAAATTGCCAAAAACGGGAAGTGTACCTGTAACAACTGCGTCAGGCGCATCAGCTTGCCTGCCTGTGATTGCATGGGCTACAGCTCGCCCATGCTGCTGTTGGGCACCTCAGCCCCTTTAATTCTTTATTGCAAGTCGGTTAGTGTTATCATCCCTCTTTTTAGGGCATTTTGTTGCAAAGTGTCTCATCTGGCAACAATTATAGCATACATTAGTCCCCAGGCGACATTCTCCCAGGTGAGGACGCTAACACTTAGGACATTGATTCCTGTTGTGTGCTGGGGCTCTTCCGTGATTGGCAGCACCACCACGGGGCAGTTTGTCAGTCCTGGGATAGTTCCGATTTATCTGTTTTCCCTAGACTGCGATTTGGGATTTTTGGGCTGACCCTGCTTGTAATCTGTCAGTACGAGGCACATCAATGAGGTTAGCCATCTTGAGAGCTGCTGTATAGTCTGTGGATGACTGTGATGCCACATAACCTCTAATGCTCTCCCTTAGGCCGGCAATAAAACGTTCAGCCTTAAGCTCTTCAGTACTGACATATATAGGGGAGAATCTAGCCAATCTATTGAATTCCTGATCATAATCCTCCACAGATAGGTCACCTTGTTTGAGTTCATGAAATGCTGCCTGCAGCTTCATTCTAGCAGCGACTGTATAGTATTTGCAGAGGTAGGCCTCTTTGAACTAACACCAAGAAATAGGCTCTCCAAGCGGTGCAATCATTTTTTTAGCACCCTTCCACCAGAGATGAGCCTCTCCTTCCAACATATACGTTCTGCAATGAACCTGATATTCCAGCGGACATTTCATATAAAAGAAGGCTTTTTCTATAGCCTCGAGCCAATTTTCTGCTGCAATGGGATCTATTTTGCCACCTTCAAAGGAAGGCGATTTTTGCCTTTAGAAGTCCTTAAGATAACGAGCCTCTACGGTCATAGTTCCAGAGTCTTTATTCCCCAACAATGCTGTTTGTTGCATTGCTACCTGTTGCATTGTTGTCTGTTATAATGTTGTCTGTTGCAGCGTTGCCTGTTGTATCGCCTGTTGCATCGTAGCCTGGTTAATGACCAGTGTTTGCATCATCTGGGCCAATTGAGTCTGGTTTTCCATAGAGGTTAACATAAATGACTGTACTACATTTGTAGTGAGGATAGTTGTTGGCTGCCTAGGTGGAAACTCCACGTTAATGGTGGGCACTAGTGGGACCGCTTTAGGAGGAGGAGCAGTAGGGTCGGAGTCAGGTAATTCTTGATTCACTGCTTTCTTTTGACTCATTCCTGACCTTGGTGCCTGTGGTATAGGACACTCAAAACCATTGGGGCATTCATCAACCTTCTCTTGAGGTTCAGGTATAGGTGGTTCCGCCTTAAGTGACGGGACATTAGTGTCCTGAGAGACTCTTCTTCTTCCCCTTCTAGGTCCAGGCCCGAGATAGATTCTACTCCTTTTTGGTGCCATTCAGCTACCATAATTGAGAATTTGCGGTTACATTTCATTAAAGGTTCAACCTCTAGAAAATGTGCAGTACAACACAAGAGAACAGTCATGAAAAATTCTCTACTTAATATCTTATCTTTTAATTTCGCAACTCAAATTCGTGAGACTGTCTGGTCGCGAGCGGCACGTGATTGATGGGCGCGTCACAGAGGATACGACTCTTTAACCTAAGTGTCTACAGGATCTATGTCCTGGTGCTTTGATACCAAATTTTGTCATGACCCAAAATAAATAACCTCAAGCCTTGACTAACAATGACTATGACATGTAGTGTGTAAGCAAGAAATTCAAGGAAAACATTATTCCATAAGTATTTCATTTATTTTGTAAGAAAAATGTTTTATTACAAAAAGGACATGTGTCTAGGTAAAAACAAGAAGGAAAACATGAAAGACAAAATGTACTATTTAGTAAAACTAGACTGACGCCCCGGGACATGCTACCTCTGTGACAACCCACATCGATCAACACGCCCTCTCTTGACTCGACGCCTCACGTACCTGAAAAAAAAGTATAGCAAGAATGAGTATAAAAATTATACTCAGTAAGCCACCTACTTGTAGGCTCTCGTCACACCCTAAACTTAACAAACAACCACGAACTTCCATTTGGCTTTAGAACATCTGGTTCTGGTCTTACCTCATTAGGGCTTCCCCCTTGGGATTTGTCCCTTCGGCTTCTCTGGTTCTTAGACTTTCTATTTATACCCCTAGAGTTCCTTTTATGCTAACCTGTGTTGGGTTAGTGACTTGCTAGTGGCTACCTCGGCATGGGTATGAGATTACCTGGGTTCTTGCCTAGGAAGTGAGCTGCAACCCCCTAGTCCCATGGTAATCCCCCTGTATTTAGGAGGGCTACCTCCCCTATCCCATCCAGCTAAATGGTCAATTACGACATGGGTATCTCGCTTTCCATACTAAACGACTATCGAGCAGTCGAGTCCTGATCAGGAACCCGCTGGTCCCCCACGAAGCTATAACACCATCCACACACAAGTAGCCTAAGAGTACTATAGAAGTGGTTTGTATGTCGTGATGGTCTGTTAGATTACTAGGGAAAGGTTAAGTCTATTCCTTGGTGACTTATCGCTCTAACCACAAATCTCTAGACTTTATTATACCAGTGGGTAACGGAAATTAACTGAATATGCAACTACAATCATCCAGCACCATCATACAAATTCATGCAAAATAAACATACATGCTCAAAATAATTCACACCATACATCTTGATTTTAAATTCCCATCCTCCTTTCAGCACGAAATATACATAATCATAATGAATGGAAACTTACAGCATAGCCGCAGCACTTAGGTAATTCTCATAATAATTCACACCATACATCTTGGTTTTAAAAAATCAAATACCTATGATCAATAACGGAAAGCTATGACCTAAGACAATTAAACTAGCATGCATGCATTCCAAGCGACCCCTACAAGTATTACTTCCTAAAATTTCGTGTGGTAACTTACTTGGATGATGCGTGCCCTTACGCAGCGTTTCCACACACTTGGCATATCGAAAGGTGGTAATTTTTCCTCAATTAGGTCCTATTTCATATAAAATGGGTTTAGGATTGGAATCAGGAGGAAAATAGGGAAAACAGAAGTCGAACGGGTCAAAAATGAGCTTACACGGGCTTCCAACTGCCAGCCATGCGCCAGGATGCAACCACTAGCAGGTTTCACGGGCTAGTGTCACGTGCCCAGGGTTTTCTACAATCGCGGGTTGTCGATTCGGTTCAAAAATAGTGGTTTGGGTGGACCGCGGGTCATCGGTTCGGTTCGTTTCGTTTCGCAGCACGAGTATCGGGTTAGTCGAGGGGCGCGGGTCGAGTTGCGTTGTCGAGGACACGTGTCCCAGGAAGGCTGGAGCTGCGTTTTCCCAAGCGGTGTTCAACACATGTCCAAAGATGGTTGGCGCACACGGTCCTCTAGTCGGTTGATACGTGGCACGCTGGCGGCTTCTCTCTCCTCCTAGCAGAAAATCAAGGTTTCCGATTAGTTTTTCGAGGTTTTTTCCATTTTCTATCTCTCGATTCTTAATCCAAACAGTAATGGTTTCTTCAACAAAGTTTTAGATCATACTTCAACCTACGTGCCAATATTTTTTTTTTTTTTTATTTTTACTTAGTCATACGATGAGTTATGAGCGTCGAAAAGAGGTCCGATAACATCCTTACCGTTCTTGGAAAGATTCTCAGATCTCGACGTTTCGTCCGATTTCCTCACAAAATTAGTGGCGGATCTTCCTTAGATGAAGATAGTAAACTTAAACACTCTACTCCCAAACAAAGATCTCAGATATGAAAAGTATCGTTGGAAATCTTACCTTGCGGGTTTTCTTTCTGATCTTGATGAAAGAGGAGGAAATCTCAACAACACGAGTTCTTACTTCTCTCCAAGGACTCCAGATTGTAGGTCTTAGTAGGGAATGGATTCCGTCGGTGACTCTCCGACGAAGACTCCGGCTATAGAGTTTTCTCTCTCAAACTTTTGAAAATCTCAACAACACGAGTTCTTACTTCTCTCCAAGAAGGACTCCAGATTGTAGGTCTTAGTAGGGGAATGGATTCCGTCGGTGACTCTCCGACGAAGACTCCGGCTATTCAGTTTTCTCTCTCAACCTTCTCCCACACTTCTTTCTTTTGGAGTAATTCTATGGAGAACCCTCAAGACCCCTATAATGGGCTGAGGGGTAAAATGTCCATTTTGCCCCTTAGGCTTTGACCGGCTTTTTTTTTTTTTTTTTTTTTTTTTTTTTTTTTTTTTTTTTTTTTTTTTGAGTATTACAGAAATCAATCCCTAACTCTTCCTTGTAACACCATATTTAAGTTTCATGAATAAACCGATAGAAGAAATGCTATAAATGGAGCTGTAGAGGGCGATTCTTACACGACGGTGCAAAGGACCCGTGCATCTTCTTCTTGTCAAGAGGAAGAAGACGATGACGTGGCCGGTTCAACTAAACCGACCATGTCAACCTAAAATCCGACATTTTCTAGTTCTTTTTTTAAATTTTAACCCCCTTTCATAAAAATTCACATGAAAATATTTATGGTTCCAAAAACTAGACACAATAGGGAGTCTTTGGAAGAAAATTTGAGGTAATTCGAATACTGGAAGCTCGAGAACAAAGGTCCCGAACGTTGACGACGAGGTAAGTAACCACTTTGGACTTTTTTAAAGAAATACTTGTAGGAATTGTATGGATTTATGTATGAACCCAACATTAATATGATGTTATTCCATATTAAGATGATGTGCATGTATTAAATGTCACGATACATTATGATGACGAGTTTTCTAAGGCACAACCCTAATTGATGTTAATGACGAGGAATGTATGAAAGTAAAACACATGCACATTACCTAGTGTGATGTATGAATAATGAATAGTGTTGTGTCATAAAGATGATTTAAAGATGAAAACTATAGTGATCTCATGCATTTTGTGTGTTCATATATATCGTGTTACTTCCTCATTTATGATGATGAGCACAGACTCGTACACTATGATGATGATGATCATCATCATCATGCCTCACATGACACTTAGGAGTTTGCTGACCTCCGAACGTCTGGCTACGGCAGTTAGCCCAACTATGGTGGGTCCAGGGGGTGCGAACCACTTGAAAATTCACGCTCACACGTTTGGGTCGTGTGTAGGGAAGTACTACACATCCAATCTTGTCTGGACTGGAGGCCACCCCTATGATGATTTTAACGATAGGTCCCTAATCATGGGATACATGTGTTTGCATTCCCAAACCCCAATAGTCGGGTCACTTACTGAGTATTTCTTAAAATACTCAAGTCGAGTACTACTTCTATTCTAGGTAAAATCAAGGCACCCTTGTACGGATGATGACATTGCAAGTAAAGACCATGACATATGCATAAGATAGTCATATTTCATTTTCTTAAACTTAAGTTAGTATAAGGTGTTTATACTTTTAATGTTTATTTGTTTTATTTAGTATTTCGTTATATTGTTTTAAAGATGTTTTCGAACATGTAAGCTTATGATAGTGTTATATAATAAAATTTTAAATATTCATTTCCACATAAGAGGGTATATACTATGATGACGACATCAACTTTAGGTTAGTAGAAATCTAGGGTCGTTATAGACTCTCTTATCTATGAAGAAAGAATACTTGTTGTCATGTTATGCTTATGTGAACGCTTAGATAAATTTGGATATTTGGTTTTAAAATTTTCAACATTAAGGGCTTAAATTTGTAATTTGTTTTTTACCCAATTCAAACTCTTAAGCCAAACTTTTTGTAAACTAAAATAAAAATTTAGTCACTCGTGTTTTTAGATTGCGTACGATCGAGAGCGAGAGATGAAAACAGTGGTGCTAGGTTTTAAGATAATAAAATCGATCTTAGATTCAATCCGAGCCTTTGAATCGAGAGTAATACAATAAATTCTTTAGAGGCTGTAAAATTAGTTTAAAGACTAAATTGATAGATTTAATTTGGTTAGAATACTTTTATAAGAAACCATGTGTTAGCATGTTAAAAAGCAGTCCAAAACCAGGTTCTTCTAGAAAGGTCCCGAGAAGGGGCAAAGCCAGCTGTATTATCTCAATTTTCATCTGTATTATCTAAAATAAATACGATTATTTATTTATTTATTTTACTTCACTACATATTTAATTTATTATTAATAATAGATCAATTTCGGAACTTATTATTTGGGTTAGTTTGGGTATATAATTTATTATTAATTTTTATTTATTTTTTTGTCAAAATGATGGTTTTTAATATTCAAATATTCCTTGGAAGTTCATACAGGCACCCATTTTAATAAACAAAACATGTGCCAAGGGTAAATACCTTCTAATTTAATATTTTAAAAAATAAAAAGAAAAATATTTATATATTCAAAGTTATTAAATCATAGCTTTTTTTCTTATATATATTTTTTTATCAATCACCAAAAAGTCATTTATTTATTTATTTATTTATTTATTTATTTATTTATTTATAATATAGTGGGTAGGGATTCAAAGTTATATAAACACATTTTTCAGTGGTTTTGTAATATTTATAAAATTTACATCACACCGTTACGCGTGTTTCAAGCTGTGCGTTTACTTTACAGTACCACATGTCACGCCCAACTTTTATTTATTTATTTATTTATTTATTTATTTATTTATTTATTTATTTATTTATTTATTTGGAGTACAATACCAAGGCTTTTTTTTCCATTAAAATATTGCATTAAATAAAAATTAAAAAATTAAAAAAATGTGTGACGAGGAGAATTGAAACTTTCAACTTCCATAAATCTATCCATTCATATTATTCCTTATAGAATCAATAATTTTTACACCTTAATTCATGGGAAATGTTTGGATCTTACCCTTCTAAAAACTAAGGAAACTAAGTCTGTCTCTTATTGTTTTTATATACAGACTTAACACTATATCCTCTCGATCACTCAACACTGAGGTCAAAGCCCATCAACTCTATGTTCGATGCAATGCAATATGATTGTGCTCGATTGTTGGATCACCAAACCAACCTTGGGTTCAATGCAATGTGATTACATGGTTGGATTGTAATTAGGATTCCAGCCCCATAAGTTTCAAATTAAACATGGGTTAAACTCAAATTCATAGGAACATAAAACTCCTAAATGTTACATTAAAGTTGAGGAATATAATGATATGAAGTTGAAAATGTGGAACATATTCTTATGATGAAAAAAAAAAGAGACTTTTTTAAAGACAAGGAACCTATTTTACAACATTTAAAGGTTCCAATTCTTTAGCAGCTGAGCTTGGGATTAATAGGCGGATGGAATTAAACTTGGTAAACAAGTATTTGTTGGTAAATGGATATAAAAGTGGACCAAAATTTGGGGCAAAAGAAAATCTTTTTGTGTGATTGGGGGATGAGAGAGGCATGAAACTGACAGTTTTGTATATTTGTCAAATTGGATACAAAAATTCTCAGTGGGCTCTCACAAAGCTTTCATCTCCTCTTCTCAAAACGACTTGCCAAGTGAGCAAACGGCCCTCGGCTTTCTTCTTCTCTGCGTTTTCCTTTTTTGTTTCTCTGATTCTTGGAGTCCGAAAAAGCTTAAATCCCACGAACCCAGAACCACACTTTTGAACCGTAGCGACGATTATGGCTGTACCCATTTACCGATTACCCTCTTTCTTTCCACTTCTCGCCATATTTTTTGCCTTCTCCACCTTCCTTGCTTCCACAGGTTCGTTTCTTCTTCTTATTTTTCTGGGGGGTTTTCCCCCTTTGTTCTAACCCTCTTTTTGTCTCAATGGTAATCAGTTTGTTTGTTTGTTTTCATAATCGTCTCTGTTATTAATAAGAATCTGTCTCCCTTTTGCTTGTGATTTTGACTGATCGGTTCTAGAATCTGCTCCTCCTTCGTTGAATTTGATGAATGATGAAATGGTAGCTTTGATCTTCGATTACTTTGTGTTCCATTTCTCTCATTTTCTTTGAATTTTATTTTATTCTTGGATCTTGGTCACACGGGTGGACTTCAGTTTGTGGGTTCTTTCTTGAACATTCAAATGAGTTTTTAACAGTTTTTGGGTTTAATGCATTATACTCTCTGCATGCACCGGAATCTCAACAAATAATTCCGTTTGTGAGAAATTTTCATCTGTTATGTTGGTTTAATTTCCTAGGTTATTTTCTTGAGGCTACTAATTCTGTTCATGGACCATATGTTGTTTTTTTCTTGGTGGCTTCTTCGTTTTAATCATTATTATTTGAGTAATAACTTTACTGATTTATGCTTTTGGTTTTTTCCCTTTATTATTTGATTTTCAGAAGCATATGACCCACTTGATCCAAATGGAAACATTACTGTCAAATGGGATGTTATAAACTGGACTCCTGATGGCTATGTTGTAAGTATTATGGCATCCAAGCGCCCATATTTTGAAATATAACTGTGAGGCACTAATGGGGGGATGATAATAATAGGAAATTTAGTTGCGTTTTTCTTTTTGTGCTTGTTTTTACATATTGAACTATAGTTATACATGTATAGGCTGTGGTTACTCTGTACAATTTCCAACAATATCGTCATATTCAAGCACCGGGATGGTCTCTGCAATGGAAATGGGCAAAGAAAGAGGTCATATGGAGCATGTTGGGGGGCCAAACAACAGAGCAAGGTGATTGCTCTAGATATAAAGGCAACATCCCTCATTGCTGCAAGAGGGATCCAACCATTGTCGATTTACTGCCCGGAACTCCTTATAACCAGCAGATTGCAAATTGCTGCAAAGGTGGAGTTCTCAACTCCTGGGTGCAAGATCCTGTTACTGCAGTGAGCTCATTTCAGCTCAGTGTTGGTGCTGCTGGAACCTCGAATAAAACTGTTCGTCTGCCGAAGAACTTCACCCTAAAAGCACCTGGGCCTGGTTATACTTGTGGACCGGCAAAAATCGTTAAACCGAGCAAATTCATTTCAGCTGACAAACGGAGAGTTACACAGGCCTTGAGTAAGTAATGCTTAGAGAGTTACTTACCTGTACTGTTGTCCTGTTACTAAGTTTTTGTGTAGCTTCAAGTTGCTTTCATATTCAATACCTTTTGTTTCAAGAAATCCTTCTTATTTGCAGTGACATGGAATGTTACGTGCACATATTCGCAATTTCTGGCTCAAAAAACTCCGACTTGCTGTGTTTCACTGTCGTCGTTTTACAATGATACAATTGTTTCTTGCCCAAAATGCTCCTGTGGCTGCCAAAGCAACTTGAATGATCCCCAAAGTTGTGTGGAGTAAGTTCACTGCCTCATGTAAAGCTATAAATTAACGTCACCTGGACTAATGCTAACATGCTTGTTTGCAGGCCAAATTCTCCACACTTGGCCTCCGTTGTTACGGGTGCTAGTTCTCGTTCTAGCAAGAACAATGTGGCACCTTTGGTTCAGTGTACCAGCCACATGTGCCCCATCCGAGTTCACTGGCATGTGAAGATCAACTATAAGGAGTACTGGCGTGTGAAGATCACGATTACAAATTTCAATTACGTGATGAACTATACAAATTGGAACTTAGTTGTCCAACATCCTAACTTCGACAATCTTACTCAGATTTTCAGCTTCAACTACAAGTCGATCAATCCATACGGAACAATAAGTAGGATCGGAAACATCTCGCTCCGATTGTTGTTCTATTCACGTAAATTGAAATTGATGTAGTGATCTAATAAAATGTGTGTTTTTAACAGATGATACTGCAATCCTGTGGGGAGTCAAGTTCTACAATGATTTGCTCATGCAAGCAGGCCCGCTTGGCAACGTGCAGACGGAGTTACTTTTCCAGAAGGATCAATCGACTTTCACATTCGATAAGGGCTGGGCTTTCCCTCGAAGGATCTATTTCAATGGTGACAATTGTGTTATGCCTCCTCCAGAGGCCTATCCCTACTTACCGAACACAGGTTCTAAGCACGGTGTCACGATGTTTACTATGTTGTTGCTGATTTCCTTGACTCTATTGTCCTTCCACCATTTGCTTACATAATATTCTTGGTCGTATACTCGAGTCATTCTGAAGTTTTGAAGTGGATCAGTCTGGCGGATACAATAACTGAAAGAGCTGATGAATCTCATGGATGTGGATGATGACTTTTAACTACAATTAATTATTGTTTCCGGTGATTTTTCTGATTTACTTTGTAAATGTTGTACCATATTATACACTTTCTAATATTTTCATGTCTGCGTTGAGATACTGTTTAACTTTGGGATCTTCAAACAGTTTTACAAAGCAATTGTATTTCATTCCAAATCTGTCTTCTTTCATGGATGATCTTGTGATTGGAAAAGTAAAATACAGAAGAGTAGCAGATTTTGAAGTTCATTACACACTTGGATTCTCCATTTTTGAACTTCCTCAAAGAAGGTTCGAGTTCTTGTATATACTTTGGCAGGAATGGGTATGTGTTAGGTGGCGGAACCATGCACTTAGGCCATCCCTGCTTGGAGGTGTTCTGGTCCTTTTGCAGCAACTCCGATTGGAGATGAAGGCTTCCGTTGTTGTAGAACTTATTGATTCATAGGGAACAAGGGGTTTGTACTCAATGCTGAAAACTTGGACTACATTGTTCAGATTCAGGTGCTGGACAACCATAGACCAAAGGGAATTGTTCATCTCATAGTTGAAGTTCTTGATGGCGATATTCATCCGCCCAGAAATTCTATGAAATTTTGCTTTACATGGCAGTGAACTCAAATGGGGTCAAATGGGGTACTAGTAGGTTGTGACCGGTACACGTTAAGGAAAGGGCAACGGCCTCCAAGTGGCACCTATTTGGCCTCCAGTCATGTGAGGGGCTAGTGTCGTCATGCGATCGTGGAGGATGGTGTGTCATCCAACACACCATAGAAAGTGTACATTCCTAGAACCTTAATTTCAAAAGTCAGAATTCCAGTATAAGTGTTGTCAGCTTTGAAATTTAGTCTTTCTATATGAAATATGAATGCTCGTCAAATTTGGTGTCAATTGGACACCCGACGGGTGCTTGATGAGACCATATGACTATTCGCTAAAATCATGTCTCTTCCTGTTGATGACCCATGCAATTAACAGGAGTTACCATCAGAAAAATATTTTCAGCAACATTCCGTAAAACATTTTAAACCATTTTCAGCAACATTCGACAACCAACAACCACACCATCTAGTAAAAACATGTAAAACCTATATTTTCAGCCACGTATCATTTAAAACTTAAAACAACCAAACCAATCATAAATTTTCCAACATATAGAGTAAAACATTTTAAACCATATCATTTAAAACTTAAAACAACCAAACCAATCATAAATTTTCTCAAATATTTTCAGCAACATCCAGTAAAATATTTAAAACCAATATCATTTAAAATTTAAAACAACCAAAGTAAATTCTTGACCGAGAAAACATAAGTACACAAAACAGACATAGATATGGATTGAGTACATAAAACAGACGTGGATTTCCAATACTCTCTAGCCCACTGGTCTCGTCCTCAGTTGGCTTGGATCATCTAAATTTGAAAAGAAAAGTTATAATAATTTTGATGAGTAATTAGATTACCCAATAAGTAGCTAGCTTATCTTTCATGAGTTCATAACTAATCCTTCTAGGTGTTTTTAAGTTTTATTCGTCATTGACTCCTAGTTTCTCTTACTAGGATCATCTGTTCATTAATGAGGTATCTCAACTACCTCCAGCTTAGGTTACTAACTCTCTCTTGATATGCTTATCTAGAATTTTCAGACTCATATGTAAGACTCGCTCTCAGTCAAATACGGTTCATCTACTAATTTCTCTGGCGGCATGTTTATCTCATATACCAACAGTCAAGAGTACTCATGCTCCCTGACTTAGCACTCAGTGCGTTGGTCAGGAACTCCGTGGGAATTAGTAGACTACAATACTCATATAAATAAGTCATAGTTCAACAACCAATAAGCATATCCTAGGGTCATAACATTTCCATTAACATGCATAACATACCCACATCTAATGCATGCTTTCATACATTTATAATGTTCAACACATAGAACATTCTAGTAATCATTTATAACATGCTTACATCACAGGCAAACAATCACAATCTACAAATAAACATTCAATATCATCAAAGCTCATTTTAACATATTAAGCTCTTAATCATGTAAACAACATACTTTTGTAAACAAGTTAAGAACGAACGACATGCTATTTATCGGATTTCGAACTCCTTTTCCCTTGGATATACGTTTAATAGGGTATTTCAACACAATCCCTACCAATTAGACCTATATTTCACAAGTTTTAAGATAAGTATAGATCAATCTTGCTAGGACAAGTCAAAAGGAGTCGAACGAGACAAACTAGGAGAACTCCCAGTCGCACGCCCAGTCGCGGCTCCTCACGCGCTCCTTCTTCCTTACGTTTTCTGCAATTTTCCCAACTTTCCTATTAATACCGATTATGTCTTAAAGCCATATTCCACCTCTACAGCCTGTATTTTGTCTCGACTTCGAGTACAACTTTATAGATCTCCTTATTACGATTCTACCAAGCTCTATTTGATTACCTATGACTAAATATACAGGAATAATGAAAGACTTGGGAATGTTACAGGAATAATGAAAGACCAAGGGGAATGTTACAGAATAATGAAAGACCAAGGGGAATGTTACAGAATAATGGGAACTGATACAAAAATAGTGAGAATGTTACAAAGGAAAAAATGAAAGACCAATGGGAATGTTACCGAATAATGGGAACTGATACAAAAATAGTGGAAAACTATTACAAAGCTGATACATAAATAGAAATAGTGGGACCAATGGGAATTGATACCGAAATAGTGAGAACCAATCGGAACTGATATAGAAATAGTGGGAAACTGTTACAGAACTGATACAGAAATAGTGGGAAAAGACCCATAACTATGTCAGAACTGATACAGAAATAGTGGGAAACTGATACAGAACTAATACAGAAATAGTGGGAAACTGTTACAGAACTGAAAAGAAATAGTGGGAAACGGTTACAGAACTGATACAGAAATAGTGGAAAACTCTTACAGAACTGATACAAATATAGTGGGAACTCTTACAGAACTGATAAAAAATAGTGGGAACTCTTACAGAACTGATAAAAAATAGTGGGAACTCTTACAGAACTGATACAAAAAAAGTGGGAACTCCCACTGTTACAGAATTGATACAGAAATAGTGAGAACTGTTACAGAAATAGTGGGAACTGTTACAGAAATAGTGAGAACTGTTACAGAAATNGTGGGAACTGTTACAGAACTGATACAGAAATAGTGGGAAACTGTTATAGAACTGATACAGAAATAGTGGGAAAAGACCCATAACTATGTCAGAACTGATACAGAAATAGTGGGGAACTGATAAACTGATACAGAAATAGTGGGAAACTGTTACAGAACTGATACAGAAATAGTGGGAAACTGTTACAGAACTGATACAAAACTAATGGGATACAAAACTAATGGGAAACTCTTACAGAACTGATACAAAAATAGTGGGAAACTCTTACAGAACTGATACAAAAATAGTGGGGAACTCTTACAGAACTGATACAAATATAGTGGGAACTCTTACAGAACTGATACAAAAATAGTGGGAACTCTTACAGAACTGATACAAATATAGTGGGAACTCTTACAGAACTGATACAAAAATAGTGGGAACTCTTACAGAACTGATACAAAAATAGTGGGAGCTCTTACAGAACTGATACAAAAATAGTGGGAGCTCTTACAGAACTGATACAAAAATAGTGGGAACTCTTACAGAACTGATACAAAAATAGTGGGAACTCCCACTGGGAACTGTAGAAATAGTGGGAACTGCTACAGAAATAGTGGGAACTGCTACAGAACTAGTGGGAACTGTTACAGAACTAGTGGGAACTGTTACAGAACTAGTGGGAACTGTTACAGAACTGATACAAAAATAGTGGGAAACTGTTATAGAACTGATACAGAAATAGTGGGAACTGTTACAGAACTGATACAAAAATAGTGGGAAACTGTTATAGAACTGATACAGAAATAGTGGATACAGAAATAGTGGGAAAAGGCCCATAACTATGTCAGAACTAGTGGGAAACTCTCACAGAAATAGTGAACTAATTAGTGGGAAATTGTTACAGAACTGATACAGATACAAAAATAGTGGATACATAAATAGTGGGAAACTGATACAAAAATAATGGATGAAATAGTGGGAAACTATAGTGGGAAACTGATACAAAAATAGTGGGAAAAGGCCAATAACTATGTCAGTAACAGTGGGAATGAAATGTTACAGGAACAGTGGGAACTGTTATAGAAATAATGGGAAAAGGCCAAAAGGGGAACTGCTACAGAAATAGTGGGAACTGCTACAGAAATAGTGGGAACTCTGGGAAAAGGCCAAAAGGGGAACTGCTACAGAAATAGTGGGAACTGCTACAGAAATAGTGGGAACTCTTACAGAACTGATACAAATATAGTGGGAACTGTTACAGAACTGATACAAAAATAGTGGGAGCTCTTACAGAACTGATACAAAAATAGTGGGAGCTCTTACAGAACTGATACAAAAATAGTGGGAGCTCTTACAGAACTGATACAAAAATAGTGGGAACTCCCACTGGGAACTGTTTCAGAACTAGTGGGAACTGTTACAGAAATAGTGGGAACTGTTACAGAAATAGTGGGAACTGCTACAGAAATAGTGGGAACTGTTACAGAACTAGTGGGAACTGTTACAGAACTAGTGGGAACTGTTACAGAACTGATACAAAAATAGTGGGAAACTGTTATAGAACTGATACAGAAATAGTGGATACAGAAATAGTGGGAAAAGGCCCATAACTATGTCAGAACTAGTGGGAAACTCTCACAGAAATAAGGGGAAAAGACCCATAACTATGTCAGAACTAATTAGTGGGAAATTGTTACAGAACTGATACAGATACAAAAATAGTAGATACAAAAATAGTGGATACATAAATAGTGGGAAACTGATACAAAAATAATGGATGAAATAGTGGGAAACTATAGTGGGAAACTGATACAAAAATAGTGGGAAAATGCCAATAACTATGTCAGTAACAGTGGGAATGAAATGTTACAGGAACAGTGGGAACTGTTATAGAAATAGTGGGAAAAGGCCAAAAGGGGAACTGCTACAGAAATAGTGGGAACTGCTACAGAAATAGTGGGAACTCTTACAGAACTGATACAAATATAGTGGGAACTGTTACAGAACTGATACAAAAATAGTGGGAACTCTTACAGAACTGATACAAAAATAGTGGGAGCTCTTACAGAACTGATACAAAAATAGTGGGAGCTCTTACAGAACTGATACAAAAATAGTGGGAACTCCCACTGGGAACTGTTACAGAAATAGTGGGAACTGCTACAGAACTAGTGGGAATAGTGGGAACTGCTACAGAAATAGTGGGAACTGTTACAGAAATAGTGGGAACTGTTACAGAAATAGTGGGAACTGCTACAGAAATAGTGGGAACTGCTACAGAACTAGTGGGAACTGTTACAGAACTAGTGGGAACTGTTACAGAACTAGTGGGAACTGTTACAGAACTGATACAAAAATAGTGGGAAACTGTTATAGAACTGATACAGAAATAGTGGATACAGAAATAGTGGGAAAAGGCCCATAACTATGTCAGAACTAGTGGGAAACTCTCACAGAAATAAGGGGAAAAGACCCATAACTATGTCAGAACTAATTAGTGGGAAATTGTTACAGAACTGATACAGATACAAAAATAGTAGATACAAAAATAGTGGATACATAAATAGTGGGAAACTGATACAAAAATAATGGATGAAATAGTGGGAAACTATAGTGGGAAACTGATACAAAAATAGTGGGAAAATGCCAATAACTATGTCAGTAACAGTGGGAATGAAATGTTACAGGAACAGTGGGAACTGTTATAGAAATAGTGGGAAAAGGCCAAAAGGGGAACTGCTACAGAAATAGTGGGAACTGCTACAGAAATAGTGGGAACTCTTACAGAACTGATACAAATATAGTGGGAACTGTTACAGAACTGATACAAAAATAGTGGGAACTCTTACAGAACTGATACAAAAATAGTGGGAGCTCTTACAGAACTGATACAAAAATAGTGGGAACTCCCACTGGGAACTGTTACAGAACTAGTGGGAACTGTTACAGAAATAGTGGGAACTGCTACAGAACTAGTGGGAATAGTGGGAACTGCTACAGAAATAGTGGGAACTGTTACAGAAATAGTGGGAACTGTTACAGAAATAGTGGGAACTGCTACAGAAATAGTGGGAACTGCTACAGAACTAGTGGGAACTGTTACAGAACTAGTGGGAACTGTTACAGAACTAGTGGGAACTGTTACAGAACTAGTGGGAACTGTTACAGAACTGATACAAAAATAGTGGGAAACTGTTATAGAACTGATACAAAAATAGTGGGAAACTGTTATAGAACTGATACAGAAATAGTGGATACAGAAATAGTGGGAAAAGGCCCATAACTATGTCAGAACTAGTGGGAAACTCTCACAGAAATAGTGGGAAAAGACCCATAACTATGTCAGAACTAATTAGTGGGAAATTGTTGCAGAACTGATACATATACAAAAATAGAGTGGGAAACTGATACAAAAATAGTGGGAAAAGGCCAATAACTAAGTCAGTAACAGTGGGAATGAAATGTTACAGGAACAGTGGGAACTGTTATAGAAATAATGGGAAAAGGCCAAAAGGGGAACTGCTACAGAAATAGTGGGAAAAGGCCAAAAGGGGAACTGGTACAAAAATAATGGAAAACTGTTATAGAAATAGTGGGAAAAGGCCAATAACTATGTCAGGAATAGTGGAAATGGAATGTTACCAATAACTATGTCAGGAATAGTAATAACTATGTCAGGAAGAGTGGGAATGGAATGTTACCAATAACTATGTCAGGAATAGTAATAACTATGTCAGGAATAGTGGGAATGGAATGTTACCAATAACTATGTCTGTGAATGGAATGTTACCAATAACTATGTCAGGAATAGTGAGAATGAAATGTTACGAGAATGTTATAGGAATAAAAGACCAATGAGAATGTTACAGGAATAGTGGGAACTGATACAAAAATAGTGGGAAACTGTTGGGAATAGTGGGAATAGTGGGAAACTGTTACAAAAATAGTGGGAAACTGATACAAAAATAGTGGGAAACTATTACAGAACTGTTACAGAAATAGTGGAAAAATGATACAAAAAGAGTGGGAAATAGTGGGAATGGAATGTTACAGGACTAGTGGGAACTGTTATAGAAATAGTGGAAAAAACTGTTAATAGAAATAGTGGAAAAAACTGTTAATAGAAATAGTGGAAAAAACTGTTATAATAGAAATAGTGGAAAAAAGGCCAAAAGGGGAACTCTTACAGAAATAGTGGGAACTGTTACAGAAATAGTGGGAAAAAGGCTAATAACTATGTCAGGAATAGTGGGAACAGAATGTTACAAGAATAGTGGGAACTGTTATAGAAATAGTGGGAAAAGGTCAATAACTATGTCAAGAATAGTGGGGATGGAATGTTACAATAACTATGTGAGGAACAGTGAGAATGTTACAGGAATAGTGAGAACTGTTACAAGAGTGGGAAAAGTGGGGAGTCTTCGAAAAGATAATAAGACATAATCGAAGATCAAAGAGTGAGATGTTATGTCTAAAGAGGATCCAAAAGAGGGGGAATGGAATAACTAGATCAAATACATTGTAAACACTGTCAAATAGACTTTTCTCTTGATATACCTTACCTTATCTAGTTAGTACAGCACAAAACAAAAGTAGTCCGTCCGTCCGTCGTCTTCTCTTTCCTTGCTAATGGGAATCCTTCCCTAATTAAACCCTTGAGTTTGATAGTCATTCTTCCCCACAGATGCAGGTATCGTATCGAACCACCAACTACCATGTAAACAGTTTCCAAACGAAAAAAATGAAAGGGCCAATAACTATGTCAGGAACAGTGGGAACTGTTACAGGAATAATGGGTAAGAAAATGAGAAAATGACCGCATATGGATAGCATTTTTAGCTTTTAGAAAACCTCTAAATTAATTTGTTTTCCATTGTAAAGAGTAGAACAAAAGTGTAAAGAGCAATAGAAAAGGGGTTTTCAGAATTCTTGGTCTCCTTGTCTCTCCCTTTTCAACATCTCCTTCACAGTTTTCGTGAGTATTATTTTAACAAGTTAGTTTTTGAGCGAGCGTTTTATTTCAAAAAATTGATATCAGGGCGAGTTTTATTTCAACAAATTGGTATCAAAGCCGATGGCGAATATGATGGGTCAAATGCCGCTACCACGATTAACGATGATGAACTACGAGAATTGGAGCATCAAAATGAAAGCTCTTCTCGGTTCACAAGATGCATGGGATGTGGTCGAAGAAGGTTTCGAAGAACCAAAGGATAACACGGGTTATACAGTGACGCAAAACAAGGCACTAAAAGAATTGCGATCAAAGGATAAGGCAACATTATACCTGTTGTTCCGTGCTGTTGACGAGTAGGGCTTTGAGAAGATTGCCAGGGCAACTACTTCAAAAGAAGCGTGGGACACTTTAGAAAAAGTGTTCAAAGGAACTGACCGAGTCAAGCAAGTGCGTCTCCAAACTCTGCGTGGCGAGTTGGAGAGCATGAAGATGAAGGAGTCAGAAAATGTATCTGACTACATTACGTGCGTATAGACCGTGGCAAATCAACTAAATCGAAAAGGAGAAATGTTACCAGAGACGTGGGTTGTGGAGAAGATCTTGAGGTCGTTAACTGACAACTTTGAGAATGTTGTATGTGCGATAGAAGAGTCAAAGGACCTAGTGCAATTCACGGTCGATGAGCTCGCCAGTTCTCTCGAGGCACACGAGCAACGTAAGAAAAAGAAGGAGTAGACACTCGATCAAGCGCTTCAGACTAAGACATCATTAAAGGATGAAAAGGTACTCTACTCTCAAAATATTCAAGGTAGAGGTCGAAGAAGTCACAGAAATGGTCGAAGCGATCAAGATAGCAGAAATGAAGAAATCTATAAGAAAAAGAGACAATCGAGCCAAGCAAATTGGCATGGAAGAGGACGCAATCAAGGACGTGGTCAAGAATATAATTCCAACACCAGTGTTACAAATGTAAAAAATATGGCCACTATGCAAATAATTGTAACTCCGACAGATGTTACAATTGTGGCAGTATGGGTCATTATGCAAGAGATTGTCGAGCCGAGGAAAAGGGGGAAGAAACGATCAACCTAGCCTTGGATGACGCAAAATATGTTGTCTTTTGACAATTGGTGAGAGGAAATCGTTGACGGATAGAGAGAAGAAATTTGTTGGAAGAAAATGAAAAATAGAAAGCGTAAAAATAACAAAGAGAGAACTTGGGATTTGACTTTACTTAAAAAAGCCGTGATTTTCTTTCTCATCAAATTCACCTATTTAAATAATTATCTCATCCTAAAAATGTCCGAGAGTGGCCAACTAAATCTGTGCCACTCCACTCCAAATGACCACCTAAAAAATTAGTAATCCATTCGACGTGTTTGTCAAATGGTCAAACGAAAATATTCAATTAACTGAATAAAATGTATAAAAGCTAAATAAGGAAACTTCAGGCTTTTATCTAACAATCTCCTCCTAAAACTTGTGGTATATCTACCTTATTATTTGAACTCTGATTTTTTAACGAAGTTCCTCAAATTTTACACGCGCCAGAGACTTGGTGAAGATGTCTCCAAGCTGCTTCTTTGTTCGGATGAAGTCAATCTTGATAAGGCCTCGAGCTGCACACTCCCGAATGTAATGGAACCTGATCTCTATGTGCTTGCTTCGATCGTGCAAAATTGAATTTTTGATCAGGGAGATCGTAGCCTTGTTGTCCACATAAAGTATTGGTGAATCGCCTTCTTTGCCGATAAGTTCTTCCATTAGTCGCGCAAGCCAAACCCCCTGTGTTGCTGCCGTCAAAGTGGCAATGTATTTTGCTTTGCAAGAAGATGAAGAAACTACTTTTATTTTGTTGATTGCCAGCAGATCGCGCCGCCTGAGAGGAAGTAAATCATCCCGCTGGTGCTCTTACGATCATCAACGTCACCGGCTATGTCACTATCACTGTAGCCGACCAGCTCAAGCTTCTTCTTTCCTCTCCCTGCGCAGTATCTCACACCCCAGCCTTTGGTTCCAACCACATAACATAGGATGTGCTTGACAGCCACAAGATGCTCCTCCCTAGGTGCTTCAATGAATCTACTCACGTATCCAATGGAATAAGCTAGGTCAGAACGTATGCTTACCAGATAGCGCAGGCTCCCGACAATGCTGCGGTAATTGGTGGCGTCGACTGCCGTCGTAGTGCCGACCTTCCTTAGCTATTGGCGTCCTTGTAGGGTTACTGTCCACAAGCCCAGTTGTGTCCAACAGCTTCTTTGCGTACGCACTTTGGCAGATGGTGATGCCGATAGTACTCTATTGCATTTCAATGCCGAGGTAGTAGCTGAGCACGCCGGGATCGCTCTTCTTGAAGTTATTTGACATCTTTCTCTTGAATCTTCCGAGGACTTCCATGTCGCCTCTAGTGATTATGAGGTGGTTGACGTACACTCCCACGATTAGTCGCTGTTTGTCGTGGTCGTGCGTGTACATGCCATGCTCAGAGGCACAACGCTTGAACTTCAGTGATAGTAGGGCATTGTCGAGCTTTGCGTTCCAGGCTTGTGGTGCTTGCCGAAGCCCATAGAGTGCCTTGTGCAAGCGCAATACCTTGCTAGGGTTGTCGTTGTCCAGGAAGCTTGATGGTTGTCGGACATAGACGGTCTTCTTCAGCTCTCAGTCCAGGAGCACGGATTTCACGTCTATGTGGTGGAACTCCTAGAAATGATGTGCCGCAGTTGCCAGCAATGGGCGGACAGATTCCAGCCTTGCCACTGGCGCGAATACCTCCTTGAAATCCACTCCTTGCTTCTGGAAATAGCTCTTTGCCACTAGACGGGTCTTGTGTTTCACAACTTCTCCCTCTTCGTTACACTTCAGTTTGAAGAACCATTTGAGCCCTATGGCTTGGTGTTCTGGTGGCATGTCCTCCAGACTCCACGTCTGATTCTCGGTGATGGATGTCATCTCCTCCTGCATTTCCTTCAGCCAACACGGGTTCCTTTCTACTTCAACGAAGGTGTTCGGTTCATCTGCGATGATGGCATGCAGTTCAGTCACCTCTTGTTCGAGTTCGCGGGTCGCTAGTTCAGATGGTTCACCTCCTCCCACTAGGTCGTCCATCCTCCAGTACTTGACCACCAGATCATCATCTGATTGGCATCCAACGTCGAATTTGCAGTTCGTGGTGTTGCAAACTCCACTGGTTTAAGGGGTGCAGTTGCTGGCGCCGGTGACGATTCCCAATGCTGTGCTCCTTCTTCTTCCGGCTCGGTGACGAGGTACTCCACCGTGAATTGATTTTCCCAATCATGAGGTACTCCACTGGTTTAATTGGGTTGTGGTCTGCCCCGATCACGTCGTTCTACTACCAGAAGGTGCTTTCATAGAAGATGATGTCATGAGACACATGAGCTCACCCCCCCGCAGGATCATAAATTCTGTACGCCTTGCTCCCGGGTTCATAGCCAATGAAGATGACCTTCAGCCCCTTGGGATTGAGCTTGGCGAGGTGGGGACGTGCTACCTTCATGTATGCGACGCAGCTGAACACTCAGAGATGACGTACTGCTGGCTTTTTATTATACTAGGCCTCATATGGCGTCTTCCCGTTGAGGCTTCGCGTTGGCGATCGATTGAGGAGATAGATGGTTGTCATTACCGTCATCAGTAATGACCTTATTGTCCCGACGATCGTCTGATTTTGGCATTCCACCACCCCGTTCTACTGGGGGGAGTAGGGCGCCGTTAGTTGCAGCTGCATGCCGAGCTTGTTACAGTACTTACCGAAGCTCACTGAGGTTAATTCTCTGCCTCGGTCCGTGCGCAGCACTTGCATCTTCTTCTTGCATTTGGCCTCCGCTCGCGCTTGAATACGCTTAATCACCTCTGCCGCCTCACTTTTCGCTTGCAACAAGATCAACCACATGAAGCGGCTTTTGTCATCGACCAGCAAGAGGAAGAGGGTCTTGCCGCCTGTGGTCGCTAGCTTGATGGGCCCGCAGATATTTCCATGCACAAGATCTAATGGCTCACCGACGCGGTTGGATGCTTGAGATGGAAAGGGGGTGCGCCTCTGCTTGCCGATGAGACACCTGTTGCACATCTTATTCACACCTTCAATTGCCGGCAAACCGTGCACCATCTCCTCCTTGTGTAATTTTTGTAGAGCAGGAAAGTTCAGGTGCCCATACCTTGCGTGCCACCTCCAAGATACTTCTTCGGTCCAGGCTGAGAGGTTGACCAGTTGCTCTATCTCCAACTTTAAGATGTAAAGACGGTTTGTTGTTGTGCGCCGAACTTGCGTGAGCAGCCATTATTGATCATCGCAGATTTTGAGTAGCCCGCGCTCGATGGAAGTGAAGCAGCCGACCTCATTGAGTTAACCCAAGCTTACAAGGTTAGCCTTGAGCCTCGAGGATGAAGTAGACGCCGGTCAGCTTGTGCTGCTCACCTCCCTTGCTGATGAACAAGATGGTGCCATGCCCTTCGATCTCGACGACAGAGTCGTCACCGAATTTCATCGTCCCACGAATTCCCGAGTTGAGCTCGAAGAACGTGGATCTAGCCTCGGTCATATGGTTTGTTGCCCCTATGTTGAAGTCCCATCGCTGGTGCTCATGCTGCTCGCCCCTCTCGCCAATCTGAGCGAACATTCGCTCCTTCTTCAGTTGAATTGGCTCCCTAGCCGGTGCCTTTGTTACGCCCAGCTAGAGCTCTTCCTCGGGTTCGACACTTCATCGGAGGAGCAGTTACGCCGTCGTCGATTACCTTCACCTTTGTAGATTTGGAAGCGAAATTGGGGACGTCGGATAAGACCGATGCACTTACCATGAAAAGAGTCAGCTTTTCCTCCTCGGATCGAGCCACATGGGCCTTCTCTTTGTTCCTGAGCTTGCTCCAGCAATTCTTTGCTCAAGTGGCCCTTATTCCCATATTTCTAGCACTGGATTGGCCCTCCATCGGTCGACTCCTTCTTTTGATCCTCCTCTTTCCCGTGCATACGCCCACGAGATTTCCATGGCTTCTTACCGCCTTTGCGGCTGGAGGACCCATGCTCTCGCCGGTGTTGTTGAGGAGTAGACGACCCTCCTTGCGACAGTTGAAGCGGGGCATTCTTGTTCCACTGCGACGTTATGTAGTCTTCCGGTCACCTCTTCCACAGTTAGGTCGTTCACGTCAAGTAATGTCTTGATTGAAATCGCGACTTAGCTACTGCCTTTGTTATGCCCAGCTGAAGCTCTTCCTCAGGTTCGACGCTTCACTGGAGGAGCAGTTACGTCGTCGTCTATTACCTCCACCTCCGTGGATTTAGAATCATAATTGGGGACGTCGGATAAGACTAATGCACTTACCATGAAAAGAGCCAGCTCTTCCTCCTTGGATTGAGCCACATGGGCCTTCTTTTTGTTTCTGAGCTTGCTGCGTTTTCTGAAGGGGGTTTTGAAAAAAAGGCCTACCCGAGGAGATACTAAAGTTGCGCATGAAGTAGTCTCTATCTTCCAGTCGGAGACAAGGTGTGGATGTCGCTAGGCTAGGTCAACTCTATCATTGGTTTCATTATCCCTATAACGATCACTAAATAAAGATATGTGCTACTACGAGACCGATGCTGCGAAGCTAGGTGGTGCTATTATGGCGGGGGAAGGGTCGACTTCTACTCCGGATGGCTTTTTGTGGCAGGTCTTTCTATTACCGATATGGACCTCCTCCTCGGATCAACCACATGGGTCTTCTCTTTGTTCCTGAGCTTGCTCCAGCAATTCTTTGCTGACCCTTCCTCCCACAGTTCGAGTACTGAATTGGCCCGCCATCGGTCGACTCCTTCTTTCTTCTTTTGATCCCCCTCTTTTCCGTGCATGTGCCCGCGAGAGTGGTGATGCTGTTGGCGGGCCCGTGATCCACATTGAAAAGTCCTCGATGGATTCGCCGTCCTTAAAAACGGATCTCCTAGCGACGCCAACATCTCTGGGGGCACAAACCGTAAAATATGGAGGCAAACGCTAGCCGAAAATCTTTGCGATGTAGGCCTCTTAGTGGCGGTGATGGAGAAGCCGGCTCCTCTACAATGATATACCATCGGAAGATTAAACCAGGCTCTGATACCACTTGTTGTCTTTTGACAATTGGTGAGAGGAAACCGTCCACAGATAGAGAGAAATTTGTTGGAAGAAAATGAAAAGCAGAAAACGTAAAAATAAGAGAGAGAGAGAACTTGGGATTTGACTTTGCTTTCTATTTTTCATTTTCTTCCAACAAATTTCTTATCTCTATCCGTTAACGATTTCCTCTCACCAATTGTCAAAGACAACAACAAACGGAGGCATTCTCTTGATGACACAAAATGAAGAGTTGAAAACAAAAGATGGCGGCACTAAAGATGGCTATAGTCGTGAGGCGGTGGAAACTGTTGGAAATGAGGTGATGCATAGCAAATTTGGCGAAATCTTGATAGGGGAGACGAGAAAATTGAAGAAGGATAACAACCAGATAATAGAGAGCCCAAGCTTCAAAGAGAGAGAGCTTTAATGGCGAGAAAGACAATTTGAGGAAGAAAAAAAGAAAGAGGATGAGAATGGAAGAGAAAATGGAAGAAGAAAAGAAAGAGTTAGAAATGAAGGTTGAAAGGTTAGAGAATGAAATTGTTGAGCTGAGTGAGTTCCTCCCGAAGAAGAGAATGGGAATGTAATCTCTGAACTTGTGAAGAAAGTTGAAGAAGGTGTGGAGAAAGAGAATGACTTGTTAATGGAGATTGATGCTCTAGTGGACACGATTGAGATACTCACTCATGATAAAACCGAAATGGAGGAAGCAAAAATAGAAGTTGAAAAAGTCGTTGTGGACTTGCGAAGGGAATTGAGTAAATTGAACGAAGCTATGACGTCTAAGTCGAGCGTGGTTGAGAACGGGAGAAATGAGGAGTTGGTGTCTCAAATGGGCTGTTCTCGAGAAGTTCCAAATGAAGTCTCATTAGAAAAGGACAAGCTCAGTTTACCACTCGAGGACAAGGAGAGAAGCTCGAGAAAACGAAAACGATGCAGGTGAAATCATTGAATATAACATTAAAGTTTATAGGGGAGTTTTGTTGGGAATAAACTTAAATGAAAATGGTAGTTTTAATTTTAGTTAATTTTAGTAAGAACCAATAACACTCTTTTAGAAATAGTGGAAAGTTTTAAGGAACACTGGGTTATAAAATGATATATATGGGATAGACATTTTTACCCTTTAGAAAACTTATAAATTAATTTGTTTTCATTGTGAAAGGCAGAACAAAAGACCAAAATAAATTAATTTGTTTTCCATTATAAAAGGTAGAGCAAAGTGGAGATAACAAAAGGTACAAAGCAATAGAAAAGGGTTTTCAGAATTCTTTGTCTCATTGTCTCCCTTCTCGACATCTCCTTCACAGTTTTCGTGAGTGTTATTTTAACAAGTTAGTTTCTGAGCGAACGTTTTATTTCATCAAATTGGTATCAAAACGAGTTTTATTTCAACAATTTCCAACATTTGGTATAAAAGCTCCTAAGATGCCGAAACAAATGTCGCCACCATACAAAGTAACCAGAGGATAAGTGACAACGATAAAGAGGAAAATGAGGGAAGTGTAACACTCCAATATTTGTTACTTATGAAGAGTAACTACATAACATGATTGATAAAAATGTGTGTCAACTTAAAGGCACAAGGCATGTGGGACGCCATCGAGCATTGTGACATTGAGGAGTGTAAGGACAGGATGACTCGTGTTGCCATCTATCAAGCAATCTCGATGATGTTTTTCTCATGTTGGCAGAGAAGAACTCAGCAAAGGTAGCATGATAGACGTTGCAAATAATGCATATGGGTGTGGAACGTGTCAAGGAAGAAAAGCTGCAAACCTTGAAGAGTGAGTTCGAGGCTATCTGTATGAAGGATGACGAGTTAATAGACGACTTTGCCATGAAGTTAACAACGATTTTCAGCGACATCCGTTCATTAGGCGACATGGTAGAGTAGATCTCTATCATCAAGAAGTTCCTTCGAGCTGTTCTCCCAAGATTCATGCAGATTGTTACCTCCATTGAGCAGTTCGGTGACCTCAAGAACCTGTCAGTTGAGGAGGTTGTTCGTCATCTAATGTCCCTGAGGAGAGACTTCGTGGTTATAAAGACAAAAGGGAGGAGAAATACCTCTTACTCACACATGAGAAGTGGCTTGCATGGACGAAATGGAATGATGTGACTACTTTTCTTTTTCAAGTACGAGGGGACGTGGCAGCCATAATAAAGAAATTAAAGGTCGTGAACGTGGTTGCAGACATGGCCCCGAATGTGGTGGCAAAGGAAACCGTGACAATACCTCACAAACCCCTGACAATGTCAACCCCTGGAAGGACAAGAGTATGATCAAATGTTACTCTGGTGGAAAATATGACAATACCTCACAAACCCATGACAATGTTAATCTTTGGTTGCTGTTGATGCCGGACACCCATTTAGGAATAGCAACCATCGCAGCATTAAAATAAGCATAATGATCATTTTCGTGTCTGACCGTCGCAATATTATGATAAACATAATGATCATTTTCCTACTTAGCTGTCGTAATATTATGATAACCATAATGATCGTTTTCCTTATTCGTAACATACACGTCCGTACAATCGTAAAAAAGGGTATTCACGATGCATGTACACACAATGATGCATGAGGTCCCAACATTTTTCTTTTTCATTATCATGTATGATAGCCCCTCTAGCATTTTCCTTTGTAACATTTCATTATCACTTTTTTTTATGTAATTTCGGGGTTGTGTATCATGTCGAAACATCTTATTGCATGTCATGCATATCATATATCTTATTATGTCACATGTATCATATCATAAGCATATCGTGTCTCCCAACATATCATGTTATACTGTACACGTATCGTATCATAAAGCATAACACAATATGCGTCATATCGTCAAACATATTGTACCATAACATATATCATATCATTCACACAACATATCATACTCATATCATTTTGTCAAACATATCATACCATAACATATATCATATCATTCACATATCATATCATAACATATATATATATAGTTCACGTGTCATATCTCAAACATATCGTCAAATACATTGGACCATAACATTTATCATATCATTCACGTATCATATCTCAAACACATATATATATATAGTTCACGTATCATATTTTTGTTTTTAACCCTTTTCTACGATTATGAAGCTTATTAGGTATAACTATACGAACCTCCTTAGATCCCGTTTTTTTTTTTTAATGAAAATTCTTCCTTTCATTACCACAAAGCTATTGGTATTGATAAATTTGAGTTTAATTAACCATGGATGAAAAACTTGAAGTTTCTCCCAAATTTATCCATTTTGAATATGTTTTTTAACTCCTTCCATTACCCTCGACTTTCTTTTTTCTTCATGGTTTTCATGAAAAATTATCCTTGGAATCTGAGAAAGGGAATGGAAATGATTTGGAGAACCCAATTTGATTGTAGTCTCCAATTGAAATTTAAAAAAATTCATCATCCATTGGCCATGTTACTCCAATTGGGAAACACATTTGTTTCACTTTCCACTCTTGAATCTTTCAATGAAACTTATTTGAGAACTCATTTAGAAAGGGTAGGAATAGCCTTTCATTCACCACCATTGAGAACTCATTTTTTTTTTTGGCGTAACTCCATAGGTTGGATCTAAAAACATTTGAGTCTCTAATTTTGATGTAGGATGGATTTTCATCTGGTGTAGGGGCATTTTGTTATTATCTTAAACTTCATTTTGGTAATTTGACACTTTTAAATATTTTATTATGAAATTCTTTACGTTTTAGTCACTTTCTCAAGGTATAAGTTTGAGATTTATAACCAGATTTAGAATATCAAATTAAGGAGTAAAATGATATCCTTGGTCTTCACTTTTGGAAATAACAACTAGGCCAATGACCAATGGAGACGACACCATTCTAAATTTAGTATCTCTACAAATATATATAGTAACAAAATTGTAATCAATGCATATAATCCATCAATGTTAATAATTTTATATGGTTTGTTTTTTAGTACACAAGAAGTAAAGATAAAAAGATTTAAATCTTCAACTCCCCTCGAACAAAGTACGCCTCCCCTTAATCGAATCTCGACTCCTTTTCTTGTTGGAGTTCTTTGTTCGCATTTGAGGAGTTCGACATTTGAAGATTTACCAATCTATTGGCACGACTAAGTTTTAGGGCATGACTCTGATACCATGTTAGACAAACACAACTCTCCACATGATATTGTCTACTTTGACCAAAAGCTTTCATGACTATTAGCCGATATGGGACTTTCATATTCCAACAAGTAGATCACGAATCAAATAATATAAATAAAAATATATCGATTAAAAATTACATGAACAAATTTGTGCTCGTAGTGCATTTAGTATTTAACATTTTTAAATTTATTGGACAAACCATCTCTCTTTCATTGATGATTTCTTTTTTAAGAAATTTATTATATATATATATAACATCTATTTTGGAGTGCATTAAAGACTTAAAAGAGAATAACATAAGGAAGCACAATTCCTCTTCAAGAAAATTCATTCTCTCTCAAAAGTTTATAAGGACATAGTACTTTAGAAATAAAAACTTATTATTACCATATAACCTTCTTATTTTTCAAACTCCAATTAACATACAGAACTTGGAGTCTACAAAAAGTAAAATCCCTTACATACCACAAAGTTTCTTAGCTGCAGCCATGTCATCATCGGGAATATGTTTGTAAAGAAAATGAGAACATGTGTCCAAATCAGAAATAGCTTTGCAACAAGAAGGATGATCACCGGTTTGAGTCTTGATCACGCTTACAATACATACTGCAGAGTCTCTAATAAAAGATTCACAACCAGAGATAGATATATTTGAAGGATTATATGGATCAGGTGCTACCGCCATTATTGATGGTGCTAAAATGACAATGCAGACGATGGATAGAAGTGCTAACTTCACTATGAATGCGTTCAATGACTTTCCTGCCATTTTTAGTTGAAAAATAAGTATGGTGGAGAAGTTTTGCTTTGTTTGGATGAGAAGGTAATGAATCGTGGAGGTTCTTATATAGGAGAAGATATGAAGAAGATACGAATGTGGGGTTTCAACGTCTCATGACCATAAAAAACTACCAGCATAATGTTATTTTGGTTACAAATCTTGGTGCCAAAACATTGTCTTGTAAGGTAAGAATCAAAGTATACTCAACTATTCTCAATTTGGTAATTGCTTATTACTTTCTTTAGTTAAAAGTAAGACTTCTTACACTATTTTATAATACTTTCTTTTTTATTAGATATTTAGTAATAATAAATTCAATATGAATATATTATTTAATGTTGAGGAATAATTATTAAGAAAAATATATTTACATCAACTTAAAAGGATTTAAAATATTTATTCTAACGAGCATTAATTAAATATTCAACTTTAATTTTAATATTATATTATATTAGAAAAAAAATATAATTATATAAAATAATAAATTAATAATAATAAGGTTTTGACGTTCCATTAGAGATTGATCAAGATTTTGGAGGACATACATATATATATATATTGGGATAGCAACTTAAAAATAAATAAATAAGAGTTTTTAATTTTGAATTTAGTTAAAGAATTCAAATCTTTCTTTGAGAAGCATGAAAATTGCTGTCCAACGAGCACAGAGTACTTTTATACCCACCCCTTCTCCTTTCTTTTTTAGATATTCACAGGCTATCAATTGAGATGGGGAAGCATTTGAGAGCTGTACTGAGGGGTCGTAATAAATTTGAGCAGCATAGTCTTGCATTTGGTTTTCATTTGGTATTTTACTCTATTTTTATCTTTTATTTTAGAAGAAAAAATGAGTAATAAATTTGAGCAACACAATCTTGCATTTGGTTTTCATTTGGTATTTTGCTCTAATTTACGAAGAAATTAGGTCTTAGAAGTTCTAGAATTGGCTGCCTAGCCAAAAGTTTTATAAATTATTCCGACTAAGGACATGTTTTCTAACAAACTTTAAAAGATTATAACTCGAGCTATAGATCACAAATCTATAAAATTTGTCTCTACATATTTAAAACTCATCTAAACCTTTGAAGTCCATGTAGAGCTATACAAGGGAAAAATCAAAGGTATATGATAATAAAAAGAGGTGATTTTCCAAAAACTCAAGTAAGGATGAAGTAAGTCAAATGTCAAACTTTGACCCATTCAAAGGACATATGTTGATCTCTCTATAGTTTTTGATCAATTTGCTCCCCTTACATACTGGTGAGTTTCTTTATAGTTCTTCAGTAAGAAATATAATAAACTATACTTACTCAGGAATATAATAAAGAAATTTTGAAAAAATTTGGATATCAAAAGCTCTAGAACTGAGAACCCGAATGTCAATATCAAGTTAAGTAGTCATCTTGGACTTTTCTTAAGAAATACCGAATTGTTTGAATCTATGTATGAACCCTAAACTAAGCATGATCTAAAGGATTATGAAAGAAAAACACCAAGGAGATCATTTTGGAATGTGAGTAGTTGTATGATTATAAAAGAAAAACACCATGAGCATTTTATGAACTGCTTAGAACTTCGAGGCACACAAGATAGAGGCTAGGCAGGAAACTTCTGAGAGCCTAGAGTATAGTCTGTCGATGTCTATGCGATGAAGGATACGTTGAGAGCTTACAAGTAAGTTCTTTATGGGTATAAAATATATGCATCATTTTCCCTTTTCAAGTGTTTATAGGATATCGGTACAGGTAGAGAAGCATTCAAGAGTTGTACAGTTATAAATGGTGCCTTTCAAGACACTCTTGTATTTGAGTCTTTTATATTTGGTTCGGTAACTTTATCCTAAACCCTTTTTTTTTCATTTTTAATAAATTTTAACACCACCCTTATTCTATTTTTTATTTTATTGAGGTGTTGTAGGTTTTTTTTTCTTTTTTTTTTTTTTAATTTTTTATTTTGATTTAAGTTTTACAACATTTTTTTTTATTTACTTTCTATTTTTATTTGTTTTCACCTCCACTTTCCTAGTCTCCATCCCGAGTTTAAAGCCTAAGAAATTGAGACGTGACAGATTGAGTTTTAGTTTATGTTGACTTTTCTATGAATAAAGAGTTAGAAACCTCTATGACTCACCTAAGTGACACGCCTCATCGTGACCAAGTAAGCAATCTAACCTTGGTTAGTAGTTTATGATATATTGTTAAACCGATATGAATTTGATATTTATCTCTTGTTACGTAGTCGTTATGATAATATCTTAGGGCATTAAATAGTGAATGATAACTCTATTAGTCAATACTGAAAACGAGTTATAGTGTTTTGATACAGTGATGAGGCCAAAAGGGATAATGAGATAGTAGATTGGCCTTTAAAAAATAGAGAGTTGATGTTGTAGAGGGAAAGACGTCCAAACATATAGATGTAAGAATGAGATGCATTAAGGCTTGGTACCAGCTCAGGAGGTACCTATGACCTAGCCTCTGGTCACTATAACTCATGTAGCCAAGCATGCTTCCGTACAAATCACAAGAAGACCTAGAAAAAATAGAATATGCCTCAATGCAAACCATGTTGTAGGCTCGAACAAAATAGTTTACTGAGACAACGGCATCCTTCGAAAGTATGAAGCATCCCTAAAGCAGATCATTACCCATATGGAAGTTTTTGATAAGTTGACATGTTGAAAAATAAGATTCACAAGTTTATTAACTTTCGATAGAACAATGGGGCACTATGCCATTTATGAATTTATAGGTATTAAACATTCTGTATGCAGGACCACCCAAGAGATGATAAATTATTTTGGACTTCAAAGATGAGGTCCNTGCAGCTAAAGGCGATTTTATTGAAGATTTTTCAACTTCGGTGAGTAAATCCGTCTAGACTCGTTCTGCATGCTTCATCTTGTTATTTGCCATTGCGATATTGAAAAAAAAAAAAAAAAAAAAAAAAAAAAAAAAAAAAAAAGCGAGGGCGTACTATTTCTCCGAGTCCCCACATTAGACCCTAGGGTATCCAAGCAGCCATTTTTCCCTTCTACGTCCTTGTTATACCTATGAGAGAGAGAGAGAGGAGTAGAAAGATTGAGATGGAAGGGGATTGGTAACTTCACAATGCTTTAGATAGTTGTAGTTCTTAGGTGGGAACGAACCAGCGCCGGATTATTCTTAACAAGAGGGACAGACGCACCGTTAAGGACAGCCGGACAGCGGCGGCCTCATTGACGACAGCAGTCGGTTCTGCGATTAGGGTTCGTCAGGACCCTCGGGTGAGGAAGATGGAGTGGCGGATCGCAGGTCGGTACTTCAAGCGCCCTGTGAGTTCGCTTCAGCCAACGTACGGCCCGTGCAAAGACACTAACGCTAGGCCGTTATCCATCTCGCCCCAAGAACAGCGACACCAGCTCAGGTCCAGAAGCTGAGTGTCGTCAGTAACCTTCTCGGCTTGTCGGCTCCGTCGGCAGCTTTGTTGCATTCAATGGCTCGGCTCGGCGGCGTGGCTAGGAAGCTCGGCTTGATGGCTCAGTATACAAATAATATACAAATTCCTAGATTTTTGACCCTTCTAGAGCCGTTCCCCCCTTGTTCCTGCCATTCAGTATAACTCCACTTTGATAAAAACAGATTATGATAGGAGCGTATCTTGATAATTAGACATAAAGTTGGTGTGAAGGGGCTGTAAGTGATGTGGTTTTATAGGAGTAGGTAGGCGTCGGAGTTAGCGTATTGCGAGTGACTTCAGCCAAGGCTAGGGAGGTAAGTAACCTTACTGTTGGGTTAGTTATTTATGTATGACGATGCGTGCTCTGGCCCTTGCATGCACCATGTGTGTTGTTGATGTATGCTATGTTATATATTTTATTGCAGTGAAATGCCGATGTATGCCATGTTTATGTATGTGATGTTTTTGCCATGATTTGTTACCTTGTATGCATGAAATTAATTGACATGTCATGATTGTAATGAGCACTTCGCATGCCATTAATGTGATGACTGGCGTACTACGATATGCTTACGTGATGTTTAACCAAGTCATGCTATGTAATTCGGCGAGGGATGGAACGTTGTATGTATAATGCCATGGAGATAAGCTTTAGGGACCTCATGCATGTTGTGTGTCATGTGCATAGGGTTACTTCCCCATTATGTTAGTGATGGTACAGATGCGTACGTTTGATATTATGCTCGTTATGATATCATGCACGCTCTCCTTTTTCCGTGGCGTCCAGTAACGTATGTCATATGTACCCGACCAAGCGAGGCCCAGGGGTTCGCATGCGAACTCGCCTGGTGGGCCCACGGTTACATACGTGGGCCATGTGTGGGGAAGTACCATGCATCCACCCTACCAGAATAAAGCAAGGGCCTAAGGCCATGTAAAGGAATGGAAGATAGGTCCCCCTCATGTTTCTTTCCTTTGTGCTTGTGCTTATGCGTGTTTGTTGTACGTGACCTGCATGTGTTCTGAATGTGTATTGTCTGCCTAACCCCAACAGTGGGGAAACTTACGGGGTATTTTATAAAATAGTCAAGCCACGTGCTACCTATATTTTCAGATAAGAACAAGGCTCCCATGTACGGTTGACAGCGAGTGCTGCGAAGACCATGGAAGTCTTAGGGAGGGCTTGTAGGGAAGTAGACGTTCTGTTTGAGATTCTTCGTAATTGTTGCATTCGTTTCTCCTAGTTAGTCGTTGATTGATTTCCGCGTTAGGTTGATCCTTAGTGTTATGAAGTACTGATAGTAATGAACGAGTCATTGATCATTAAGGTTGCTTTATATGAACTTTCGTATTTTTGTCCTAAGAACATGAGGTGACGTTGTTAATTAGGTTATATTATTTAATTCGAGATTTAAATATTTTTAGCTCTTGAGTCTATGCGATAAAAAAGAAAAAATTACATGACAAATTTGTGGTCGGATTGCATTTAGTATTTAACATTTTTAAATTTATTGGACAAACCATCTCTCTTCCATTGATCATTTCTTTTTTTAAGAAATTTATTATATATAACATTGATTTTGGAGTGCTTAAAGACTTAAAGAGAATAACATAAGTTCACAGACCATTCTCATGGGAAGGAAGCACAATTCCTCTTCAAGAAAATTCATTCTCTCTCAAAAGTTTATAAGGACATAGTACTTTAGAAATAAAAACTTATTATTACCATATAACCTTCTTATTTTTCAAACTCCAAACTTGGAGTCTACAAAAAGTAAAATCCCTTACATACCACAAAGTTTCTTAGCTGCAGCCATGTCATCATCGGGAATATGTTTGTAAAGAAAATGAGAACATGTGTCCAAATCAGAAATAGCTTTGCAACAAGAAGGATGATCACCGGTTTGAGCCTTGATCACGCTTACAATACATACTGCAGAGTCTCTAATAAAAGATTCACAACCAGAGATAGATATATTTGAAGGATTATATGGATCAGGTGCTACCGCCATTATTGATGGTGCTAAAATGACAATGCAGACGATGGATAGAAGTGCTAACTTCACTATGAATGCGTTCAATGACTTTCCTGCCATTTTTGGTTGAAAAATAAGTATGGTGGAGAAGTTTTGCTTTGTTTGGATGAGAAGATAATGAATCGTGGAGGTTCTTATATAGGAGAAGATATGAGGAAGATACGAATGTGGGGTTTCAACGTCTCGTGACCATAAAAAACTACCAGCATAATGTTATTTTGGTTACAAATCTTGGTGCCAAAACATTGTCTTGTAAGGTAAGAATCAAAGTATACTCAACTATTCTCAATTTGGTAATTGCTTATTACTTTCTTTAGTTAGAAGTAAGACTTCTTACACTATTTTATAATACTTTCTTTTTTATTAGATATTTAGTAATAATAAATTCAATATGAATATATTATTTAATGTTGAAGAATAATTATTAAGTAAAATATATTTACATAGATTTAAAATATTTTATGATAATAAGCTAACAAGCATAATTAAATATTAAACTTTAATTTTATATAAAGATTTATTGTAGCATGAGAATAGATTAATATTATATTTTTATTAGAAAAAGATATTATTAGTGGAATTAATTGATTAATAGAATTCAAGGGAAGAATGTAAGAATATAAAATAATTAATTAAAAAGGTTTTGAGTCCATGAAAACCAAAAATGATTGTCTATTAATTGATTAAAAGAATTCAAGCCAAAATTTGGATTTCATTTGGTATTTTACTCTATTTTTATCTTTTATTTTTATTTTCTTTTAATCTCATCTTTTTAGTCATAGTCCAAGATTTGAAACATCAAAATTCGGGTCACGATAGAAATTAATTTATGTATTGTAGAAAATTCCACCATGAATCCATTATCAAAAGAGGGTTGAGACCTGACTAAAAATTGTCATAAGTCGAGAAAAGGAGAGAAAAACTATTGTAGGGAAAAAAAAATCGAAAAATATTAGCCTCGGGCCCATACCTCAAGTTCAAAATCCAAATATAAGTCTGAGTCTCAGCCTCGACAGTTAGGTCACCTAAATTGGAGATCCCTATTAAACCAAGTGAAGTTGAGATCTCAACATAGCAGTTTTAAGATATCTATTCTTTTAAGAATAACACAATCAATTTTAGCAGTTTTAACCTCGTATTTCATGTTAATACGATGGTAGTAAGTAAGAAAATCTTCAAACCTATGACAAGATAATTGAATTTAGATGAGAACAGCTTTCTCAAAGCGTTCGGTGAATAAGTTAATCGGGATGTACTCTTCAACTTCTACCTTTCAATGTCCAAATCAACATTTGCACATGACAAGCAAGTAGAAATTTTGTTTGTTCCTATTTTTCTTTCAATTTGTTAAACTTACTGCATTGGAATTCATATTTTGATACTTTTTCTATGAATTTATACTGAGTACAAGAAAAGAAAATTTAAAGTTTTGACTGTTTGGGGATTAGGGCTCAACTATTTTATTTTGGCTTTATACTCATATTTTATTTGATATTTTCATAATTTATTAAAGTCTTTTATGAAGTTTGTTGTTGGCAATATGATAAAATAATAATAATGATTTTCTTTGAAAAAAGAACGAATGTGTATAGATTTTTAGTTGTAAGGGATTGTTAGAAAGTTCTAAGGTACTAAATTTTCTCTAAAAGAAAATTCCTTTTTCATATTGCCCATGGGAAATATTTATTACGCGTTCAATGGAGTAAAACAAATTTAAGACCTTATAAAATAACTGAAACAAAAATATATCGATTGATGATCACTTTTCACCATTCAATGTGACTTGATTTGATATATAGATAAAAAAGGCAACACTATTTTTAAGAGAGATGAAACAAAATGTGAGAGTTGAACACTATGTGATGTTCCACATTGGAGAGGCTAACGATATTGATTTTTTAGGGGAATGAGCGTCAACGAGTATGCTGGCCCCGAAGGGTGATGAATTGTGAGATCCCACATCGGTTGGGGAGGAGAACGAAATATTATTTATAAGGGTGTGAAAACTTCTCCCTAGCAATCATGTTTTAAAAATCTCGAGGGGAAGCTCAAAGAGGTCTATTAGCGGTGGGCTTGGGCCATTACAAATAGTATCAGAGCAAGACACGAGTGGTGTGGGAGTGAGAACGTTGAGCCACAAAGGGGGTGGACACTAGGTGGTGTGCCAGCGAGGACGCTAGGCCCCGAAGGGGGTGGACACCAAGTAGTATGCCAATGAGGATACTGGGCCTCAAAGGGGGGTGTTCACCGAGCGGTGTGCCAGTGAGGATGTTGGGCCCCGAATGGGGGTGGATTGTTAGATACCACATCGATTGGAGAGAGGAGCGACATCGATTAGAGAGGATAATGACGCTAGACCTAAAAGGGGTGGACACCAGGCAGTACGCCAGCAAGGATGTTGAGCCACGAAGATGGGTGAATTGTGAGATCCCATATCGATTGGAAAGGGGAATGACATCGATTGGATAGGAAAACGAGTGTCAATAAGGACGCTGGGGGTGGACACTAGGCGGTATGTCAGCGAGGATCTTGGACTTCGAACGGGAGTGGATTGTGAAAACCCACATTGGTTTAGGAGATAAACGACATCGATTGGAGAGGAGAACGAGTGTCAGCGAGGACTCCGAGCGTGGAATACCGGGTAGTGTGCTAACGAGGACACTAGGCCTCAATAGGAGTGAATACTGGGAGGTATGCCAGCGAGGATGTCGAGCCCTGAGTAGAGGTGGATTGTGAGATCCCACATTGATTGGAGAAGGGAACAACATCGATTGGATAGGGAAACGAGTGTCAGCAAGGACGCTGGCCTCCAAGGGGGTGGATACTAGAAAGTATGCTTGCGAGAACGCTAGGGCACGAAGAGGGTGGATGTGGGATAATATGCCACCAAGGACGTTGGGCCTCAAAGGGGGATGAATTTTGAGATCCCACATCTACTAGACAGGGTAGAACGTCGATTGTAGAGGGGAACGAGTGTCAGCAAGGAGGCTAGAGGTAGACGCCGGGTAATGTACTAGCAAGGACATTAGGCCTCGAAGGTGGTGGACACCAGGTGTATACTAGCGAGAACGCTAGGCCTCGTAGGGGTGTGGACACCAAGCAATGTGTCAGAGAGGATGTTGGTCTCAAAAAGAGGGGTGTATACCAGGCGGTATGTCAGCAAGGTGTGGATTGTAAGATCGCACATCGATTGGAGAGGAGAACGAGTGCCAGAGAGGACGCTGGGGGTGGACACTAGACAGTGTGCTAGCGAGAACATTCGGCCCCGAAGGGGTGGACATTTGACGGTATGCAAGCGAGAACGCTGAATTTTGAACGAGAGTGGATTGTGAGATCTCACATCGGTTAAAGAGGAGAACAACATGGATTGGAGAGGAGAATAAGTGCACGCAAGGACGCTGGGCCTCAAAGTGAGTGGACACCGAGTGGTATGCACTCGAGGATGTTGGGCCTTAAAGGGGCTGGGCACTAGGTGGTATGCTAGTGAGGACGTTGTGCTTCAAACAGAGGTGGATTTGTGGACACCGAGTAGTGTGCCAGCGAGGATGTTGTGCCCCAAACTAGGGTAGACACAGGTGGATTTGTGGACACCGAGCAGTGTGCCAGCGAGGATGTTGTGCCCCAAACTAGGGTAGACACCAAGTAGTATACCAGCGAGGATGCTATATCCTGAACGGTGGTAGATTGTGAGATTACGCATCGATATGAGAGGAGAACAACATCGTTTGGAGAGAAGAATAAGTGCCAGCGAGAATGTTAAGCCTCGAAGGGGGTGGATTATGAGATCGCACATCAATTTAAAAGGGGAACGGGTGCTAGCAAAGACAATGGGGTGGACATCGGGTAGTATGTTAGTGAGAACGTTCATAATTCGTCCAGATTTTGAATATGACCTAATTTAACTTGATTCAGGACCTACCAACAAGCTTTCAAGAAATTTGGGGCTTCCAACTAGCAAAAAAGCAAACTTCGAAGAGCACGCTTCATTTTGGTAAGTAACCACTTAAACTTTTGGCAAGTGATAGTTGTAGGGATCGCTAGGATAAGCTTCATTCCGGTAAGTAACCACCTAGACTTTAGACATGTTTTCTTCTTGTTTTAAATTTAATCATATTTTTAACATCTATTTTATTTTATTTGTTTTCACTTTCATCTTTTTAAGTCTCCATTCGATTTTTGAAGTCTCGAAAATCGGATCGTGATACCTTGTATATGAGTCATAGTTAAGATATTAAATCATTCGACCATAAAATATCATAAGAAAAATTTATGGGCATTTTGGCCTTTATATCCTTAATTCTTGGTCATAACTTAATGACTTTAAATATCTCATATCCTTAAAAATATGGCATACAAAAAATATTAGGTCATTAGAGTTCATTTGCTCCCTGAACTAGCACATATAGAAGAGAAGCATTTTGGTCATTGTTCACTTGTTCGAGATTTAGTCTATGAACAAACTCATGTGACAACCAAACATCATATTATTCTTAACATGTCTTATTAAGTCCCCATTAAATTTTAATGCACAACGGAGTTCATTAGATGTGTTATTTAGAAGCTTCTTAAATCTCGATTAAAATGTTCCGTTTGGATACTTAACTTACGATTCATGGTTTAATTTTTGCATAATCCATAAACTCTAACTTAAGTCAAGGTTTATAATGAAATAAAAGCATATAAATATATCTTAAGAAATTTTCTATCCGGATATTTAGTAATAAATTATAGTTTACCATATATATTATATTTGATATTTTATTATAAGACAAATATCTAATATTTGCCTTATTACCATAGTTATCTTTCCATTTATTACTCTTTCCATATCCTTCTAATTTATTTGATTATAAATAAGATAAATTTCACACCATTTAGATGTGGTGGATTAATCAAACATTCTTATGGTATCAGAGCCCTCTCGATTTAACAACTCAATCCTTTGTTTTCAATGGCTTTTGAATCCTCATCTTCTTCTCCACCATCCTTGCTGGCTTTGACGCCGCAGGGGCAGTCTTCATGGCTGCCGCAGGCGGAGCCGATTGATTACTCTTCGGCTCCACCCTATTGACCTTTAAATTACCTTTCGTCATACTCTGTACATACAACCTCACCTTTTCCAACCCAATCGATTTTCCCCTTGGCCAATATAGTCTCTCTCATTTTCTTCCCAATCAACCCTTCATCCTTCACGAAAGCCCTAATCTCAGAATCCTCATCAGTGTTCTCTTCAGAAATATACGGAATCTCGACAAACCCATCAACCTTTTGCAGAGATTTACCTTCGGAATCTAGGTGCCGCACTGGCCTCTTCGCCAACCAAGTTGTCGTCGCCCTTCCTGCCAAAATTGGCTCCTTCGCCCAATGTGGCAACTCTTCTGACTGCCCTTCTAGCCAAAATTGACTCCTTCGCCAATGTGGTGATTCTTCCGGCTTCAACATTGTCTTTGTCCCTTGCTCTAGGTTTCCCCTCCTACTTCTTAGGGTTAGAAATACTCTCACTAGAGCCAAGGCAGCATCGTCACTAAGCGAAAATCCCTCTTCATGGGTTAGACATATTCACGCCGAAGCCAAGGCAGCATAGTCGCTGAGCGGCGATCCCTCTGCAATTTTCGATGGCCAAGAAAGTGTTTCTCTACGCCTCTTCTGAACCAGGTTGTTGACATCTTCACGAAAAGTGTTTCTCAACCTTCACGGTCGTTTAAATCCGACGCTTAGCTTGCGGTGGGGTGTTAAGGATATTTAATAATAAATTATAGTTTACCATATATATTATATTTGATATTTTATTATAAGGCAAATATCTACCATAATTATCTTTCCATATTGTTATTTCCGTTTATGACTATTTCCATATATTTGTAATTTATTTGATTATAAATAAGATAAATTTTCACCATTTAGGTGTGGTGGATTAATCAAACATTCTGAGCTCGTCACTGAAATTTGGATCCTTGGTTCTTGAGCTTTCAATATTCGAATTGCTCCAAATTTTCTTTTACCGAACCCTCAAAAAGTTTAGTTTTGAGAACGAAAAAGAATCTTATAAGAACTCATCTAGAAGAAATTTTATTTGAAGAAAAACTAAGGTTGGGTCAAATTTGGATTAGTTCGGTCCGCTCAATTGGATTGACCACATCATCATCTTCCACAAAATAGAGGGAATAAGACACGTGCCCAATTTGCTTCTATGCCTGAAAATGATCTTTACATCTCTATAGAGTAGTTATTTGGCTACTATTGCTTTATGAAACTTAAAAGATTGGGTTGCTAGGAAGGAGTAGGGACTATTTTAAACTTAGATTTTCCTTATTTCATCTATAGACCTTATCTCATCATTTCTTCATCGTCTTTGCATGATGCTACAAATTATTACTCTAAGTCTTATTCTGGTTTCATAAGACTCTCTCCGCTCTCTTATTTATAGGCTTCGAGTTAAGGTGTTGCCAACTACATTTACTCGTGTTATTTAGAAAAGTCCATAAGAAAAATCTACTCTAATTAAGGTGTTGTGAAATACATTTTTTAACACCAAAAGTTAGATTTGAAGATATTTAAATCTGAACTTTTTGGACCAATTCAAGGTTCTCATTCTTAGATACGATGAATTTTCTAGGTTTGATCGTGTACTAAAACAAAATATGGGCTCAAGATTCGGTTCAAGAGCATAGCATTTTGTAATAAACTTAATCTTGAGAAGTATTTTTGTAATTTGTCACTTTTGAATATTTATTATAAAATTATTTTCCATTTTTATTCACTTGTTCCTTCTTGATCCTTGAAATTATGTCTCCACAAGGAGTTAAACATGTAACAAGTATACTAAAAATTGAAAAACTGACCCTTCCTACGGTGTCTTAAGCTTACTTAGGGTTTTGGAGTTTAAATAATCTTCAAAACTTCAACTTTGTCCAACTGAGTTCTTGAAATTTTAATATCTTGTAGATGATACCATTAACATATTTGATGTTCTATAAAACTATTGACCTACTTGATACTAAAACTTTAGAATTATATTAAATATAAATTTTAATATTATACTTAGCATATCAGTTAATTCTTAAAAAGTTTGAACATATGAAACACTTAATAGACAAATAAATTTGAAGTTTAAAAACTATTATAATGTAAAAGTTTAGCGATGAGTTTGAAATTTGCAACACCAGATTGAATTTGTGGTCTAAAGCTAAATTGTTTTGACTTAATTTTCTTTATTCTTCAGTGAATGTGAAACATGCTCATTTATCTAGTTTATTGGTTCTTCAGGAGTCCGGTTCATAGAGTGAACTCATCAATGAAACTCAATTAAGGTTGTACTCTGCTAACAATGGGTCAAAGACCAATGGACACCACAGAACCTAAATTTAGTATCTCTACAAACATATATAGTAACAAAATCAATGGATTCTGTCTTTGCTTTAAATTTTTTTCTTATTTTCTCTACTTACTATATTCATGTTCATATTTTGTCGGTTCTCTCCGTTTATACTTATATTAAAAAATAGTATAACAAGTAAATAAACTTTTAATTTCAACGAAATGAGTACATGTCAATTACCGGTCTTCGTGATATTTCTAAGTCATTTATACAAAACATAAAAGATTACTGTATCCATAACATCGTTGTTATGAAATGAATATAGTAAAATAATAATAATAATTTTCTCTTGAAAAAAAAACAAATATAATTATATTATTATTGGTAGAGGTAAGTAAGTTGCTGGAAATTTCTTGAACTCCAAGTAGAGAAGGAAGAGAATAAATAGACACCAATAATAAACCTGTAAAAGAAAAATTGACAAAGTATTGTTTTTGTTTTCATAAATCAAAATTTACCTCTTTTCCTCTCTTAGACATTTTTAGCGCCTTGAGTAAGGAGTTGAAAATATTTAAGAAATGGTTCAAATCACAAGTTTTTTTAATGGCAGCTAAGTCATCCGGGGGAATATGTTTGAAAACTTCCGGTGAACATTCGTTCAAATGAGAAATAGCTTTGCAACAAGGAGGATGATCACCAGTTTGAAGCTTGATCACATTTACCATACATGTTGCCGCCTCTATAATAAAAGATTTACAATCAGAAAGATATAAATCGGAAGGAAAAGATGGACCAGGTGCTGCCGCCATTATTGATTGTGCTAAAATGACTATGCAGACAATGAATCCAAATGCTAACTTCACTATGGATGCGCTCAATGCCATTTTCGATTGAAAAATGAGTATGGTGGTCTAAAGAATGGGAGAAGTTTTGGTTTGTTTGGGTGAGAAAAGAATAAATGGTAGAGGTTCTTATATAGGAGAAGATATGAGGAAGATATGAATCTTAACGTTTCTATGGCCATAGAAAACTACAAATCTGGGTGATATAACATTATTTTGCAAGGAAATCCTATCGCCATACATGTTGTTGAGCTAAGTGCTTTTAAGTTACAAAATTGAAATTTAATTTCAAAATATTTTGATGCATTCTAGAATTTAAACTTAATTGCATACACTAATTCAATCTAAAAAAAATATGGTACTCATTGCTTCACGTTTTTTTTAGCTTGAAAATTTTGATAAAAGAGGATCAAATTATCAATTTTTGAGATATTATTTGCCTAACTATTCTTAATTTGGTAGGTGTTTATTACTTTCTCTAGTTAAAAGTCTGACTTTTTGCACTATTTTATATTATTTTCTTTTTTTATTACATATTTAGTAATAAGGAATTCAATCTCAATGTTAAGGAATAATTATATTTACATCAACTTAAAAGTATTTAAAATATTTTACTCTAATATAGAATGAGAATAGATTAATATTATTTGTTTATTAGAAAAAAAATATTATTATTGTAAAATACAAAAACAATTAATTAAAGGGGTTTTGTGATATGAACACAAGGGACATCAGTCATACAATATACTTCAAATGAAGATGAGAAGAAAATGTTATTGAAATTATTAAAAGATATTAAAATTCATGCCACGTTGAAGAAGAACGAATTTTCATTCTTATAAATTTTGAGTGAATAATAATTTAGAGTTATAATAGTGTTTATTTAATTTATCTTAAGGCTTATGTACATAATAGATAGTTATGGTCATAAATTACCCATAGTGGCTAATTATAGTCATTAAGTATGAATGTTACCTACTCTTAAAATGTCTAATATAAGTTGAAAGTTTTATTTTTAAGCTATATAAAGTCATGTATGTTATTGTAAGACAGATTTGTAAATATAGTAAAAGAAGCATTTGTATTTTCTTTAGCAAATGACTAAGTTTATTTGCAATTATATGTCGTTTAGGTTGGAAGTAGAATCATTCAATCCCATGAACAATCAGGACAAAATAGTTAAAAAAGGAAAGTTAAGTCAAAAGGGTGTATTTTAGTAATTTTTATTTTCATCCAGATTTAGTATCTGCTCTATGACTATTTCAGAAAAGAAAAGAAAAAAAGAAAGAAAAAAAGAAACTATTTGAAAAAAAAAAAAAAATGGGGACTCTAAACCACGTACACGAAGAGACTGCACCGCCCATTGAGGTGCATAACATGTGCATGCGTATGTGACTCTTCTTGGTTGAGTGTGAGGCTCGTGCCGAGTTATTTTACCTCTCGTTCGACCTTTATTTGACCTTTTTCAATCCAATTTCAATGCTAATCTTATGGTAACGGTAGTAACACCTCTCACCCCAAAACTAGAAAGGGAGGAAGTTGTCTCACATCCTTGAGTTGAGAAAGTGGGGGGTTGGACTCCATTATAAAAGAGAGGTTTCTTGCTTCCCTCCATCCCACTTGAACGATTCGAAGCCAGTCGGAGAATACCTTTTTTTACGGCTTTAGGTCGACATTTTGATTGATTCGGCTTGAGTCTGATACGCTCGGACCTTTTCCTACTAGTTTCAACTATTGGAAAGTGTTAAGGTTAATATGACTGCTTTGAGTGAGTTTAATCTTTGTAGTAAGTTTAAATTATTTTATCCAAAATTAGATTTAGCTCGTTTATATTATTTGGAATAAAGTTTAAATTATTTTATGCAAAAATTATGTTTATCTAGTTTAAATTATTAGGAGTGAGTTTAAATTATTTTATGCAAAATTATGTGAGCCAAGAAATTGCTTTTAAGTAGAATTAAATGTCACGAGCAGTCTTAAGTTAGCATCAAAGGGTGGTAGCTTTTGTCTAGGCCAACCATATAAGTGGCTCTCCTATCGGTTGGTTGGAAGAATTGTTTATCTATGATGACATGTGCCCAGTGGCCTTGCACGTGTAGTATCTATGATATGTTTGATATGTTCAATGATATAATGTGTTCTATATGATATGTCAAGATATGCCAAATAACATTATGTTATAAATGAAATGACAATTTATCTTACGATAAATTATTTTATGTTATGAGATGTCATGATGTACTATGATATGAATATGTTTGGCTAGACACATGATGACATGCTATGATATGTATTAAAATGAGCAATTTTACGATGCACAAACCTTAAACTATGAGTTGAAAGCTATGCTATGAATGAAATGATTTATGAATGTTACATCTGCCTAACATTTTTGTCTACTCTGAGTTGTGTACATTCTTGTCCTGATCTGTTGCACCACCTCATTCGTAATTTGGACTAATTCAGGACCACCATTTCACATTCCTCTACCTCATCTCAGCACAGTGGATTCCTACATTGTTTTCCATACAACGCCTCCTACGGTGCCATGCCAATCATCTTCTAGAAGCTGTTATTATAGGCAAATTCCACGAGGTATAATTTCGAATCCTAGCTACTTGTGAAATCTAACACACTGACACGTAGCATATCATCTAGAATTTGGTCCAAATGTTCTGTCTAACCATCTGTTTGTGGGTGAAATGTCGTATTGAAATCTAAGAAAGTACCTAATGCTTTATGGAGTCTATGCCAAAATGCCGACATAAAATGTTGGTCTCAGTCATGTTCAGTTGTGCCCAATTTTCTACTATGTAGGTGGCTTTACCAAGAAGAAAATGAGCTGACTTTATCAATTTGTCAACAATCACCCATATGACTAGGTAACCTTTCAACGTTCTTGGTAATCCTACTATGGCTATATTCTCTCATTTTCATTTAGGTACATTGAGGGGCTACAATAATCCTGACGGTTTTTGTCTAGTTTCCTTAACTTGCTCGCATACCAAGCATTTACTTACAAATTTTGTTATATTCTTCTACATACCACGCAACCAAAAGTGTGGCTTTAAGTTTTTATACATCTTGGTACTACTAGGCTACATGACGATGGGGAGTTATGTGTCTCGCGTAATATCTCATTTCTCAGCTCTTCTACCATCGATACACACAAACGACCTTGGTACAACAATCCGCCAATAGACAACTCTAAATATTCGTTAATTAGCTATGTCGCCAACTCATTAAGTATCTTTTCTAGTCTAGGGTCTCCTACTTGAGCATCAATGATTCTCTATCGAAGAATTGGTTGGACCGTTAATTGAGCTAGTTGTGCTATAATTCCTTCAATTGCCACCGTTATTCTAGCTTGTTCGAAATCTTTCTATGCTCGAGGCTCTCTCGTGATTAATACTGTTGAATGGGTCGTCTTTCTACTTAGAGAATCTGCAACTAGATTGACCTTTTTGGGGTGGCATTGGATGTCAATGTCATAAGTTTTTATTAGTTCCAACCACCTCTACTGTCTCATATTCAATTCCTTCTTAGTGAAGAAATACTTTAGCTTTTGTGGTTAGTGTAAATTTGAGTTTTCTCCCCATATAAGAAGTGCCGCCATATCTTTAATAAAAAAAAACTATCACCGATAGCTCTAAGTCATGCATGGGATAGTTCTTTTTATAATTCTTCATTTGTCGGAATACGTACGCAATGATTTGGAAGCATCACTATAAATCACGTAGTTTTCTTTGCCATCGGACATTGTGAGTATTGGTGCAGTCACCAACTTATCTTTTAGATCCTAAAAACTCGCCTCGCAATCGTCAACCCATACAAATGGCACACCGAGTCAATTGTGTAACCAGTGAGGCTATTTGGGAACAATTTTGTACGAAGCATCAGTAGTAACCTACTAGACCCAAGAAGCTACGTACCTCAATAACACTAGTTGGACCGGCACATTTAGTGACTGCTTCCACCATGGCAAGACCTCCACGATATTCAAGAATAATAAAGGTAGCTCTCTAGGAAGATAACAGTTGGTATAGTGTCCGTAGAGCATCCACTTCCCTTTCCACTGTACTACGATATTGTTGAACTAAGTATGACGCTAGTTAGGGATATATGACTTGACAGATTCTTAGATTACCCTGTAAAGTGGATCCATTAAGTGTGTGGAAGATTATCATGCGGATAGTTAGTCATTACCTTACACGATGGATCCATCTTGTGGGTGGACATTGACCATGCAGGTAGTCAATTGTTACCCTACACGGTTGATCCATTCGGTGGGAGGACATTGATCATGGGGTTAGTTAGTGGAGCTAGCATGTATAGAGGGTAGCGCCCTCAACCATTGGCGGCTACATGGCCTTTGGATGAGTTTGCAAGCTACCTCTCATGAGCGGCGAGAAGGCTAGCACTCACCATGTTGTCCCCACCTAATAGAGATAGTTCGTTAAGGTAGCACCTCAATATCATATACTAGTTACAGGTGCATAGGCTAAATAACCTACCTTAAGTCAAAGAACAAAAGAGTAGTTCAACCCAAGATAGAATTTGTCGTTCGACAAATCCACAACGCTAGAAAAGGGTGAACCACCTCCTTCTAACCCAAAATGGGTTCGTGAGCAGCTTCAGTACAACTCAAAACTTCGAGGCACCCAAAATGCTTATCTAGTAGTAGAGGCTAGACCTAAAACTACTTAAAACCCAAAGTAAAGCCTATGGATACCTATGATGTTAAGGATTAGATGGGAGCCTACAAGTAGATTATTTACTCGGTATATTTCTATACTTGCCCTTTTCACTTTTTTCAGTGTTCGCTGTCGATCAAAGTAGAGGAATTTTGGAGAGGTCTATGGTGATAAAGGGTTTGTATTTTATTGTGATGGTGTTTGTTTTTTTTATTCATTTAAGTTTTACTGTTTTTTATTTTATTTTACTTTCTATTTTTATTTGTTTTCGCCTTTTGTCTTTTTAGTCTCGATCCAAATTTTGAGGCCTCAAATTTTTTATCGTGACGTTATCGATATAGTGCATCAAAGCAACTAGTTTCCCAACCGTGTATAGTGCCAAGGCACTAAACTCATCTCGAGAGAGGGCATAAAACTACACAGGATGACTTAGTAGCTAGGTGCACACTAGGGTCACACGCCCAAACTAGGGTGTCTTTATGGTCATGTGAAAAAGGTTCGCCAAATAATCTTCTATGGATGACATGCAGACTAACAATCACTATACTATCCCATGGGAACTTTATGAGTTAGCGTCTCAACCCATGAAACTTGTCTTTTACTATACCTAAGTCAAAGATCGAAAATGTTGAAAACCTTAGCAATCCCCTAAATGTTGAGATAGCATTCGGGACTAGGCTTGAACTTACTAAAGCCCAAAGAACAATTTGAAAAATACTTATTAGTTAAGATGCGATAAATACCTACAAGTACGTTGTATATTAAAAAATCGTTAGCTTTAACATTACCCAAAGAAGGTTTAGAAAGAAGAAACACAAAATAACATGTAAGGATGAAAAAGATGATATATTAATTGAATTAATTTATTTAATAATACAATAAACATATTTTTTTAATATATCTAACATATTAGTTCCAATTAATATATTTTTATATATTTATTTTTTTTAATCTCTCTAGAATATTAAATTAAATTTCAACACTTTAAATTAAATTTATTTTTATCCATTTATTTAATATATCTAATCTATTAAATATTAATAGGAACATTTACCATTAATTTTTTTTCTCTTTTTTATTTAATATATCTAATATATTAAATATTAATTTGAAACTTTCAAATTTTTCTTAATGGAACATTTTGATGTTATTAAGAGCTAGCAAAGAGACCTTCAAACCTACTGATTGTATGTCTCATTGGTACAAAATTAATTAATCTTTAATTAATCAATGAACCTTGTGGACATTTATTAACTATACGCCACTCCATTATAGACTTAGAGTTGCACTCTTATGCGCTATAAGACAAGTATCATTACAAGCAAGTCAATCCTTCACGAGTTGTTAATAATTACAGATGGGTCAAAAGTCTGTTTTACCCTGAAATTACATCTTTCACCTTAATTGTCATTGATTCTCTAATGAAAAATTTGTTTATGATTCAATCAGAAACCAAGTCTCTCTCGGGTGAATGAGAGGGTGGGGTCTCATTGTTCAAGTCATCAAATCAGTATTTAAGAGAACAAATATTATTATGTTCCGAACTTCGTCAAGTCCCCAAAATGGTAGGCATATTGAATCGACTACAAGAGTCATTCTCACCCGTGCAAATTAAAGGACAAACCCTCATAGGTAGGATTTCATAACTCACTTAAGATTAAGACTGAGTCGCGTATGATCATCATGTGTAGTATTAATCTTCTAAATTAACGGACTTAGAAAGAGAGATTAAATATTTTTTGTTCAGTTTTATACAAACTATTTGTGTAGGATACTCCACTCAAATTTCTCCGCATAAACAATTTGAATCAAATCATTTGTAACTATTGCAAATTTGGCACTCACCCTTATCCATATACTATATACGCTTTAAGTTATTACTTGAACATGATTCTCTTGTATGTCAACCACATCTTGTTCAGGATTACATTAACAACTTTGAATTTTCATACAAATGGATAATATTAAATTGTAAATAAAATATTAACTTTTAAATAATTAATTAGAGTCTTTAGAACATAAATCCCAATCTGGTTAGCTACTACCAATATTTAGCTATATTTTCTATGTATTTGTGCCTATCCATCTATATAGATACATAATTAATGAAACAAGTGAAAGATATTACACTTAAAAGGAAAGCATTAGAGAAGAAACTCTTACCAGACTTAAACAATATTGAATAATTTTTACATAAAAAAATGAGGAAGAAAACTGCACACATTTTATGAAATGTTGGTGCATTTCAGGATCCAAGTAACATTGATTTTGGTGAGCCAGGAGTGACTCAACCAAACAAACTAATAAAAAAAATGGCACATTAACAATTTAGATGGTCAAGAAAGAATCTAAAACCAAATCCTAATTATATCAACTAAGCTTGTAACGACCTGAAATTTTTTATTTAATTTAAGGTCGCTACTGTATACGTACCATAAATATTGAATGCGGAAGACTTCATTTAAATTCCATAAAACATAACTTTTATCTTAAAACATTGCCATAGACTTACGTGTTTCAAAAACATCTTTAAAACGACACAACAAAAGACTAAATAAAATGAATAAGAGTTTAAGTTAAAAACATCCTAGTCTAGCCTAAGTCTAAGAAAATAAATACCAATACCCTATATGCATGTGCCATGGTCTCGAGTTGCGATGCTATCGTCAGCCGTACAGGAATGTCTTGCCTTAACCTGAAAAATGTAGTAGCACATGGGTTGAGTATTTAAAGAAATGCTCAGTAAGTGACTCCACTATGGGGTTAAATGCAACAATCACATGCAATGAAATGATGGGACCTATCTTTCGTTTCGTTTTCCCTACAGTGCTGTCCTAACAGGTAATTTTGCACGTGTACCATATACTCTACACAGCCCATACGTGCGAGTATGGGCTCACCAGCTAGTTCGCACACCGCTAGGCACTTTCCTTATCCGGTGGGCATACTCTGGGAGCCCCTTATGCCAGAACCCGTTAGAACTAGTAACCGTCACGACAGCGCTATGCAAAGCATAACAATCGTTGTCCTGCCATTGGATGTACGCGTTCTTACCCTCGTGATGGGATAGGGGTATCCCCCCAAATGCATGAGCACACATAATGCATGAGGTCCCAAAACTTTTCCATTTTCATTATCTTTTAATACAACTCTGCTAGCATTATGTACATATCATATCATTTTTCATATCATTCATCATTTATATCATATCGTTTCTCATTCTTCAGTTCTCAAATCATAAATAATTCTAATGGGTTATATTTCATGTCATTTGTCGTAATTTCATGTCATTCATATCATGTTATATACACACAATTTAAGAGATCTAACATAACGTTCTATGCTTTTAACATAACATTTCATCATATACACATCATACAATGACATATTGCATCACAATGTATCGTATCATAAACAAGTCATAAAGTAAATCGTAGTCATATCGTTTTCTAACTTATCATAGACTTAACGTTCTTATACCTATCACAGACATATCATTACGTGAACGTACCTCAGTCATATCATCACAAGAATGTAACCTAACGCTATCGTTCTATCAATCCTAACGCTATCATTCTATCAATCTATTACAAACCTATCCCTTTCTACCCGTAGCCTAACCGTATTCTTCCATCAATCTCTCTTATCCATATCACTCCGGTATGTAACCTAACCTTAACATTTCATGAACATATTTTACTCCTATCGTTACATTTCATTTTGTGCATCTTTCTCGTATCCTATCTCAAACATATCATTGAACACATCGTACTGTAATTATTATCAAACAATTCACATATTATAGCATATACATAACAAATAAGAAGCATATCGATTCACAGACAATTCACACATATCAATATATATGACACGTGCAGAACCACGGGGCACGTGTCAACAACAAATATAACCATGCCGATAGTAAGGTCACTTACCTAGTTAGCTTAGGTTGATATTCCGTCGTTATCCTTAATGAAAGTCCATTGAAATCCAAGTCAATCTATGTGAGCCATGACATCAGTTTCAAGTTTGAATTTCTACAAAATTGTTTCTATAATTTATGTTGATCTATGTGTTATACTTCATGCAAACGTTAGAGTCTTTGCCTGAGTTAGGTCTTGAAATATTTATATATGTTTGTTATAGTATTATTTTCATTCAAACTATGTAATACCCATTAAAATTTTCGAGATATTCTATTTTCTATTACGGTGTTTAATACCTTTAACATTTTCCAGATAACTTGCGATTATATTCACAATCTTCTTTCTCTGTCTCTTGCTGTGTTTCCCTTCTTTTGATTATCCTTCTTTGGTTGAGGATGACTTTTAATATCATTAAATAAAATAAAATAAAAGGAAAACTACTAACCTCTTCAAATGCAATATCTTTTTCTAGCAAAATATCTCTTACTAGCAAAACTTCAGGAGAGAAGAAATTGTGATATGTTAAATTCTTTCTTTATATTTTTATTTTTTACCTTTTCAATTAGGTTAGAAATTACTTTTAGCCAATTTAATTGATTCTATTTTGTCTGCTATAGATCATGTCGATCTTTTTAACAAGTAAATTGCTAAAAAGAACTAAATAATTGGATGAAAGAAAAGGATATCTAAGATATAACTTAGAAACCTCAAACCTCTCTCCCATGTAAATCTTAATCATCTCTATAACTCCATCTCCCGTAAATTTGATCTGAGGCATTTTCTGTTTTCTCAAATCTGAACTTTTTCATTTCTGTTTCATAACTGTGAAGTGTGTTGAGGAGAGATTATTGGAGGAAAGTAACTAGTTAGTAGAGAAGAACGAGGGAATAATTGTTTTTATTTGTTATTTATTATTATTATTTTTTTCGGCTGTTAGACAGCTATTTTGGAAGAATGACCGGGCGGTAGACTTATAGGTCAAATAATTTTGCGAGTCCAATTATCAGGGCTTCTGCAATCAGTTGATCATGAAGAATGAGGGAGAGTGTTAAAAAGATTATCACCAACTCAATAGGTCAAATAATTTTGCGAGTCCAATTATCAGGAGGACTCGTACTTAAGAGTATGAGCCCATATCTAGATGATTCTAGCGGTAGAACTTTTCTAATTGGGTAGAATATTAGATATTTAAAGAAAATTCTAGAAAGATTTGTATAACAACATATTTTAGGAATACTCTAAAAAAAAAAAAATATAGAGGTGTGTCACCTTCCTACTCTAAATAACCTTTCACCCTACTAAGTTTGAATCCAAGAAAAATAAAAGATAGAGTATCCAATTTTTTAGTCCTATTAAAAATTTTAAAATGGGTGATAACTTTTTTTTTTTTTTTTTTTTTTTTTTTTTTTTTTTTTTTTTTTTTTTTTTTTTTTTTTTTTTTGCCTTTAAGATAGGACATAAATATAATTACATTTTGTCACCTAAAAACACGAGAGAACTAGAATGAGTACAAGATTTAGTAAGTAGCTTACATGCAAACTCTTAATTTTATCCATAGTGAATGTTAGGGTACCACTCATTTCTTGTTCTATTTCTTGTCCTGAGAACTTAGGTTCATATGTTTTGTTCTTGAACCTTGAGTTCTTATCATGGATCTAACATGAGGATCTTGGTTTTGGGTTCCGAGTTCTTCAACATGGCTTTAATCTAAAGACTTCGGTTTTAGATTCTGAGTTCAAAAAGACCTTAGTTTTTAGATTATGACTTCTTAGTTCTAAGAACTTAGTTCTTGATCCCTTTTTTAGTTTCTTATCCTCGGTTCTTGTTTCTTGTTATTGATTTTTGTCCTTGGTTTTCTTTTTGGTTCTTGTTTCAAGTGACACAACTTGAAAACCTATGTCTAAGGCTTCATACATTTCAAGTGAATTGCATCAACGACTTCATATATTCCCTGCAATACAGTCTAAAAAGTTGCACCTAGGGCTTTAAGGCTTCTTATGTTCCTAGCAACATTGTTTCAAAACAAATGTCCAAGGCTTCATACGTTACAAGTAGCATAACTTGAATACCTACTCCCAAGCCATCTTACATTTCAAGGGATTTAATATGAAACTAGAACGCAAGATTTCTTACATTTTAAGGGACGTAGTCTACAACTTGTGTCCAAGATTTCTTACCTTCTAAACGATATAGTTTGGAAACCTACATCCAAGACTTCGTACATTCCAATTGATGTAATCTACGTTATGAACTATTGTGGGAGGTCTATGGGTTCTTGCATTCTAGTCTAAGGACCTTGGTCCTTCGTTTATGAGTGGTACTTAATAACCTACGATACAGTTTGAAAACCTACCTCCAAGACTTCCTACATTCCAATTGATGTAATCTACGTTATGAACATGTTGATTTGGTCATTTGGATTAGATTTGATTTAGTTATTTGAATTAGATTTAGTCAGATTTGATATGGGGATTTGTGAATGTTTTGTGTGTCACATTGTATTTTTTGAATAATATATTGGTGAGAGCCTATGTAGTGTGATAGTAAGGTATTCACTTGTAACGTTTGGTTTTTAGTGATTGGTTGCTACCTGTGGATGGAGGGGAACTTCTTCTCTCCTAATCATGTAAATATCTTGGTGTCTCTTTGTGTAATTCCATTCATTGGTATTGTGAGTACATTTGTTCCGCTTTCGGCGCACAACAATATCCTATTTTGCAGGAATCATGTGCAAACGAGCAATTGTCGAAGATAAAGGTTAAACAGCGATGCATGCTAGAACAATCATGTCCACAAAAAGTACATGCAATGGTCACCACAAAAAGTACATGCAATGGTCACCACAAAAAGTACATTCAATGGAGGAATGACCATAGTAGAAGGGAACCACAAGCCAGCGAACTAATGTAAGCTAAATGAAGAACGCATGGAAGGAAGCCATCTTAACACCAAGGCAATGGAGGTGCTATTTAAGGAATGTTACCCTAAAAAGGAGATCATCTTTTGGCGAGGATCATCTTCCCAAGGAGAGACACTCTCCACAAGGAGTCCGTCAAGAGGAGTGCTCTTAGTGAGTATGGAAATGACTTGGTAGTTAGTCAATAGAGGGTCGCTCCCCCAAAATTCAATGTGACACTATGGATCAGTGTTAAGGGATTTTTGCTAACCTTAGAAGATGATAGTCAGAAGAGATGATGTTATACGACACAAACAGATACTATGAGGCCGTGTCTCAACTCAGTATATCAATTGTTCACTATTGTGGCTATGAAAGATTACTAAGTTTGAGAATCAAATAAATTGATTCACCACAAGTTGAAATACACCTCTTGATAGACCTACTACACTCGAACCTAATGGGTGTCATCTCATGGCATTAGTCCATTTTGTGTATTTTGGGTCCTTTACATTTTGTTTGAAATTGTATCCTGAACTCATTCTCGACTTGTAATAAACCAAATATCATCTGTCATGATTGGATTTCGTTTTATTTTTAACTGTGGTGTTATTTTCTTTTTAACTTTTTATATTTTATTCTGTTTTACTTTCATTTTATTCGTCTTCACCATTTATCTTGTACATCACAGCCTGTGTTTCGAAGTCTCGAAAATCGAGTTGTGACAATTTAAGTAATTTTACAAGAAAGTATCTTATTAAAGATCTCCAAACCGAATTGAAAAAAATTGACGATACACTAAAATATGTGACCTAAAATCGACTTATATAAATAAACATCATTCACTTTTTTATCCACGTCCTTTTAGTTTTATAAAATTTAGTTGTCTGGGTGAGGTAGCATCAAGCTGCATGTTCATGTTTAGAACATGTAATATATAAAAAGAAATGTAACAAATTTTAATCAAATCGAATAACTAAACGAAAAAAAATTTAATATACAAAATTGAGAATTTTAAAATTTGAAGTATCTTATCAGAATTATCCGAACGATTGTGGGATTAACTTATATGCTTCTTGGTAATGTATTTAGCTCAATCATTATCCATCATGTTTGGATGAATAATCTTTATAAATGTGCCTTACACCAATTATAATTAAACCTTGACAATCAAGTTGTTCTTATCTTTGATCTTACTGATGATTATAATAATATGTAACTTGATGTAAAAGATGATTAGAATATAACGCAACTTGGTATAAATAATACTGTTCTTAGTAGTTCTTTCATCCCACCAATCTTCATATTGTCGCCCATAGTTTTATGTGAAATCCTCGTCCTAATTATGTTTGTTATTGACGTAAAACGTACTATATGACTTAAAATGAGCTTATACACGAATCAATTTATATATATGTGTGTGAAAAATTCAACAAACATTCCTTTTTTATTTATAAAATTGGATGAATTTGGTTATCCTTTATTTTAAGACTTGGTTATCTTTTATTTCATGTGTTACAAGTTGATTCGGTTGAGGAAGGATAGTTTGGAGATTCGATAGTGAATATTTACATGGTTGAAGTAGCGGAAGTTGCTATAATTAGCGACCTGCACTTAATTGACAATTTGTAAGAAAGCTTTATTTATTATTTTAATTTCATAGATTCTTACCGAGGCAAAAGAATGAGAATTTACTTGGGAAAGTGGTCATAACTTTTATTTTGAGAGTTCGATATTTCTTGTGTGTAGAGACTATAAACACTCATAAAATATTATCTACCGATAATTTTTTTAATCAATGAAAAAAACAAGGATTTATTACATTTTATTATCATAAATAAATGTATATTCGGATTAACTTATCCATAATTTGAAACAAATGGATAGGTCCAAAATAAATAAATAAAATTTACAAAAAAAAAATAAATAAAACGAAAAAAATACATAATAACAAGACATACATCTCACCATTTTCTGCCTAGTTTATTTAAGTTAAGAGACTCAATTCAATAATCTTTCCTTAAAATAAAAAAGGATATATAAATAACCTATGTCTGAATTGTTACTTGGATTTACAATTATCCATTAAAGACAAACACAAAATGAGACCTTCTCCCTAAATTTTAGCATTTTTTTGTTTTTCATTTCTAAGTTTGTAATTCTGGTAGATTGTATGGGTAATTCTTGTAGATTGCATACCAGCTGTTCATTCAAGTTTTGATCAAAGTTGGGAGTAACTGATTTTAGAATAAAATTTTAAATCTTTGATCTGATCATCTAATTTTAGTCGTATCTAATCCAAATTTTGTAAGAAGTTTCCACTTTTTAAAAAAGGTTAGATTGTTGGGCGGATGATTAAGATTAAACTTATTAAGATTAAGCTTGTGAATATATGGATATGAAAATTGGAAGGTCTAACAGAAGTCTATGCTACCTAGCTAGACTCAATTTTAGCACATGAATTAACTGAAAATGATCTAACCATTTTGTCCTGTATTTTGTTTTAGTTTAACAACATATAATATATTATATATAATGGAATTTCAAAATTTGACATTTTTCAACAATGAAACGTTTTTATAATGTCCCACCACAGACCCATAACTGTTATTTTCGTCGGTTACCATCATTCGCCCACTGGCAGCCCATCTCAGTTGATTCTCGCCAACCACGTAACATCCTTGATGGGTTTCTCGATCATGCTGGTCGTGGTCCCGACCGTCGGTCATGTATCTTTGTGGCTCGGCCTTTCTCGTACATAGCACAACTGTCGTGACTAATTTTCTGGGATTTAAATCTTGAACTGGGACGACAACGAGGACAATTAAAAAAAAAAACAACTAGGTGTTCAACCTTTCTGTTCTTTGACTTTGTTAGCTTGTTGTGCCTACACGGTGAAAGACCGACATTCTAGATTAAGGAATTATCTCATAAAGTTTCGGTGGGACAGTATGATGATTGCTAGTCTCGAAGGTTAGCTCACGAACTTTTCAATAGGAACATAAAGTTACCCTAATTTAAGAGTACAATCCCATGTGTCGGTTTGAGTCAATCTATATGGTTTCACACCCTCTCTTATAATGAGTTTATTTGCCAAAAAGTATTGGTACTAGAGTGAAAAGGATAGTGGAGATTTTGATGCAACCGTTAAATGGCTAACAAACTAGAAAGCTACTAGTTAAAGTGACATCGTACATATTGCTAGCACCTTAGAGAACCATTTTTCATTCCTGGGTGTCATGGCGGTCTATTAGATTTTTAGGGTTGTTTAGGCCATTAAAATCTCATCTCGCATTTTTAAGACACTTAAGGTTAGCTCCTCGGGATTAATCTAATCTATGAGTTCACTCAGGTCTAAACCTTTTACTGTTGTTCGTGATCATGGGGTCCATAGTCTACTAGAAACATACTAACCTAGGTCAACATATAAACTGCTCTAGTGGTAGGGCTTAATCTTAACTTGGTTCGCTCACACATGCTTATTAGAGAGATATTTCTATCGAACACCTAAAGTGTGAAAACACATTCTAAATATGACTTTGGTTATCTTCAAGTGTTGAGGAGGTCTACTAGGTTTCTAAGATGACTAGGTGGCTTAACGTGAATTTTTTATTCTAGGGTATTTTGTTCTAACTCCTTGAGTCTTTCATAGTCTGGGAGCACTAGGGTCTAGAACCTTTCATTGTCGCTCATGATCCTAAGGTTCTCAATTTACTAGAGGTATCCTGACCTAGGATATCATCTAACCAACCTAACTCTAGCACCCTAGTCTTATCTCTGTAAAGATAAACATGCTCTATAGGGAGAAAAACAAATCAACCACGTAAAGTTAGACAAACTATATCATGTATTCATACCAGCTCAATAGGGAGATAACATCCATCGATCATCAATAGCGCATATCATAATAATTCATCCTCAAATTAACACAGTGGAAAGCGCATAAAACAACATAATTCTCAAAATCTCGACCTATGGACATTTCGGTAATTATCCACATCATCCATAGCTTACTCAACCAAATTACCCTACTTGAGTTCTACCATGCATAATCCCTTTCTAACTTGGCACAAAGCATAAAATTCATCCTACCACTCAAAATCTCAATTTAGGGGCATATCAATAATTTTTCATATTATACATGCTATGTATTCTTATTCAAAATTACTGTTATTAAGTCCTATACATCATATTCTAACCACCAAAGGTAAGTAATGTTCACATGCTAGGACATCCTAGCGATCCCTACATGTATTGCATGAAAAGGTCTGAGTGGCTACTTACATGGATGATGCTTGACTTCCTAAGCTAGCCTTTCCACGTGTTTGTCCAAAATTTCTAAAATTTCTCTATAGATCCTAATTCAAGTTAAGTTAGGTTATTATCAAAACTAAAACAAAAAAAATAATTGAACATAAGTCGAATGGGACAAAAAGTGGGCTTACACACTTGTGTCATGCGCTTACATGCGCCCTAGAGGAGTCTTTATGCCCATTTCCATAAAAGCTTTCTAGGGAGGATACTCACCCCCTTTGCATAACACATGGTGCATCTAGATAGGTCGCATTGTGTCAGGTTGGGTCACATGAGGGGTTTGGTCTAGTGCAGGTAAACCAGGTTGAGATGGAGCAGGTCAGACACGTGTCGGGACGGAGTATGTCATGGACTTGGGTTCTCCTTTAATGTCGCGGTGTGTGGTAGTCGAAAATGCCAATCGCATACCTATGTCATTTGCTGACATGTATCTCATATTTAGAAATGTCAATCGCATACCTATATCATTTGCTGACATGTATCTCATATTTAGTCAGATGGGCTCTATAGTTGGACAACACATGTGGCTTCTCTTTATTTGATATCTAATAACTCTCCAAAATTAGAGTTATACCAACCCATTTAGGAATAATTTTGGGTTTATACTCACCAATTTTTCATTAATTGCTCTATTTATTCTAATTAGTAAGTATGAAATAGTTCATTGCATTTCAATATAATAAGAGGATCAATTTACTTAAACAAGCCTTACTATACATAGAATTGAATTATTTTATAAAAAGGTAAAACAATTATACTGAATCATGATATTGTAGCAAATTTGAAAATGGGCGATTCTAGTCGCAAAAATTTTAATTCAAATGAGGAACTTGGATGGTTGAAAGCTACCATGGTGGACAAACTACCCCTCCTCAACCCTAAATGGAAAAAAAGAAACAATATATAAGGGGAAAGGTTTCCAAAAAAAGAGGGAAGCCACAAATGGAAAAGACGGAAAAAAAGACATAAATGGAAAGGAAGAACAGGGAGTGCTGCTGCTGTAGAAACGAGAAATGAGAAGGAAAAGAAGAATTCTAATCCGCCGTTGACCGCCGAAGGAAAAAATGGACTAAGAAAATTATATAAAGGCAAAGAGGTGGACAAGAGAGCTCCAAAAAGGAAACTTCCATTAAAGGACCATAACAAAATTTGATAATTCTCTAATCCCTTCCTCTATTTACTTATTGTATTAATTTTATATGATTCCGATGTTGATTCCAATTAGTTACTATGGGGAGATAAACCTTATAGAGAGATAAGAAAGTTGTATGTAATTCAAGCATGTTGATGGTGTGATTTTAGTTTTAAAGAGTTATTATTATTAATTTACATGTTTGTTTAGTTGGCAATTTTACCTATATAGTTGCTCTTTTATTCGAAAGTGATATGAACCACGAGTAAGGAATTTTCATACCTCAAGGTCCAATTACAAGAACGAGAGCCAAGAAGCTATAACAAACCTTATACACTTATATTCAAGATATGGTGAGCTCATCAAAGGAAATTCTATAAGACGTTGAAGACCTCCCTTATATGTTGTGCAAAGCTAGAGTTTCAAAACAGAGATGCATTAAATGTACTTTAAGTTGCATTTAATGAACTCAGTTGAATTTATGGAACTAGTCCAATGATGATTAATAAGCACATTTCATTCCTATCACTATTTTATTATAATTTAAATATTTGTTTGTTATATTTAAGATGATTTTGAACATAGGAGTTAAAGGTTATATTGTAATCCACATATATTAACATATTTCTAGTTAACTAGCCAATTTAATTTGGGTGTTATGTGTCACATACGTTAAGATTGTAAAAAAAAGAAAAATTCTTTAATTAGAGACCTCACATTTTGGAATTAAAAATAATAGAATTTTTATTTTAGTTTTATTAAGAGCTAAGTTTTTTCTTTGCAAATTGTTGTGTTTAGAACTTGCATGCTAGAGTCATTCAATTGGTATTGATCAAACCTCTTGTGGAGTGATTTGAATCACAAGTTTAGAAACGAGTTTTCTTTACCCTTGATCTTGATCATCAAGATAATCCGTTCCATACTTTCTCTTGGGTTGATTCCATATATAGGTTCTCTATGGAATCGGTAATTTACTTATTGCCTACTTGTGACCGTGTATACTTGCATTTGTTCTTATGATCATCACACTATTTTACTATATAGCTTCATAAGTAATCAAGTTTTGGGTGTCGCTAATGGGAAACCTAATTTAGTTGTAGATTATTGTGAGTTGTAGTAAAAAAGGAGTCATATAAAGTTGAATTTTATATTGTTGAATTTTTTTGCTTTAGAATTTGGTGTATGAACCCACGATTTAGAATTTATTTTGGACCCCGAAATAGATAGAACTTTTAGGCGAAAGTTATAGGAGAAAAGGTTGAGAATGGAGACAAAATATATAACAAGGAGACCTTTGAGCCCAACCAAATTAGAGTTTGAAAATTGAGCCGTGATGGCTAATCTAGAAAGAATCCTTGCTAATGCTATTCATTTATCAATCAGAGCGTATGCATATCCAATTGTGGAAGAGCTACTACTTTTGAGCTAAAACCAGTGATGTTTCAAATCGTGTGAACTATTGGCCAAGTTCATGGACTGCCGTAAGATCTCCACCTACCTCTAAAGTAATTTTTGGGAGTTAATGACTCATTCTGATTCCAAGAAGTGGATAAAAACATTATTAGACTAAGTTTGTTCTCTCGTTCTTTGAGGGATGGTGCTAAATCATGGTTAAATACCTTAGCACCAGGAGCAATTGATTCTTGGAATAGTCGAGTAAAGAATTTTATCAAGTATTCTCCACACACTAGAAATGCATGGTTCAGAAACGAAATTGTTGCTTTTCTATAGTTTGAAGATGAAACATTAAGTGAAGCTTGGGAGAGATTCAAGGAGATGCTTAGGAAATGCCCTCACCATGGACGATTCCATTATATCCGATTGAAGACTTTCTACAATGGACTAAACATTTCTACTAAACAAGTGGTGGATGCTTCAACCAATGGAGCTATCTTGTCAAAGACGTACCATGAAACTTTGAGATCCTAGAAAGAATATCAGCTGACAATTGTCAGTGGGCTGATATGAAGAGCAATCTAGGAAAGAATATCCAAGGTGTACTCGAAGTTATGCTTTGACCTCTATCAATGCTCAATAGCTTCGTTGGCTAATATTCAACATACTCTAGCGTTGCGACTAAAACACCAGTCAAAGTTGTAGTTGTAATGACTCAACCAATAGTTGGATATTGTGTATATTGTTGAGAGGAACACATTTTTCATCAATGTCCAAGTAATTCAGTTTCAATTTTTTTATGTGGGCAAATCAAGATAGTGAAGGCAACCAAAAGAATAACCCACTCTCAAACACGTAAAATCAAGGTGGAGAAACCATCCAAACTTCTAATGAAAGGGACAAAACTCGTACAATCAACAAAGGCCACTTAAGATAAATTAACCTCAAGGCTTTAGACTACAAAATCAAATGACATATGATCCTCAACAAACAAATATCTAGACAAAAAAACTAGTCAAGCTCAGCATATACTAGGGACATCACTTGAGAAGGGTGCATATATATTTTATGTATTTGTTTGATCAAACTTCTAAAGTCTTAATTAATACTTCAACTAACAAGAAAAACAAGAAATGTTAAATCAAACTCAAATTCTAAATTAAACAAAAGGTAAAAGTAGGGCCTTTGTCTTTTGAATACGTCAATATTTAGAAAATTATTAAATACAATGAATTCATATATTTGAAAAGATCCAAGGTGTCAATTAGTCAAATTCAAATAGATAAGATCAATTAGAAAGGAAGAAAAATAAAAATCAAACAAATATATTTTTTTTTTAGTCACAAAAAGCATATTTTTGTATGTTCGTAAACTCAACAACGATAAATGGGGTGAAATGATATTTGAGTAGATCGTAATAAAATCCATGAAATAAATAATAAATAAGAGACATTTTAAAGAAATAAAAATGGGATAAATGCAAATGGAAGAGAGAGGGAAAGAAAAAAGAAAAAGAAAAGGAAAGAAGCATGAAAACGAAGGTTGTGAAAAGGAAGGAAAGGTCAATGAAACAGGAGAATTAGCCGCTGGTTTGGTATATTCATGAATGCACACAGCCCACTGAATTCGCGAACAAACAAAGCACAAACCAACAACCAATTTTTGGGGCCTTTTCTTTGTGCATATATAATGCATTAACAAACCATCCAATCACACACACAAATTTGTTCAACGATTTCTTCGAATGGCGCGTTGGGTGAAACCAGAGGTCAGCCCCCCAAACCTTCCATTTTTCTTTTCTTTCAACAATAACTCTTGTTTTTTCTTTTCTAAGTTCTCTTCCAATGTAAGTTATGGTTAAATGTTTCCATAAATGGGTTAATTATATGATTTGAATATGGAAGGTTTATCCGCTAATGGCAGCCATGGGGTTTGTGACCACTATGTGCGTGTTTCAGCTTACCAGAAATATTTTGATCAATCCTGACGTCAGGTACCTCCTATTTTATTATTCGGGTGTGGAAACCTCTCCACTAGTAGAAGCGTTCTTAAAAAACAATATAGTCTATATGTTTAACAAATAAGATAATGAAATCTAAATTTTTGTGATAATTTTTTTTAACGAATGTAATTTATTATTATTGGTAGGGTGAATAAAGAGCACCGTAGAATGGGAGTGTTGGAGAATGAAGAGGAAGGAGAGAAGTACGCAGAGCACAGCCTCCGGCGGTTCCTCCGGACACGGCCACCTGAAATCATGCCCACCATTAATCGCTTTTTCTCTCAAGACAAATAATTTAAATCAACATTTTCCTTTAAATTCTTTTTTTTTTTTAAATTTTATTCTCTACTTTTTTATTTGTTTCTATGAATGTAAGATGGCTTTATCTTTAACGCACCACTTCGTTGTCTTAATGATGTTGGATAATAACACCAATACCTTTGTTCTTGTGGTTAAAGCTTTATTTAATATTTGATATTATAAAATGAATTTGAGAAAAAAATCATTTTGAGTGAAACAATGAAATACTAAAAATGATATTTTATACGTGTCTTAAATTTGTTCTACAATTATAAAACAACCTAATATAATGATTTGGTATGAGCATGCGGGTATGGACAGCACACCATAGACAAGCATGACCGAAACACACAAACTTATAAAGCTTTTAAACATATGTTATCTCCAATCTTGAAAGTCGAGGAGGTAGATAATGAATATATTAAATAAGTATCCTATTGAAAGAATAAATAATACATGCGTTTACGAAATTCTAGAAAATTAAAGGGATCCATACGTCATAAAATGGATGTTAAAAGAAAAACGAGCATTTTAAAGTTAATTTTTTTTAACATCCAAGTCATAAATTAATTCTTACCCAAAGATAAGAGTTAGAAAAATCTTTTACTTAATTGTTAAGTTACATGGAATAACAAAAATTGGACTCTAATTATTGATTTGATAATGACAACTATTTCATACAACATTAAAGAACTTTAAGAACATAGATTCAAAAATGAAAGGCCCGATTTGTAAATAAACTCAAGTACGTGAGTGGGATATTACAATTGTTTTCCTGTCAATCATTAATGGATAATTAAAGGACATATCAGCCTGACAGGAAGAATTGGTGAAGGTGGTGACTCTTTCCCTCTCCCTATCTTTTTCTGATATGGGCAAAAGGTGTTTCTACGTTGCTAAATCATGCCCATTATCATGGCACCTTCCTTTCTGACATGCACGCTTATGGGAGCCTTCATTACTCTGCCAAGACCAAGCATTTCGTGTCTTCTATCTGCTGATGATGGCCGTCTTTTTTTAAGGTTGATTCATGTATGCGTTTCCTAATATTGCCATGGATCGCCTGTAGAGTTATTGCAATCCATTCCTCTGTGACTGCCATTGTTGTAACAACCGAAAATTAAAAGAATAATTAATAAATAAATAAAAATGAAAAAAAAAAATTGTTCCACCGAGTTAGACTCTAATATAGAAGTGAGGTCTCTTGACTCACCGAACCACTACAATGGCTCCGTTGCATTTATCGTTAGCAATTCAGAACCATTTATTGAATGTTTTCGACTAATTCGACTTGGATCTAATATGTTTGAATCATTTTCTATGATTTTCGACAATTTGGGAGTTGTTTATGACATTTTTGGAGGTATTTTAGGTCCACGTGGTTACTGTTAAACAAATTTAGATTATTCAGATTTTATGTAATTAGATGAGTCAATTTACATGATAAAATTCTATTTTATGATTGTGCTTGCTTCCAGGTGAAATTAGATTTCAAGGGGCAGTTTTAAGCTAACATAAGTGAGTGCCTTTAATATTGGCTTGGTTGGATGACTTGTATGTTGTATGAATGACTTATATCTAGTGGCCATTGTACATGTCATGTTTTATGATTGTTTGACATGTTATGTTATGTGAAAACTTATAGTATGATATAAGTTATGTTGTGATATAAGTCATGTTATGTTATAAGTTATACTATGATATGATTTTGCTATAATATGAAACTATGTTGAGATATCAACATTGTATGATGCATGAATCTTCATATATCACGCCTGTAAACTATGTTAATATGTTCACTCTATGCCTATGAAATACTGGTAAGGCATGTATGTTAATCTTGAATGATATGACAAGTATTATGTATCTATGTCTTATAGAACCCAATGTCATGAAAATAGGGGAGGTATGAGTTGCATCATAAGAATGTCATGACTAAAAGCTACGAGGACCCGATTCATTTTGTATGCCACATGTATTAGGATACTTCCCCATAAAGATTAGTACGAACACGTACCTTACAATATTTGTGTACAACATGATATTAGGCAAGCTTCTTTCGCTTTGTAGCTCTAGCAGTGTGAGTATGCACTAGTCAAAGTCCATACCCAAGGGATACATATACGAACTTGCCTAGTCGGTCCATGTGCATGTGAATAAGCTGTATATAGAGAAGTACGATACATTCTATTTCGATCAAACTTGTCATGGCCCTATTTTCAGAGCTTCAAATCTCGCTTCGTGACTTAAAGATGAAAGTGAAAGCAAATAAAAGAAAAAGTTAAATAAAATAATAGATGAAAATTTGATACAATTTAAATTGAAATAAAGATAAGAACACCAAAATTAAATACAAAATAAAGTCAAGTTATAAGACGGTGTTATTCAATTATTATGAAAGGAGAAAAAAGGTTTGTGATATAATTACAAAACAAAATAGAAAAGATCAGAGACTCAAAACAAATTGATGTTACAAAACAACCCTTTTATGGTTGCATAGCACTCGAATGTGTGAAGACCTATTATTTTTATTTTTTATTTTTTTTTATTTTTTATATAGAAAAGAAATAGACTATTTTAAGTATAAGTTCATACATAATAATATTGAAGTATTAAAGTATTATTTATACCTAATTTTTTCTTTTTAGAAAATAAATAGACTATTTTAAGCTTAAGTTCATACATATACTATTGTTATATTGAAGTATTAAAGTATTATTTATACCAACATAGTTTAAATACAAAATAAGTAACGAACTAAAAAAACTATTCAAAATATACTAAGTTTAAAAACGAAGGTTAGTCTATGTCCCTCGCTCCAAAGTCTGCTCTCATCCTCGCTCCAAAGGGAGTAAAAACTCAATAAATAGCCTTAAGCTAGGATGTTGAATCTTATTGGGTTTTCATGTGATTGGCATTTAGAGCTCATCTTGTTACATGTCACTTACTCATCCTCAACATCCCTTAATGTGTCCCTTAATTTTCTCCATATGAACACATGAATTGTACAATCTTGATCGTATCATCCTGTTAGTAAATTTTGGCGCAGGGCATCTCATATAGATGAGGGAAATAGGAGACTCTTCCTAACATCCTGTTCGTGATATATAGTGTAGGGCATCCCACCTAAAAGAGGAATAAACTTCGTAGCACACCACATGACGAGAGATAACAAACGCTTTTGGGCATGAATCCTAGCAAATTATTTACCATGAGTATGACATTCAAATGACTCTAGGTATATTCTTGGCACATGGTTTATTAATGAGTATATTATACTATGAGGTAGTCCTACAATTTATTAGATTTAACTTAGGTACACATTAGAGGGTAACCTAACATGACCTCATGGACGTGAAAACTTACTAGTATCTTGGTAACCTCATTTCAAGGTTATGCATAAAGTTTCACATTACTTATAAGTGTCTTAAAGGTTATAAAAACGAGGTTATTATGGTCAAAAGATATTATGACTCCTTTACATTTTTTTCTTGGTTTACCAACTTATGCATGTCCAATGGCTACAAAATTTCATCGTTGACTTTAACACACCATAATATGCCCAGTATTAAAATTTTCTAGGCAGTAGAATTCATTTAGGAGGCCAATTTAATGTCACTTAACTCCCAAGCAAAATGTCGAGTTTAGACCCTTAACACATGGTTTTTAATTTTTTTATTGTTTTTATTTCATGGATTATTAATTCATACTTGACTTAGGGTATATATTGTCTTCCAAGCCATTCCTAAAAGTATTTTTTAAGAAAAGTCCAAGATGGCTACTTACCTCTTGTCTGGTGTTCGAGACCTCATTTCTCGATCTTCTGGTACTCGATTTTCTCCAATTTTTCTTTGGTAGCTTCCTTAGTGAGTCTAGTTTCTTTTCGTGGACTAGAGCGTATGTTATCAGCTTCCAATGTTGATAGAAAACACAATTTTTCATCGGAGCAAACCCAAAGAATTTTGTTATTAGGCAGGGTTGTCTAGGCACTCTTAGGTCACGCTTCGTTCAACAGAAATCCTCCTTAAACTTCTCTCAAGCTAGAGGAATTAATTTGAAAGGGCGACTTGGCTAGGAAAAGGCTGATTTTGGGATCTCTTCTTCGGTCTGCAACTCAACCCAGAATGTTGGGTTGAATTGCTTCTAGGTAGCTCGATTCGAGGCGAATTACTCATCGACTCCCGATATTGAATTTCTTCAATTACGCATTTTTTCGGGGTTAATTCTCTTTGAGGTCTTCCACAAAAACAATCCTTGGATGTGTGAAGCCCAATTAGGATAGGTCTCACTGGGTGAATTTGTCTGTAGCCTCGAATTTGATATCAAGCTCTTCTTCGAACTCCTTCAATGGCGAATAGGATTGGGAGAATGGGTTTGAGGCATTTTCATGCTTCCCTTCTTCACTAAACTTGTGGGTAATCTTATTTAGGTGTAGGATCAAGGTTGGAAAAATGATGGACTGTAGCTCTCAAATTTGAGTTGAACTCGAGAACTCAATACCTAAAAATGGAAGGCTTATAACTCTGGATTGAAGACTCAATAACGCTTAGGGAGGATCCACCGCCATTGAAATGTCCAAAATCGCCATAATTTCATCCTTGATCGTTTTAGATCACTGGAAAAACCTACTCCAATTAGAGCCTTGTCGACCTTTGTTTCAAATTCCAACCGTTTGATGGGATGACTTTTGAATGTTCTAGATTGTGCCCAAATTTGGAGGAGATCCGATTATTGGATTTTGAGATATGGTAGATTTATGCATAAGGGTATATGTGGATATCTGATTTTGGTCAGCAGGAAGATTTTCGTAATTATCCATGTTTTCATGGGCAATTTGGTAATCTGGCTATTTCCATATATTTTAATATTATTTTTTTCAAAAAATCCATAATTATTCTAAACATTCTTTACCCTTCTGGATCATTTTTTCCTTATTGCACACCTTAAAATTTTTCCTCTATAAGAAATTAAAAACTCGGAAAGTATTGTAATAATTGGAAAAAGTTCTATTTTCCCATGTTTTTACAACTTTCCTTTGTTATATACATTCAAAACCTTATAACACTGGGTGGATAACATAATTTGCCCTAGTTTGGAAGCTTTATTGTTCTTGGATATTACAAACCATCCTCCAACTCAACCGGTAGCTTGTGAAAATCTAAAAAGGAAATGAGAAAGGAGTGAGTATATAAATATACCTAGTAAGCAATCTAGTTCTAGGCTCTCATGTATCCGTGATCGAATAGGTGATCACGGGCTTTACCTAGGCTCTAGGTTGTTGCTCTTGTTGTGCACAGTCCTAGGTAGCTAGTTTTACCTACGCAGTAGTAATCAGTATCTGAAGGTGAGGCACTACCTTCATAAACTCTTATACCAGATGAGAACAACTACATGTGCATCTACTTCTTTCACCTGATCTTTGGCTTTGCAGATCACAACTTCATGTTCAAGTTGATTGCATTTGGAGCATTTGGCGTCAAGTCTTCTCCCACACTTGTATGGTGGATGACCTTTCTTCTCACAATGGCGGCAATGTGGATAGGATTGTTTGAAACCTCCTCCTTTTTGTCTTCTGATAATTAGCAGATGAATCTTCATTCCTCAATTGAATTTTGAAAGTTTTCTTGTTTTTGTACCTAATGTTGTCTTGATGCTTAACATGTAAGGCATCTTCAATCACCCCTTCTTGCCTTATAGACCTCCTTTGCTTTTGTGCTTGTAAAGCATTCAAGAGCTCTACAAGAGAAATCTTAAGACAGATCTTTGGGGTTCTCCAGAGTAGTAATGGTGACTTCAAACTTCTCTAGCATAGTGACTAGCAGCTTTTCAACGATCCTGGAATCATTTAATACAGAACCAAGCAATCTCACTTTGTTGGTGATGCTGAGAAGTTTGTCAGAGTATTCTTTCACCGACTCTGACTCCTTCATCTTCTGCAACTCGAAATCCCTATCAAATTCAGGACTTTCATTCCACGAATCCTCTCATCTCCTTCAAACTCAGCCTTGAGATAATCCCAGATTTTTTTTGCTGTTTTGAGGGACATTATTCGCATGAAGATCATTCCAGATATAGCGGCAAATAAACAAGATTTTTCCTTTGATTTTCTTGTCTTCTTTTCCTTCTATACTTTGATTTGTGCTGCAGTAAGATTTGCTGGAAGCAGAGGGAACTCGTAATCCTCTTCTATGGCTTCCCAAAGATCCAAAGCCTCCAAATAAGTCTCCATACGAACTACCCACATTTGATAATTGTCTCCATCGAAGACTGGTGGTGCAACAGTTGAAAAATTGGATTCTCCTCCCATTTTGATCTCACAGATCCCTTAAGAAGATAGCTCTGATACCAATTGTTAGTGAAAGAATGAGAGATAGCTCTGATACCAATTATTAGTGAAAGAATAAGAGATTGAATGATTGATGAGAAGATTGAATTATTTAAGAATGCTATATATAGAGAGAGAATACAAAAAGATATTTAGAAAATCTATCTAAAAATCTGTAGAAATCTAGTAACAAACCAGTAACTAAATTAAATTAAAACTAAATCTAACTCGTAACAGAGATTTAGTTAGATACTAACTGACAGTAATCTAAACAAATACGTGATATTTAACAGCACCAATGACTGGCCCGCAAAGAAAAATGTGACTCAACCAACAACATAAATTAACGAAGATGACTAAGAGTAGTAGCTGCACCAACAAAAAGTGTCCATCTCCAAATCCACTTTCATTGACGTGAATCGAACATGTTACTTTAATTCCTATGCTTATTGTTTGTTTATTTTCTTGTTCTTTTATTACAAAATTTCTGCTATGTTTAGAAAAAGTATGCTTAGTTGGGTAGTGAGAGTGAGGGGTAGAGGAAAAGAAAAAATCTACTAAAAGTACAATAACAACGATAAGCTTTGGATTATGAATACTTAGAATGTGGTACCTTTCCTGTGGCTCAAAGTACGTAAACTCATTATTAGGTATCTTGCTCGTTGTTTAGTATCTTGTCTGTTATCAAATATCTTACTTGTTACTGCTAACACTGGTATACTTGAATGTCAAGTATCTTGTTAGAGGAACTTATATAACTTGTGTATTAATGAGCCCATTTACTACTAATACACAAGTATCTTGCTCGTTACTACTAACATTTATAATTATTTAATTAATGAGCTCAAATTATTTATAAATGATGAAGTTACAAGTTAAATGGGATCATTAAATAATTTGGCCCAAAGATCAAATCCAATTGATTAGGTCCAAACATTATCCAAAAACCATGATACCTCTTGAAGACTAACAATGGGGGGAGTTCTATTTCATTTTCAAGGTTAAGAAATTGAGATCTCCCAACAACTTAGAGAGAATTCATAATCAATTAGAAAACTCTTTTAAGTTCTAAAAGTCTCCTTCAAGATTAAAAAGGGAAAAATATTGAGATTTCAACTTTCCGAATATCCACTATAATTTATCATTCGTGAAGTACACTTCTAAGAGAGATAATTATAGTGTTAGAAATTGTACTATACTTCAACAAATTAATATTCTAAACGTTTCTACGATATTCAATAGATAAATACATTGTGTTTGAAGTTTAAATCCCGTTCTTCGTTTGTTGAACTTCGATTTTATTATAAAATTTTAATAGTTAAAATTATTGGTGTTTAAAATGAAAGCATAAAACATTAATTTAAATTCTAACAACCAAACCCAACTTTAGACTCAATCAATTAATATATAAATCGATGGGAAAATCAATACATACATTCTATAAATAAATAGAAGGAAAGAGACCTAAATTATAATAAATTCTTGAAATAAAAGTCGTATAAATTCAATATATAGATTCAAGGATAGCCCACCATCAATTTTTGAACCACCAAACGCACATCAATTCAATTTAAGTAATGTGTACGTTGAACAATTGACTTGCAATAAATATAAATTAAATTAGAGTGAGTGTATATGCCAAGTTTAGTCCATTCCATCGTATTGATGATTAATTAAACTTTGACCCTCTAGTTGGTTTCAAAACAAATTTCCCTTGTACATCTCTTTCCAATTTAGTTTCTAACACCCTCAAGTTTGGAAAATAAATAAGAATTCTCTTCTTTCTTTACAATTCTCAATAACTTCTAAGCTTAAGTGGCTTTTGAGTTAGGACGTTAAAAATTCTAGAGAATTTTTGTCCCTGAACGTTGACTATTCTTGAAAGAGCTCGGGTAAAAGCTCCTCATGTCCTCCTCACTTTTTCAGGTCGCTTCATTGTCTCATGGTTACCCCACTAGACCTTGACCAGAGAGATTTCCTTGTTTCACAACTCTTGACATCACTTGCTACAATCCTGATCGAGATTTTTTCATAAGACAGATCGTCCAAACATGGAACACGTTGCGCACAACAGCGAGGGTTGGTAATAGCGCTAACGTGTACACCATAGGTTCTATCCTCTCGAAGATCTTGAAGAGACTTATCAACCTCGAACTCGGCTTACCCTTTTTCTCGAACCTCAATACCCCTCTCATAAGTGCCACCTTCAAACTCGAGGCTCTTCCTGTGAGAGTCTACATAACTCTTTTGCGGGTTTTGTGCAATCAGTCTCCTATGTTAAATCTTCTACACTGCTGTGTTAGTACCTGAACCAATTTTGGCCCCATGAGATATTGCAGACCTACGTCTTCTAAGAAAATCGGTATCTGATACCTTCACCCATACAAAGCCTCAAATGGAGCCATTACATATTCGCTTGTTAGCTCTTATTATGGGCGAACTTCATAATGAGTAGCTACTCATTCCAGCAACCTACGAATTCCATTATACATGCCCAGTGCATGACCTATAAGGCATGATTCGACCTTTCTATTTGCCTATTAGTCTGGGAGTGGAAAGTTGCACTAATCTGAAGTTGCGTACCAATCAGAAGCCTAGGCTATCTTCGTCCTTGAAACCCGCAATGAAACGGTCCATCATCATCTCTATTCTTACCAACTCTAGCGCAAACCTCGAAAGTCTATCTAGCACTTGCTCGTATCTCTTCGATCGTCTTCTTGTCCTATTTCTTTTCAAGGAATGTTACCTAACTCTTGAGTCTGGCTATCAATAGGTAATACTTCATTAGGTAGCCATTATTGAAGTTGAACTACTTTTCTACTCATTCCTCAATATCGAGTATTTTTAAGGTGCTCTTCTATTAAAAGTATGTGACAGCCTCTTTGCATATGCATGACACAATGTACTTGATACTCTCTTGGGCAATCTAAATAGTGAGAGGTTGTCTCTATAACCTCCAACCATGCTTATACTGCCACTGAATCAACTTTGCAATCCCTTACTCGATACCTTGTAATCCTAGTGAGACAATTTCCTGCCGCTAAAATTCGCACTTCAAGCTTTTTGCGTACCTTCAAATGTTTGTTGTGAACCTACACAAACTAGTGAAACTCTGGAATCAATAACATTGGAAACTCCAAAATTAAAGAAATTAATAGCCCACTAAATGATTTTAGTGTTCTAGCATCCCTAAACAAATGGACATCCCTATACAAACTGGTATATGACTATTTCCACCCTAATGAAATGGTCTATGACTATTTTAACAATGTCTCCTGTAAACTTATTTTGGAGTGATGCTTTTAGTACTACACATACTCATTCACTCACATAGTTTTACGAACACATCATCTTAAGTGGTTTTGTCATAATATCTGCAACTTGTTCTTGTGTGACACAATGCTTCAACTCAATAACTCCATCTTTGGTCAAATCACGCAATAAATGAAACCTCACATCAATTTGTTTGCTACGTCCATGCTTGATTGGATTCTTGGATAGCTTAGTGGTGGAACTGTTATCACATAACATAGTGATACGCTTATCTTGAAATTGACCAATTTTTTCCAAAATTCTCCTCATCCATACTCCTTGACCAGCACAGGAAGCAGCTGCCACAAATTATGCTTCAGTAATGGACAAAGTAACTACAGGTTGTTTTTTTGGAGGACCAAGACACAGCTCCATCACTGAGTAAAAACACATAACCAAAAGTGCTCATTCTGTCATCTATATCTCTTGCATAATCATTGTCAGTATATACTATCAACTCTCCATTACCCCTTTTTCGATAAAGAACTCCTAAATCTATAGTACCTTTTAAGTATCTATAACACCCTTTTTGCCGCTTGTAAATGCAACTCAGTTGGACTTGCCATAAATATGCTAATGAGAGACACTACTTACATTAAATCAATCCTTGTTGTAGTTAGATACATAATGCTTCAAATCAATTGTTTATACATGGTAGCATTGACCTTGGCTCCTTCTTCATCCTTTGTCAGTCTAAACCTAGGAACAACACTGTTTTTCACACTATAACTTTTTTCCATCACAACCTTTTCCAAAACTTCTTTTGCATACTTTCTCTAACTAATATAAAATTTCTTCAAGATTTTGTAAAATCTCTACCCGAGAAGATATTTCATTTTTCCCAAGTCAGTCATCTCAAATTCAAGTTTCATAGAATTCTTGAACTTAACAAACAAGCTCTCATCAATACCAGTAAAAATTAGATCGTCAACGTATAGACTAACAATCAAAATTTTATCTCCATCTCCTGTTTGATGAACAAAGTATGGTCACAATTGTACCTTTCAAATTCTTCTTTGACAAAACGTGATTCAACTCGATTGTACCATGCACGTGAGGCTTGTTTAAGGTCATACAATGTCGTCTTCAATTTGTATACCTTGTATTTTTAACCATTTTTCTCATAACCTTGTGGTTGCTCAACAAACACTACTTAGAAAACACTTTTCACGTCCATTTGATACACGTTCCAACTATTTCGAGCTGCTAAAACAATTATCATTCGAATAGTATCTCACCTAGCCACAAGTGCAAACACCTCGGTATAATCTACACTATTTTTTATGTGCATACCCTTTTGCTACCAACCTAGCCTTATATTTGTCAACTTCGCCATTTTCATTGAGTTTGGTTTTGAAAATTCTCTTTACTCCAATCTTCTTCATTCCTTTAGGCAAATCTATTAACCCTCAAGTCTCATTTCATTTGATGACTTCTATCTTCAAGTCCATTGCAGCTCTTCATTTTGAACTTTGAATAGCTTCTTCAAAGGTAATTGGATCTATAGTTGAGGTTAATATAACTAAATTGTTGTGTTCAGCTTCTTCAGAAAATTTTTCCCCGCTCACATAATCTTCCATCCATAATAGTGCTCTTATGTTTCCCACTTCTAGTGTGCTTTCTCCAGATGTTGAAGTATTTGATTCAGATGGCTCGCTGGAAAATATACAACTTCCCCTTCTTCTGCTACCACCTCCTCTTCAGATTGTTCCACACTTTGGTCATGTTCACTTCCTTCTATATTATTATCTTCCATTCGAGGGTATCAATTCTAGCTTCTTCATTACTTTTTTCCTCAATTTCAAAACTTATTTTCTTCAAAAATCACATCTCTGCTTACAACTATCTTCTTGGACATTGGATCATAGAGTTTATATGTTTTAGACTCTTCTAACCCCTAGCAGCACACATTGAAAACTTTTATCATTTAACTTCTTTCTCTTACTATCTGATACATGAACATGGCCAATGCATCAAAAAAACTCGAAAATAATCAACATTAGGTTTTACAACACTCCAAGCCTTCTTAGGAGTCATATCTTTCACTACCATTATATTGAGCATGTGCACTATCCTTTACTGCTTTTGGCCAGAAATTCTTTGAAACTTGTTTTTTTGATAATATACTTCTGACTATGTTCATGATTGTTCTGTTCTTGAGCTCAGCAACACCATTTTGTTGGGGTTTGAGGCTGCAGTAAGTTGTCTACTGATGTTCTTAGTTTTGTAAAAAGTATTGAACTCATGAGAGGTGAACTCTGCACCTCTATCTGTGCGCAGACAACGAATAACATCTCCCATCTCTTTCTCAACAAGATTTTTGTAATTCTTAAAGATAGTAAAGACTTCGTATCTTTCAGCAAGAAAATATAATCACACCTTGCAGCTGAAATCATTAATAAAACTTATGAAATATCTCTTCTTACTATTGGAAAGAGGTTTGATGGGTCCCTAGATGTCTGCATGTACCAATTGCAACCTTTGTGTTGCTCTCCATAAACTTCTTTTTGGAATGCATCCCTATGTTGCTTCCTCACCATGCAATTAGTGCATATTTTACTCGATGCTTTCAATTGGGGTAACCCTCTCACCATTTGCTTATGTTGCAATGTTCTCAAACCCTTAAAATCTAGATGCTCATATCTGTGGTGCCAAAGATAGTGTTGTCTTCTATAATTGTTTGGAAACAAGTGGCCGTTTGTGGCATGATTCTTGCAAGTAATATGAACATCCTATTTGAAAACATTGTTGTTTGCATAGTAACCCCCTTCTTGGGATGATAGATTGCATTCTCCATGTTGTATCAAAATAGATACATCTATTTCTTGCAAATGGTTCAAGACTTGATAGGTTGTTTTTCAACTCAGGTATGTGACTCTAGCAACTTGCAACCTAATGTTACCTTTTCCCAACACCGCCATCTTGAAATTATTTCCAAGCTTCACAATTGTCGGAATTTCTCATCAAGATTTGAGAACCATTTCTTGTTTGCACACATATGATTGCTACACACCGAATCAAGGAACCAAACATCTTCTCTCCTTGATTGATTGAGCTCCATATATGACATTAGCAACATTTCTTTTTCCTCAAGTTCAGCATAATTTTCTTCCTTCTCCTATTGAGAACACTGATATTTACAGTGTCCTAACTGATGGCACTTGTAATACTCAACTGTAGTTTTGTTGAATGGTTGTCTACCTCTTCCTCTTACTCTACCTCTTTCTCAAAAAGCTTCATGAGCTCGATCACCTTCTTTTCCACCGATTCTATTATCGTATGTCACCTTTTGTGCTTGTTCATCACCTACACATCCGTTAAGTCTTTGCTCATGTCCAACAAGCTGCTTTGCAATTCATCGATGATTAAAGTGTCTAATTTGTTAGACTCTTCAATTGAAGATATAACATAGTCAAATCTTGAGGTCATTGATTAAAAATTTGCATTAATACTTTCGCCTTCTTTCATCCGTAGGACTTCAAACTCTTTACTTAAGAGTTTGGAGTTGTGCTCTTTTGACTCTTCTAGAACCCTAGTACTTATGCTTCATAGAGTCCAAAATTTATTTGGCAGTACATAATAATTCGATCAATAACTGGAACAAATAATTAAATAATTCTTGACCTTCAAGTCTTTCAGCTTCTGATCTGTAATTGTTTTTTTTTTTTTTTTTTTTTTTTTTTTTTTTTTTTTTTTTTTTTTTTTTTTTTTTTTTTTTTTTTTTTTTTTTTTTTTTTTTTGTGCTTTAGTAATCTCCACTCCTTGTGTTTTTTTTCTTTTTTTTTTTTTGTGGTTTAGTAATCTCCGCTCCTTTTGTTGCTGTAAGGATTCTGGTCTCCATGAAAGACCAATATTCCTTTGAGCGAATAAATTTTCCATGAGCATAGACCAATGTTCATACTAGTGATCAAACTTAGGAATTGCTGGTTGAATGAAATTGGTTTCAGCTGGCTTATTTTGAATCTCTTACCAGTCACTCTTCTCTTAAGAAAAAAAGAAAACGTCACTCTTCTCTTAAGCAAAAAAGAAAACTGCAGTTCCTTTTCTTCAAGCCTTGCAACGTGACTCTATACCCAAATGTTGTGAACACACAAACTAACTCAAAATGAAACGGTGAAATCAATTACATAGAAAAATAAAAGAACTTATTGGCTTTCATATGGCTTACATAACAAAGATAAAAATAGCAAACTCCAATAATAAGGAAATTAACAACTAAAACTAAATGATTTAGTGTTGCTAACCTTCCTAATTAAATGGACATCTCTAGCTAACCATTTCAACCCTAAAGAAACGGTCTAATATGACCATCTTTATAGTGTTCCCCATACACTAACTCCATCTTTATAGTGTTTCCCATACACTAACTCCATCTTGGTGTACACTGGTATACCATTAAAGACGACAATGATGATTGTATCGAGAAAATTTTATGAACGCTCTATTCGTCTAATCCTTAAAGTTTGTAGGGTATTTATTAGGTCAAAGGACATACATAACATAACGCCTTCTGAAAGCAGACTTCAGTATGCCCTTCTTTCTAACCCCATTTGAATGTAACCTAACCTTATCAAGACCCTTATGGTCCTTAATATCTCATCGAAGATAGCCCTATAGCTACTTCTCATGTGGCGAACTTAGGCCTAGTGTGATGTCATGTCACATAGCTTGTTTGAGCACTGATACTCATTTAAGTTAAGCACGAGCTATTTATGAGTAAATAATCCTTACATAAGTCCTCTGCGATCACCTAGGCTATCTCTTGTAATTTTTTATGGCTGACCTAGTCTGCCTCCTATTGTAGTGATATCTCATCACTGGCTCATATAATCTGAACTAACTTTTAGAGGGTGACAAACTTTTATGTCCTTTAGACTTACTCAGGTTGCATTGGCACAAAAGTGAATGACTAGTATTCTAAGTTGAGGCACTACCTCATATAATTTGATAGAACAATAGAACCTACGCTATTTTGAACCTCATTTATAAAAGGTAAACAAGTAGGTCCTTCCATAAGACTATAGTGCCACCTTTGAGTCTACGAGAGCAACATCAACATGACCAGCAACTAAGTTACTTTCTACCCTGTTAAGGACAGGTTTACAATTTGGAGAGGTCCCTATACTCTAAACTTTTCAATAAACTTTTTAAACTTTTGATTTTGTATCTAATCTAACCCGTCGTTGAACTCTAAATTTTGTATATAATAAATAATTAAAATTTTGATTTTGTAGGTAATAGATCATTAATTTATTTTTATTTTTATGTATAATAGATCTTTTGCTCCTAAATAAACTTAACAGTGGTAAATATTTCCACAAAAATATCAATTTATTCAAAGAAGGATTAAGACTAACCCACTAAATAAAAAATAAAAGTTATAACTTTTAGGTTTAATTATTTTATGCTGTTCTACCCTTAAAAATGCTCATTTCATTATATCATTTATATTCATTATTTTTCTATATAAATGTACAAAAGGCTTGATACGTGTCTACTATTCAAAAGTGTAAATAGATCTAAAAAGATTATTACTCAAAGTAAATAAATAGAGTTAAAATGAAAAATAGAATTGAAATCGAAGGTTCAATCTTCATTGATATTCACATTCAAAGAGGATACAAGCTACCAACTAATACCTACCAATAATGAAAAAAAAATATAAATTAACTCGTTCTCACGAGGATATTCGGTTTCCATCCTCGCTCCTCTTCTCATCAATTAGAGGCGAAGATTCTTCAAAAAGTTTAGTCCCTGTTCGAATAGTGCGCGTGTTGAACGTGAACAATACCAATCAGAATATTATATAATTACGATATAAATAATGTATTTTGATTAAAAAAAAAAAGAATTATTAAAAGTAATTATAGGGTATGAATGCTTTCTTCTGTTTCCTAACCCGAGATTCAAAAACTGATTTTTAATTTCACCCATATTCAATTAAATTAAGATATCCTCTAATACGATTAAAAATATATATTATATTTATATCTTTTTTTAAAATTGATTGAAAGTTGAAATCGACAACTATTTTATATTTATTCATTTGAAGTTCTTCCATTATCATAGCGTGGTTCATATAGCTTGCATATAAAGCGAAGAATGGATCTAACAGCTTTAAATTTCTTCAAAAATTATTGGGAGGAGCTGAGGTCTAACCTACAAATAATCTTTTTTTCTTTTTTTGGTCAACTCAATGAAATGGGTCATCCTCTTTCCATACGTCCTCTCTCTCTCTCTCTCTCTTTGTGCTAAGTATATGTTACCTACTCCATAATTGATTATATTCATAAATGCTTAAAAAAGCAACAACTTCATTTTTATTTCATCATTCGATTATGAGTCTAATTCTCACGGTCTATACAAGAATACCTTTGGCCATATTAAGAGTCTTAAGAGAGAAGTGTCATGATGTTACTCAAGAGAAAAATGCATTATCTAACCCACCTGAAAAGTGAGTAAATTGTCAAGCTAAAGTACAAATAATGGCAAAAGTAATACTGTCATCACAGCCACGCTTAGTGGAGGTAAAATGGGTCTTGTTGGAGTTCTTTTCATGAGATTCAACAAGCAGCTTTGGATTTAAGTTGGTATAAGCAAATGATATAATTATGCTCTCCACATTGGCGTATGGCTCCTCACCACTTTTGATGTCTATACCTATAAAAAATAGTTTATCTTAGAATGCTATATATTGAGGCATGGTGTTGGCTCTCCACCATTTCTACACCTTAGACCTAAGTGAGGGAGGTTATGCTATGGATGAGTATGAGTTTTTGAAAGAATATCATGTGACTTTGCACCCATTCCCTTGAGTAGAAGGTTGTAATAGAGGATCAAACTTCAATATGATATGCTAAAATGGCTCAATACGAATAAAGAAGGGTTTATGCCTCAATAGTGCTTGAATAGGTGGATGTGCAAAAGGTTCCATATAAAGTTAGCTCCATTATAGTACCCTAATAAGTCTAATTTAGTGTTAAAATCACTCCATAAGCTCCATTTAAACATTTTAACCATTTTGATCTAATAAAGGTAAAACACATCTCAATAAAATTTCAAATTGATGTAAAAGTGTGTAGATCGTGTTTTTTAGAATCTAGATGATCAAATATTATATTAAAGTACTTGTCCTATATAGAAGAGGCAACATTGATTCTTAGAACTTAGCCCAAAATTCATGCAAGTTAGTTAGAGTGGCAAAGGAAGGAAAGCTTAATTGAGGATGAAATAACCTCGCCTATCATTCAACACAGCCACAAAGATAAGTGAAAAACTATGTTAACGCTTGAGTTCTCTTTAAGACTAGCCATGATATCACACGGTATGAAAAGTAGGACTATAACGGTTTGTATCAGAGCTAAGTTTAGGCTCCATGTATACTTCAAGGTGATAGATGAGAAAGTAAGGACTCACTTCGTATATCTCTACTATGGAGAGAAAAAAAAAAAAAAAAAAAAAACTTATTAAGGTTTATCGTTTTCTTAGATTAGTAGAAACATTGGAAGAAATAAGGATATCTTGAGTCAAGCATAGACAAGTAGGTCTCATAGAATCACGAAGTTGGATCAAGAAAGAAGATCGAAAGTCAGGTAGTAAAACTCATGCTCTCGACATCTCTTATCCTTCATGAGTGATTTTTTTTTTTTTTTTTTTTTGTTTATGAAAAGACGAGTATATCATTTCATCTCTTTTTCAAATTAGTAGATCAGACTTCAATCATGTCATAAGAGTAGATTTAGTTGATTTTTTCGAGACCTAACAATGGTTGGGGATTAATTATTTCTTTAAAGAATCCTTCTATAGAATTGCAATCTTTAAAAAAAATAAATAAATAATAATAATCTAATATTGAGAATTTGAATGAATGTTTAAACGTTTAATCCCAAGAAAGAAAGTTTGTTGTGATTTCATCCGAAAAGACCAATATTTACTCTTTAGAAAATATATGTGTGTAGCAATCAAGCTTTGGAAAATAATATTCACAATTTCTTTTTTTATCTCCAAATTTTGTAACCATCAAATGTTGTACTTTACGAGATGGATTGAATGAAGAATAGGGATCTTAACGTTCCATGTCTAGGATTCAAAATTTAAATTCAGCAACTAATTTTTCCAACATTCTCTTACGACATGGTTAAGTTACTAATTCCTCCCTTATAAGAGTATAGACTAGTTCCACATATCAAAACGAGTCTCTTTAAGCAAATCACGCTTAAGTTTAGAGTTGTCTATAATTGAGCCACCGAAAAGAAAAGTGCACTTTGCTAGTATAGACAAATTTGATTTATTTGATGTTTTTCTTAGTTATCATATCCTGAATGATCAGTATCATATAGTTTTAATTTATTCTTATGTGGCTATGATATAAATACTCAACCGACAAAAATCTAAAAAGTAAACCCATTACAATTTAGAAACTATTTAACTAATTAAATATTATGAAAGATTTTGAAATGAAATATTATTTTCTTTAAAAAAAAAAAAAGTTTTTGAATTATTTTTAATTAAGAAGAAATAAACATAAGCTCATAAATTCATCCGCTCAACCCGGCCAGTTTGACCACAGAACAATTCTTCGTTTCCTTTGAAATTCGGACACCTCTCGCTCTCTCTACTTTAATGGCGCCTTTAAGCCACTCGCTTCTGCCTAACTCTACGCCCTCTCACAATCACTCCCATTTATAATTCCACTCTCAATCCCCATTTCCTTCACATCCCCGTCTCCAATTCCAACCCCCACCTCTCTGCTCCCTCTCCCATGGCTGACTCCGCCTCCTCCCCAACCTCGTTGCTCAAAGATGAGCTCGACATTGTCATCCCCACCATCAGAAACCTCGACTTCCTCGAGATGTGGAGGCCCTTCTTCCAGCCCTACCATCTCATCATTGTCCAAGATGGGGACCCCTCCAAGGTCATCAAAGTCCCTGAGGGATTCGATTATGAGCTCTATAATCGCAATGACATCAATCGGATTCTGGGTCCTAGAGCCAATTGCATTTCCTTTAAGGACTCTGCTTGTCGATGCTTTGGCTACATGGTCTCCAAAAAGAAGTATATCTTCACCATTGATGATGATTGCTTTGTGAGTTCTCTTTCGCTTTTTTCTTCCTTTGTGATTGTTTGCTGATTGATTTTTTGTGGGTTGGGTTTACTTTTTTAATTAATTTACGTATTTACCTTGAATCTTCGGTTTGTTTTGAATGTCTGCCATCTGTTTGTGAAAATGCCTCACTGATGTGGGTTTGAACAAATCTTGTAAATGTTGATCCAGGTTGAAGTTTTGAATCTGAATCCTTATGTTGTGTCATCTAGGTTGCAAGTGATCCGTCTGGGAAACCCATCAATGCACTTGCACAGCACATCAAAAACCTCCTCTGTCCCTCCACCCCCTTCTTCTTCAACACCCTTTACGATCCTTACCGAGATGGTGCTGACTTTGTGCGTGGATATCCCTTCAGTCTGCGAGAGGGTGTCCCGACTGCTGTTTCTCATGGCCTCTGGCTTAACATCCCTGATTATGATGCGCCAACTCAGCTTGTTAAGCCTCTGGAAAGGAACACAAGGTATGGAATAATTTCCATAAGCCCCTAAGTTTCAGTCAAATTTGTTGTCTAATGAGCTTCATTCTCTGAAAAAGGTTTGTGGATGCTGTTTTAACAATCCCAAAAGGCACTTTGTTCCCCATGTGTGGTATGAACTTGGCATTTGACCGAGATCTCATAGGCCCTGCAATGTACTTCGGACTCATGGGTGATGGCCAGCCAATCGGTCGATACGATGACATGTGGGCAGGCTGGTGTATCAAGGTGCGCCCTTCTGCTCCTCTTCATAACCTAAGAAAAACAAAATAGTTCTTGAATTAATACGTTAGATCATATGTTTAGGTTATATGTGACCATCTGGGGCTGGGAGTGAAAACAGGGCTGCCATACATCTATCATAGCAAGGCAAGCAACCCATTTGTGAACCTGAGGAAGGAGTATAAGGGCATTTTCTGGCAGGAAGACATCATCCCATTCTTCCAACAAGTTGTTCTTCCAAAAGATTGCACCACTGTCCAAAAGTGCTACTTTGAGCTTGCCAAACAAGTGAAGGACAAGCTTAGCAAAGTGGACCCTTACTTTGACAAGCTTGCAGATGCGATGGTGACTTGGATTGAAGCTTGGGATGACCTCAACCCGGCTGGAGTTTCTACTAATATGCCCAATGGAAAACCCTAATTGTTTAGTCCAATCATCAAACTTTAGGTGTTTGAGGTTTAATAACTTAAAAGGGGTTTCTTTCCTTTTGGATTTTGGATGTATTTCTTGTTTTTCAATCTACTCTTCCTTATATGCTATAGAAACAAAATAAAATATGGTGATCAGGTTCTAGTTTGTACCAGAGTTGTGATAACCAGAAATATTATGAGATTTGTTTTTTTGTCATATTGTTGTAGTTCAACTTATTTTGTCTACCCAACTTTTTTCTTTTTTCTTTTTTTTTTTTTTTGGAAACATTTTAAATTTAGTTAAATTTCACCAAGTTTGGTTTATAGTTGGGCTCTTGATAAAAATATCGATATGTTAGACGAAAATTTAATACCACCACATTGGTATTATATAAATACATCACCATATTATACCATATAAACATTAAAAGAAAAAAAATGATCAAACAAAACATATTGATATTGAATTTAGAAGGTACACGAATTGGCTCACTGCAAAGTTCGCTCTGTCCACGGCCAGCTACTACTTACCTTAAAAAAATGAAAATGGTCTAGTAGGCATAATTGACTAAAAGTATTATATAGACCTTTTAGATTAGTACTTGAATACGATAATATTATTAACCTTATCCATATCAGCCATCAATATCCTTGAATTTTTATGCGGATAACAATTATATTACAAATAAAATAATAAAAAATATGGTTAGAAAAACTAAATAATTAATTAGAGGTTTTAGGGCATAAATCTCATCTTCCATATAAGCTATCAAGTTTATCAAGTTTTTGATGTCCTTACTTATGTTTAGAAAGTGTCCCTAAGGCTACTCAATGTATCAAAAGTGTCGAACCTGCTACCTTTGCGTTATTAGCACGACGCTCTAACCAAATGAGCTAATAGGCCAACAATTTTACGCACATTCTAGATCGGTAGCTCCTAATCCAAGTGACATAATTTTAACTTTTAAAATTTTAAATCTCTAACCCGTATCATAAAAGATAAGAATTAATGAGAGATAGGCCTATGCTCCTGATCCAGTCAATCGAGTTTAAGTGACATAATTTTAGGCATAATAAACTTAAAACTTTTAAAATTTTACATCATTATCTATGAAGTTCGTAGTGCTATAAGACGTATGATAAAAGATAAGAATTAATGAGAGATTGACCCATGCAAATGTTGAACCTGCGACCTTCGTGTTATTAGCACGACGCTCTAACCAACTGAGCTAATAGGCCAAAAATTTTATGCACATTCTAGATCGATAGCTCCTAATCCTGTCAATCGAGTTTAACTGACATAATTTTAGGCATAATAAACATAAAACTTATAAAATTTTATGTCATTATCTTAGGAGTTCGTAGTGCTATAACTCGTATCATAAAAGATTAGAATTAATGAGAGATTGGCCCATGCAGGAGTCGAACCTGCAACCTTTGCGTTATTAGCACGACGCTCTAACCAACTAAGCTAATAGGCCAAAAATTTGATGCACATTCTAGATCGGTAACTCCTAATCCAGTCAATCGAGTTTAAGTGACATAATTTTAGGCATAATAAACATAAAACTATTAAAATTCAAAATCTATAACCCGTATCATAAAAGATATGAATTAATGAATGATTGGAGTATGCAAGTTTCAAACCTGCAACCTTTGCATTATTAGCACGACTCTCTAACCATCTAAGATAATAGGCCAACAATTTTATGCAAATTCTAGATCGATATCTCCTAATTCAGTCAATCGAGTTTAAGTGACTTAATTTTAGGCAAAAAAAACATAAAACTTTTAAAATTTTACATCATTATCTTTGAATGTTCGAAGTGCTATAACCCTTATCATAAAAGATAAGAATTAATGAAAGACTGGCCCAAGCAGGTGTCACACCTACGATGCTCTAACCAACTGAGCTAATAGGCCAACGATTTTATGCACATTCTAGATCGGTTGCTCCTAATCCAGTCAATCGAGTTTAAGTGACATAATTTTAGGAATAATAAACTTAAAACTTTTAAAATTTTACGTCATTATCTTTGAAGTTCGTAGTGCTATAACTCGTATCATAAAAGATAAGAATTAATGAGAGATTTGCCGCCCATGCAAGTGTCAAACCTACGACCTTCGCATTATTAGCATGACGCTCTAACCAACTGAGCTAATAAGCAAACAATTTTATGCATATTCTAGATCGATAGCTCCTAATCCAGTCAATTGAGTTTAAGCGACATAATTTTAGGCATAATAAATATAAAAAGTTTGCAATTTTACGTCATTATCTTTTAAGTTCGAAGTGCTATAACCCAAGCAAGTATCAAACTTGCGACCTTCGCATTATTAGTACGACGCTTTAACCAATTGAGCTAATAAGCCAATAATTTTATGTAAATTCTATATCTATAGCTTTTAATCCCGTCAATCGAGTTTAAGTGACATATATTTGGGCATAATAAACATAAAACTTTTAAAATTTTACGTCATTATCATCTTTGAAGTTCGGAGTGCTATTACCCGTATCATAAATGATAAGAATTAATTTCGCAGTGCTATAACCCGCGACCTTCGCGTTATAATCAAGACGCTGTGACCAACTGAACTAATAGGCCAACGATTTTATGCAAATTCTAGATCGATAGTTCCTAATCTAGTTAATCGAGTTTAAGTGACATAATTTTATGAATAATAAAGATAAAACTCTTAAAATTTTATGTCATTATCTTTGAAGTTCGTAGTGTTATAACCCGTATCATAAAAGATAAGAATTAATGAAAGACTGGCCCATGCAGGTGTCACACCTATAACCCATATCATAAAAGATAAGAATTAATGAAAGATTGGCCCATGCAGTTGTGAAACCGACCCTCGCGATATTAACACGACTCTCTAACCAACTGAGCTAATAGGCCAACAATAGATTGGTAGCTCCTAATCCAGTCAATCGAGTTTAATTGACATAATAATCATAAAACTTTTCATGCAGGTGTTGAACCTACGACTTGAACATTATAAGCACGACACTCTAACCAACTAAGCAAATAGGCCAACAATGTTAAGCAAATTCAAGATCGATAACTCCTAATCCGATCAATCGAGTTTAAGTGACATAATTTTAGGCATAATAATCCTAAAACTTTTAAAAATTTTCATAGTGCTATAACTGGTATCATAAATGATAAGAATTAATGAGAGATTGGTCCATGCAAGGGTCGAAACCTGCGACTTTTACGTTATTAGCACGACGCTCTAACCAACTGAGCTAATAGGCCAACAATTTTATTAAATTTCTAGATTGATAGCTCCTAATCCAGTCAATAGAGTTTAAGTCACATAATTTTAGGCATAATAAACTTAAAACTTTAAAAATTTTACGTCATTATCTTTGATGAAAGATTGACCCATGTAAATATCAAACCTACCTTCGCATTATTAGTACAACTCTCTAACCAACTGAACTAATAGTCCAAGGATTTTATGTGGCAGGCGTAATATGAGTTTTATAAAGTTTTATTGTCTTTGTTGTTCTTAGTGCAATAACTCATCTCATAAAAGATAAGAATTAATGAGAGATGGGCCCATGCAGGTGTCGAACCTACGACCTTCACATTAAAAAAACGATACTCTAACCAACTAATTTAATAGACCAACAATTTTATGCAAATTCTAGATCGATAGCTCCTAATCCAGTCAATCGAGTTTAAGTGACATAATTTTAGGCATAATAAACATAAAACTTTTAAAATTTTACGTCATTATCTTTGAAGTTCGTAGTGCTATAACACGTATCATAAAAGATAAGAATTAATGAAAGACACGCCCATGCAGGTGTCAAACCTGCGACCTTCGCGTTATTAGCAAGACGCTCTAACCAACTAAGTTATTAGGCCAACGATTTTATGCACATTCTAGATTGGTAGCTCCTAATCCAGTCAATCGAATTTAAGTGACATAAATTTAGGTATAATAAAATTAAAACTTTTAAAATTTTACGTCATTATCTTTGAAGTTCGTAATGCTAGAACCTGTACCATAAAAGATTAGAATTAATGAGAGAGAGATTGACCCATGTAGATGTCGAACCTGCTACCTTCATAAAAGATAAGAATTAATGAGAGATTGGCCCATGCAGATGGTGAACTTGCAACCTTCGCATTATTAGCACAGGCCACCAATTTTATGCAAATTCTAGATCGATAGCTCCTAATCCAATCAAGAATGACATAAAACTTTTACATCATTATCTTTGAATAGTTCGTAGTGCTATAACTAGCATCATAAATGATAAGAGTTAATGAGAGACTGACCCATGCAAGGGTCGAACCTACGACCTTCACATAATTAGCACAACGCTCTAACTAACTGAGCTAATAGACCAACAATTTTATACACATTCTAGATCGGTAGCTCCTAATCTAGTCAATCGAGTTTAAGTGACATAATTTTAGGCATTATAAACTTAAAACTTTTAAAATTTTACGTCATTATCTTTGAAGTTTGTATTGCTATACCCCGTAACTGAGCTAATAGGCCATCAATTTTATGCCCATTCTAGATCGGTAGCACCTAATCCAGTCAATCGAGTTTAAGTGACATAATTTTAGGCATAATAAACTTAAAACTTTTAAAATTTTACGTCATTATCTTTGAAGTTCGTATTGCTATAACCCGTAACTGAGCTAATAGGCCATCGATTTTATGCACATTCTAGATCGGTAACTCCTAATCCAGTCAATCGAGTTTAAGTGACATAATTTTAGGCATAATAAACTTAAAACTTTTAAAATTTTACGTCATTATCTTTGAAGTTTGTAGTGCTATAACTCGTATCATAAAAGATAAGAATTAATGAGAGATTGGCCCATGCAGGTGTCGAACCTGCGACCTTCACATCATTAGCGCAACACTCTAACCAACTAAGGTAATAAGTCAACAATTTAATGAAAATTCTAGATAGATAGCTCCTATTACAGTCAATCGAGTGACATAATTTTAGGCATAATAAACATAAAACTTTTACTTCATTATCTTTAAAGTTCGTAGTGCTATAACCCGTATCATAAATGATAAGAATTAATGAGAGATTGGCCAATGCAGGGGTCAAACCTGCGACCTTCACGTTATTAACACAACGCTCTAACCAACTGAGCTAATAGGACAACAATTTTATGCACATTCTAAATCGGTAGCTTCTAATCCAGTCATTCGAGTTTAAGTGACATAATTTTAGGAATAATAAACATAAAACTTTTACGTCGCGTTATCAGCACGACGCTGTAACCAACTAAGCTAAAAGGCCAATAATTTTATGCACATACTAGATCGATAGCTTTTAATCTAGTCAATCGAGTTTTAGTGACATAATTTTAGGCGTAATAAATATTACCCGTATCATAAAAGATAAGAGTTAATATAAGAAACAAGCCAATGATTTTACACACGTTCTAGATCAATAGCTCCTAATCCAGTCAATCGCGTTTAAGTGACTTAATTTTAGGCATAATAAATATAAAACTTTTACAATTTTACGTCATTATCTTTGATGTTCGTAGTGCTATAACACATATCATAAATGATAAAAATTAATGAGAGACTCGCTCATGCAGGTGTCAAACCTACAACCTTCGCGTTATTAGCACGATGATCTAACCAACTGAGCTATTAAGCCAACGATTTTATGCACATTCTAGATCAGTAGCTTCTAATCCAGTCAATCGAGTTTAAGTGACATAATTTTAGGCATAATAAACTTAAAACTTTTAAAATTTTACGTCATTATCTTTGAAGTTCAAAGTGTTATAACTCTTATCATAAAAGATAAGAATTAATTAGAGATTGGCTAATGTAGGTGTCGAACCTGCGACCTTCATAAAAGATAAGAATTAATGAGAGATTGACCCATGAAGTTGTCAAACATACGATGTTCCCATTATTAAATCAACACTCTAACCAACTAAGCTAATAGGCCAACGATTTGATGCAAATTCTAAATCGATAGCTCCTAATCCAGTCAATCGAATGACATAATTTTAGGCATAATAAACATAAAACTTTTAAAATTTTACATCATTATCTTTGAAGTAGTTCGTAGTGTTATAACCCGTATCATAAATTATAAGAATTAATGAGAGACTCACCCATGCCTCTTTGAAGTAGTTCGTAGTGCTATAACCCGTATCATAAATGATAAGAATTAATGAGACGTCTTAAAATTCAGGCGATTGCAGATGATATAACTAGCAAATACGTTCCTCCTCACGTCAACATATTTTATTGTCTAGGAGGAATTACGCTTACTTGTTTTTTAGTACAAGTAGCTACGGGGTTTGCTATGACTTTTTACTATCGTCCGACCGTTACTAAGGCTTTTGCTTATGTTCAATATATAATGATGGAAGCTTACTTTGGTTGGTTAATCCGATCAGTTCATAAATGGTCGGCAAGTATGATGGTCTTAATGATGATCCTGCACGTATTTCGCGTGTATCTTACTGGTGGATTTAAAAAACCTCGTGAATTGACTTGGGTTACAGGTGTGGTTCTGGCTGTATTGACCGCATCCTTTGGTGTAACTGGTTATTCCTTACCTCGGGACCAAATTGGTTATTGGGCAGTCAAATTTGTAACAGGTGTACCGGAAGCTATTCCAGTAATAGGGTTGCCTTTGGTAGAGTTATTACGCGGTAGTGCTAGTGTGGGACAATCTTCCATGACTCGTTTTTATAGTTTACACACTTTTGTATTACCTCTTCTTACTGCCGTATTTATGTTAATGCACTTCCCAATGATACGTAAGCAAGGCATTTCTGGTCCTTTATAGAGAATCGAAATCATAGATTTGTAATTAGTTATTTATGATTACTCGGGGGAGGAAGAAGAGTATTTCATTGCTGCAAATATGTCTTATTGAAAAATAAGACATGTATTGGGATATTTCCCTTCAACTCCACGAAATTTTATTCGTTATTTTTCAATAATAGTTGAAGGGAATTCTTCGAAGAGAAAATGGATTATGGGAGTGTGTGATTTGAACTATTGATTCGGCCGTGTGGATATATGTCTTTTTATCTGCCACATTGGGATTCACAACCAAATGTGTCTTTATTCCAACCACCGCGAAAGCTCCATACAGAGGGTAGGCTGGTTCGCTTGAAGAGAATCTTTTCTATGATCAGACTTGACCATGTCGTGCATGACCAGGCTCCGTAAGATCCAGTAGAATAGGTGATATATCTGGCATAATTCAGATTATGTTTTATCTATTTCACTTACTTAATCGTATGAAAATGCATTCATTTCCTCTGCATTGACTCGATTTATGATACTATCGGAGTGAAACAAGGGATCTAAAGAAGAACATAGGCTAGACTCTATTAGTAACAAGTAAATCCTTTGCTTTGGATGTAAAAAGTATCCATATTTTAATTTTTCTTTGGGAGCTAAAGCCCCATCGCAAGGTCTGAGACGACCCAGAAAGCACTTGAACATTATCAACTTTGTAAGCCTACTTGGGTATTGAGCATTTATGTGTAAGAATTGAATTCGGTGCAATGGATAATTGTAACTCTGAAAACAGAATCCGCTAAATTTTTTTCTTACATGGAATTAATCATTTATTTTATAATGCTTGGATAAGATAGCGATTTTTTATCTGCATCCAGTTGGTTCGTTTGATTTGTGCTCGAACCGGATGATGAAAAATTATCATGTCCGGTTCTTTCAGGGGATGGGTCCATAATAATTCACCTATCCTAATAACAAAAAAATCCGATTTGAATGATCATGTATTAAGAGCTAAATTGGCTAAGGGTTGGGTCATAATTATTACGGAGAACCCACATGGCCCAATGATCTTTTATATATTTTTCCAGTAGTAATTCCAGGTACTATTGCATGTAACGTGGGTTTAGCGGTTCTAGAACCATCAATGATTGGTGAACCCGCAAATCCATTTGCAACTCCTTTGGAAATATTGTCGGAATAGTATTTCTTTCCCGTATTTCAAATCCTCCGTACAGTGCCAAATAAGTTATTGGGTGTTCTTTTAATGGTTTCCGGCGGGATTATTAACTGTACCGTTTTTGGAGAATGTCAATAAATTCCAAAATCCATTTCGTCGTCCAGTAGCAACCACCGTCTTTTTGATTGGTACCGCAGTAGCCCTTTGGTTACTGAGCCCGAAGAGAAGGAAGAGATCTTCGTAAAGTGAGTTTTTATGATTCGATAAAGAATCAAACCTATTTAAATGTTCCTACTATTCTATATTTCCTTGAAAATGGTGCTCAACCTATCGGAACTGTTCATGATATTTTAAAGAAGGCAGGAGTTTGCTATTCTATATTTCCTTGAAAAGGATGCTCAACCTACCGGAAGTGCTCATGATATTTTAAAGAAGGTAGGAGTTTTTACAGAACTTCACCTTAATCAATAATCGAAATTTCATTAATGAAATAAAAAAAAGAGGGTGTGGATAACTTGTATATAGCTTTGGCTAACCTTTTCTTTATTATTTCCCCCCTCTCTTGTTCTATTCATACTACACTTATTACCTTAAAATAACGACAAATATATATATATATATATATATATATATATATAGTGATAGAAATTGATCTAAGATGAATAGAAAAAAGATCAATCAAGTGACTAAATGAACTAATTCGTTCTATAGGATATACTATAAATAAAAATTAGTACATTCCCCATTGGATGGGGTTATTTTGTTGCAAATCTATGAACAAATAAGTAATTGGTTCTATAGGATAACTATAAATAAAAATTAGCACATTCCCCCATCTATGGGGTTATTTTGTTGCAATTCTATGAACAAATAACTTTGTTATTTCCCCATACTACACTTATTACCTTATAATTCCGTCTTCGATAACGACAAATATATATATATTTTAGTGATAGAAATTGATCAATCAAGTGACTAAATGAACTAATCGGTTATATAAGATATACTATAAATAAAAATTAGTACATTCCCTCATCGATGGAGTTATTTTGTTGCAATTCAATGAACAAATAAAAAAAAAGGGGGATTCCGTTTTTTGAGTTCGTAACGATATATATATATATATATATATTTTAGTGATAGAAATTGATCAATCAAGTGACTAAGTGAACTAATTGGTTATATAGGATATACTATAAATAAAAATTAGTACATTCTCTATCGATGGGGTTATTTTGTTGCAATTCAATGAACAAATAAAAAAAAGGGGGGGATTCCGTTTTTTTAGTTCGTAGTATTATAACCCTTGTATCATAAATGATAAGAATTAATGAGAGACTGGCCCATGCAACCAACTGAGCTAATAGGCCAACGATTTTATGCACATTCTAGATCGGTAGCTCATAATCCAGTCACTCTAAACATAAAACTTTTAGTCATTATCTTTGAAGTTCGTAATGCAATAACACAATCATAAATGATAAGAATTAATGAGAGATTGGCCCATGCAGGTGTCGAACCTACGACCTTCGCGTTATTAGCACGACGCTCTAACCAACTGAGCTAATAGGCCAACAATTTTATGCACATTCTAGATCGGTAGCTCCTAATCAAGTTAATCGAGTTTAAGTGACATAATTTTAGACATAATAAACATAAAACTTTTACGTCATTATCTTTGAAGTTCGTAGTGCTATAACCCGTATCATAAGGATAAGAATTAATGAGAGAGAGATTGACCCATGCAGTTGTCGAACCTACGACCTTCATAAAAGATAAGAATTAATGAGAGATTGGCCCATGCAAATGTCGAACTTGCGACTTTCGCATTATTAGCACAATACTCTAACCAACTAATCTAATAGGCCAAAGATTTTATGCAAATTCTAGATCGATAGCTCCTAATCGAGTCAATCGAGTGACATAATTTTAGGCATAATAAGCATAAAATTTTTAAAATTTTAAGTTATTATCTTTGAAGTAGTGCTATAACCCAAACCCCTATGAAGAAGGTAACGGACCGAGCACCTTCGCATTATTAGCAACAACTCTCTAACCAACTGAGCTAATAGTCCAACTATTTTATCACATTTTTATGCACATTCTAGATCGGTAGCTCCTAATCCATTCACTCGAGTTTAATTGACATTATTTTAGGCATAATGAACATAAAAATTTTACGTCATTATCTTTGAAGAATTAATGAGAGACTGACCCATGCAGGGGTCCAACCTGCGACCTTCGCGTTATTAGTACGATACTCTAACCAACTGAGCTAATAGGCCAACAATTTTATGCACATTCTAGATCGGTAGCTCCTAATCAAGTCAATCGAGTTTAAGTGACATAATTTTAGGCATAATAAACATAAAACTTTTACGTCATTATCTTTGAAGTTAGTATGTCATTATCTTTGAAGTTCATAGTGCTATAACCCGTATCATAAGGATAAGAATTAATGAGAGATTTGCCCATGTAAGTGTCAAATCTACGACCTTCGCATTATTAGCACAACTCTCTAACCAACCGAGCTAATAGTCCAACGATTTTATGCACATTCTAGATCGATAGGCCTAATAAACATAAAACTTTTAGTTTTATAAAGTTTTATTGTCATTATCTTTGAAGTTATGCATGTGTCGAATCAATTAATGTGAGATTAGCCCATGCAGGTGTCAAACTTGTGACCTTCGCATTACTAGCACAACTCTTTAACCAACTAAGCTATTAGGCCAACAATTTTATTCACATTTAGATCGGTAGCTCCTAATCTAATCAATCGAGTTTAAGTGACATAACTTTAGATATAATAAACTTAAAAACTTTTAAAATTTTACGTCATTATCTTTGAAGTTCGTAATGCTATAATCTTTATCATAAGAGATAAGAATTAATGAGAGAGATTAGCTATATCAAACTTGCGACCTTCGCATAGGCCAACGATTTTATGCAAATTTTAGATCGATAGCTTCTAATCCAATCAATCGAGTGACATAATTTTATGCTAGCCAATGCAAGGGTTGAACCGACAACCTTCGCGTTATTAGCACGACGCTCTAACCAACTAAGCTAATAGGCCAACGATTTTATACAAATTTTCGATTGATAGCTCCTAATTCAGTCAATGGAGTTTAAGTGACATAAGTTCGAAGTGCTATAACCCTTATCATAAAAGATAAAAATTAATGGTTCGAAGTGCTATAACCCTTATCATAAAAGATAAAAATTAATGAAAGACTAGCCCAAGCAGAGTGTCAAACTTGCGACCTTCGCTTTATTAGCACGACGCTCTAACCAACTGAGCTAATAAGCCAACGATTTTATGCAAAATCTAAATCGGTAGCTCCTAATCCAACGACCTTCCCTTTATTAGCACGACGCTCTAACCAACTGAGCTAATAGGCCAACGATTTTATGCAAATTCTAGATCGGTTGCTCCTAATCCAGTCAATCGAGTTTAAGTGACATAATTAAGCAAAGTGTCAAACCTGCGACCTTCACTTTATTAGCACGACGCTCTAACCAACTAAGCTAATAGGCCAACGATTTTATGCAAATTCTAGATCGGTAGCTCCTAATCCAGCGACCTTCACTTTATTGGCACAACGCTCTAATCAACTGAGCTAATAGGCCAACGATTTTATGCAAATTCTAGATTGGTTGCTTCTAATCCAGTCAATCTAGTTTAAGTCACATAATGTTAGGCATATTAAGCTTAAAACTTTTAAAATTTTACGTCATTATCTTTGAAGTTCGTAATGCTATAACCTGTATCATAAAAGATAAGAATTAATGAGACTTTTAAAATTTTACAGTGATTATCTTTGAAGTTCGTAGTGCTATAACCCGTATCATAAAAGATAAGATTTAATGAGACTTTTAAAATTTTTCGTCATTATCTTTGAAGTTCGTAGTACTATAACCCGTATCATAAAAGATAAGAATTAATGAGAGATTGACCCATGCAGATGTCAAACCTACAACCTTCGCGTTATTAGCACGACACTCTAACCAACTAAGCTGATAGACCAATGATTTTATGCAAATTCTAGATCAATAGCTTCTAATCACATCAATCGAGTTTAAGTGACATATATTTGGGCATAATATACATAAAACTTTTAAAATTTTACATCTTTATCTTTGACTTCGTAGTGCTATAACCCGTATCATAAAAACAAAATAATTAATGAGAGATTGGCCACATGCAGGTGTCAAACCTGCGACCTTCCTGTTATTTGCACGATGGTCTAACCAACTGAGCTAATAGGCCAACAATTGCATGCACATTCTAGATCGGTAGCTCGTAATCCAGTCAATCGAGTTTAAGTGACATAATATTAGGCATAATAAACATAAAACTTTTACGTCATAACCTGCATCATAAAAGATAAGAATTATTAGCACAACTCTCTCACCAACTAAGCTAATAGACCATTTTTTTGCACATTTTAGATTGGTAGCTCCTAATCCAGTCACTCGAGTTTAAGTGACATAATATTAGGCATAATAAACATAAAACTTTTAAGTCATTATCTTTGAAGTTCGTAGTGCTATAACCCGTATCATAAAAGATAAGAATTAATGAGAAATTGGCCCATGCAGGTGTCAAACCTGCGACCTTCACATTATTATCTCAAAGCTCTAACCAACTGAGCTAATAGGCCAACAACTCTATGCAAATTTTAGATTAATAGCTCCAAATCCAGCCCAATCGAGTTTAAGTGGCATAATTTTAGGCATAATAAACATAAAAGTTTTACGTCATTGACGTTCGTAGTGCTATAACCCGTATCATAACTTATAAGAATTAATCAAAGATTGGCCCATGTAAGTGTCAAACTTACAACCTAGCACAACTCTCTAACCAACTACGCTAATAGGCCAACATTATTATTCTAGATCTGCAGCTCCTAATCCAGTCACTCGAGTTTAAGTGACATTACTTTAGGCATAATAAACATAAAACTTTTACATCATTATCTTTGAATTTGTAGTGTTGAAACCCATATCATAAATTATAAGAATTAAAAAGAGACTGGCCTATGCAAGAGTCGAACCTACGATCTTCGCGTTATTAGCACGACGCTCTAACCATCTGAGCTAATAGGCCAACAATTTTATACACATTCTAGATCGATAGCTCCTAATCCAGTCACTCGAGTTTAAGTGACATTATTTTAGGCATAATAAACATAAAACTTTTACGTCATTATCTTTTAAGTTTGTAGTGCTATAGCCTGTATCATAAAAGATAAGAATTAAAGAGATATTGGCCCATGCAAGGGTCAAACTTGTGACCTTCGTGTTATTAGCACGACGCTCTAACCAACTGAGCTAATAGGCCAACAATTTTATGCACATTCTCATGCAGGGGTCAAACCTGTGACCTTCGTGTTATTAGCACGACGCTCTAACCAACTGAGCTAATAGGCCAACAATTTTATGCACATTCTAGATCGGTAGTGATATTATTTTAGGCATAATAAACATAAAACTTTTACGTCATTATCTTTGAAGTTCGTAGTGCTATAACCTGTATCATAAAAAATAAGAATTAATGAGAGATTGGCCCATGCAAGGGTCAAACCTGTGACCTTCGTGTTATTAGCACGACGCTCTTACCAACTGAGCTAATAGGCCAACAATTTTATGCACATTCTAGATCGATAACTCCTAATCAAGTCAATCGAGTTTAAGTGACATAATTTTAGGCATAATAAACATAAAACCTTTACGTCATTATCTTTGAAGTTCGTAGTGTTATAACCCGTATCATAAAGGATAAGAATTAATGATAGATTGGCCCATGTAAGTGTCAAATCTACGACCTTCGCATCATTAGCACAACTCTCTAACCAACTGAGCTAATAGTCCAACGATTTTATGCACATTCTAGATCGGTAGGTGTAATAAACATAAAACTTTTAGTTTTATAAAGTTTTATTGTCATTATCTTTGAAGTTTGTAGTGCTATAACTCGTATCATAAAAATTAAGAATTAATGAGAGATTGGCCCATGCATGTGTCAAACCTACAACCTTCACGTTAATAACACAATGCTCTAACCAATTGAGCTAATAAGCCAACAATTTTTTGCACATTTTAGATCGATAGCTCCTAATCTAGTCAATCGATTACATAATTTTAGGCATAATAAACATAAAAATTTCACAGTTTAAGCTATTATCTTTAAAGTTTGAAATGCACATCGATCAGTATGTTTAATGTTTGTAGTGTTACTTATTGCTCCTAGTCCGGTCAATCAGGTTTATGTTACATACTTTTAGGCTTAATAAACATAAAACTTTTAAATTTTAAGTCTTTATCTTGGCCCATGCAAGTAACAAACATGTAGGCCAAATTTATGCATATTTAGCTCCTAATCCAATTAATCTGAGTTTAAGCGAAATAATTTTAGGCATAAAACTTTTAAAATTTTAAGTCATTATCTTTAAAGTTCGAAGGTAGAAGTCAAAACTGGGACCTTTGCATTATTAGCATAAGGTTCTAACCAACTAAACTAATAGACCAACAATTTTTTGCTCATTCTAGATCGTCTAGGCAATAGTTTAGGTTACATAATTTTAGGCATAATAAACCTAAACTTTTAAAGTATCATGAAAGATAAGAGTTAATGAGAGATTTGCATATGCAGATGTCGAACCTACGACATTCGCGTTATTAGCACAGACATTATAACCAACTAAGTTAATAGGCCAACGATTTTATGAACATTCCAAATAATTTTATGCATAAAAACTTTAACTTTCATTGTTAATGAGAGATTGGCTCATGCAGGTTTAGTGCTGTAACCCAATATCATAAAAGATAATAATTAATAAGAGATTTGCGGTTCATACAGGTGTTAGAACTTGCAGCCTTCACATTATTAACACAACACTTTAACCAAATGAGTTAATAGGCCAACAATTTTGTGAATATTCGAGATCAGTAGATCCTAATCCAATCAATCGAGTTTAGTTACATAATTTTAGGCATAATAAACATAAAACTTAGTGTTGTAACCCCATATCATGAAAGATAAGAATGAATGAAATTGGCATTTGCTGGTGACCAACTAAGCTAATAGGTGAAAGTTTTTATGCAAATTCCAGATCGGTAGTTCTTAATCCTCGTAAAATACTTGTCCAAATCGCTATATTAAATAGGAATTGTGTTTATATGATTTCCAATGAGATCATATATAAGAACATTGGAAAGAATCGAGCGCAATGCGTAGAATAGAGTTCTCTCCCGAATGAACTCCAAGAAGGTAAAGTAGAAATTAGTATGATAAAATATGATAAAGTGGTCAAAATGAGCAAATATGTTCAATAAAAAAAAATACATAATTCTTCTTCTCCTTTTTTTTCTTACGACACGACAATCAAATCTAGATTTTGGGATTTTTCGAACAAAGCATCAATCAGCGGTTGAGTTTGGATTTTCATTTTAATTCAATTGAAGAGTAATCCTGTTTATTCCATTTTCATTTGAATTCAATTGAAGAGTAAGCCTATTTATTCTTGGTTCTAAGACCAATAGTTCAGCGGTAGACGCCCCTTCTTTCAAATTGTTTCTCATTATTAAGAAAAAGTAACAAAGATAAAATATGAGCTTGTATTAATGAAATTGGCCCATGCAAATTCAATTTTAAGTCAGAGTGTTGTAACCCGTATAATAAAAGATAAGAAGTAATGAAATTGGCCCATGCAAGTTCAATTTTAAGTCACTTTTTTGTCTTTATCATTCGTAAGGCTCAGTCCCACACTCTGACTTCAATGATGGGAACAACCTCCGCACTCCAATGAACATTCTCCGCCTGACTTTACTCTACTCTATTTAGAATAGTGGTCGATCCCTCGGGAGTTATATTGGTAACAACATCTTATGTTCACGCGGTGATATTGAGTGTTGTAACCCTGTATAAATAAAGATAAGAATTAATGAAATTGGCCCATGCAAGTGTTGAACCTGTGATCTTTGCATTATTAATGCAACACTCTAACTAACTTAGCTAATAAACAAAAGATTTTATGCTCATTCCAGACCGTGCAAGTGGTGGAACCCTCACATCAATGTGTTTGTTGCGTCCATGCATGATTGGATTCTTAGATAGCTTAATAGTAGAACTGTTATCACATAACATAGTGATACACTTGTCTTGAAAATGACCAAGTTTTTTAAAAACTCTCCTCTTCCATAACCCTTGACCAGCACAAGAGGCGGCTGCCACAAATTCTGCTTCGTAGTGGACAAAGTAACTATAGGTTATTTTTTGGAGAACCAAGACGCTTCTCCATCACTTAGTAAAAACACATAACCATAAGTGTTTTTCCTGTCATCTATATCTCCTGCATAATCACTGTCAGTAATGTGCCATCAACTCTCTCCATTACCCTTTTTCCAATAAAGAACTCCCAATCTACAGTACCTTTCAAGTATCTCAACACCCTTTTTGTTGCTTGCAAATGCAACTCAGTTGGACTTGCCATAAAACTGCTAATTAGAGACACTACATACATTAAATCCGGTCTTGATGCAGTTAAATACATAAGGCTTCCAATCAATTGTTTAAACATGGTAGCGTTGACAATGACTCCTTGTTCATCCTTTTTCAGTCTAACCCCAGGAACAATAGGGTTAAACTACTTTTTTCATCATAAACATCTCCAAAAACTTCTTTTGCATACTTTTCTGACTAATATAAATGTCTTCAAGATTTTGTAAAATCTCTACACCAAGAAAATATTTCATTTTTCTCAAATCAATCATTTCAAATTCAAGTTTCACCGAATTCTTGAACTTAACAAACATGCTCTCATCATTACCAGTAAAAATTAGATCGTGAACATATAGACTAACAATCAAAATTTTGCCTTCATCTTCTACTTGTATGAATAAAGTATGGTCACAGTTGCACCTCTAAAATTCTTCTTTGACAAAATGTGCTCCAATTCGACTTTACCATGCATGTGGGGCTTGTATAAGGTCATATAATGTCTTCTTCAACCTTGTATTCTTGACCTTTCTTCTCATAACCTTGTGGTTGCTCAACAAACACGGCTTCTTTTAACTCTCCATATAAGAAAGCACTTTTCACGTCAAGCTGATACACGTTCCAACTATTTCGAGCTGTTAAATCAATTATCGTTCGAATAGTATCCCACCTACTCACAGGTGCAAACATCTCAGTATAATCTATACCATGTTGCTGTGCATAACCTTTTGCTACCAACCTAGCCTTATACTTGTCAACTTCGTCATTTTCGTTGAGTTTGGTTTTGAAAATCCACTTTACTCCAATCTTCTTCATTCCTTTAGGCAAATATGTCAACTCCCAAGTCTCATTTCGTTCGATGGCTTCTATCTCCAAGTCTATTGCAGCTCCCCATTTTGAACATTGAATAGCTTCTTCAAAGGTAGTCGAATCTGTAGTTGAGATTAATAGAACTAAATTGTTGTGCTTAGCTTCTTTAGAAAATTCTCTCCCTTTCACATAATCTTCCATCCATAATGGTGCTCTTCTATAACTCACTTTGGATGTGCTTTCTTCATATGTTGAAAAATTTGATTCAGTTGACTCACCGGAAGATATACTAACTTTCCCTACTTCTTGTGCTACCACCTCCTCTTCAGATTTTTTCTCACTTTGCTCATGTTTGCTTCCTTCTATATTACTATCTTCTCATTCGAGTGTATCAAGTCTAGCTTGTACATTGCTTTTCCCCCAATTCCAACACTTATTTTCTTCAAAAATTACATCTTTGCTTACAACTATCTTCTTGGACACTAGATCAAAGAGTCAAACACTCATCCTTAACAGCACACACTGAAAACTTTTATCATCTAATTTCTTTCTCTTACTATCTTATACATGAACATAGCTAATGCATCCAAAAATTCGAAAATAATCAACATTAGGTTTTACGTCACTCCAAGCCTCCTCAGGAGTCATATCTTTCACTACCACTATAGGACTTTTGTTGAGCACGTGCACTGTCCAGTTTACTATTTTTTGCTATAAATTCTTTGGAACTTGCTTCTCTGATAATATACTACTAACCATGTTCATTATTGTTCTATTCTTGCGCTCAGCTACACCATTTTGTTTAGGAGTGTATGCTGCAGTAAGTTGTCTACTAATACCATTAGTTTTACAAAAAATATTGAACTCGTGAGAGGTGAACTCTGCACCCCTATCTCTTCTTCAGTCTCCTTCTCAACAAGATTTTTAAAATTCTTGAAGATAGTAAAGACTTCAGATATTTCAGTTTATATCCACACCTTGCAACTATAATCATCATTAAAACTTAAAGATATCTCTTCTTACGGTTGGAAAGAGGTTTGATGCATGTTGCTTTCCCACCATGCAATCATGGCATATATTAAACAATGTTTTCAATTAGAGTAACTCTCTCACCATTTGTTTAGGTTACAATATTCTCAAACCTTTGACACTAGATGCCCATATTTCCAATGCTAAAGATGAGTGTTGTCTTCTATAATTGTTTGGAAACAAGTGGTTGTTTGTGGCATGATTCTTGCCATTAATATGAACATCCTATTTGAAGACATTGTTGTTTGCATAATAAGCTCTTCTTGGGATGATAGATTTTGTATTCTCCATGTTATATCAAAATAGATACACCTCTTTCTTGCAATTTTCCAAGACTAAATAGGTTGTTTTTCAACTTAGGTTGGTAGAAAACATTAGTGATTATCTGAGTGACTCCAGCAACTTGCAACCTAATGTTACCTTTTCCCAACACCACCATCTTGTAATTATTTTCAAGCTTCACAGATTGTCGGAATTCCTCATCAAGATATGAGAACCATTCCTTGTTTGCACACATATGATTGATACACCCGAATCAAGGAATCAAACATCTTCCCTCCTTGATTGATTGAGCTCCACATATGACATCATCAACATTTCTTCTTCCTCCTCAAGCTCAGCATAATTTTCTTTCTTCTCTTATTGAGGACACTCATATCTAAAATGTCTTAACTGATGACACTTATAACACTCAACTGTAGTTTTATTGAATGGATGTCTACCTCTTCCTCTTCCTCTTCCTCTACCTCTTCCTCGAAAAGCTTATTCCTCGAAAAGCTTCACGAGCTCAATCATCTCCTCTTCCACCGATTCTATAATCGTATGTCATCTTTAATGTTTGTTCATCACCTACACGTCCATTCAATCTTTACTCATATACCAGCAAGCTCCTTTACAATTTATCGATAGCTAAAGGGTCTAAGTTATTAGACTCTTCAATTGAACATATAACATAGTCAAATCTTGAGGTCATTAATCTCAAGACTTTTTCAATAATCACCACTTGTTTCATGTTTTTGCCATGAATTTTCATCTTGTTTGCAACGGTGAGAGTTCGAACAAAATATGCATCAACACTCTTGCCCTCTTTCATATGTAGGACATCAAACTCTTTTTCCTAAAAGCTTGGAGTTGTGCTCTTTTGACTCTTGTGGAACCTTGGTACTTCTGCTTCATAGAGTCCCGAATTTGTTTGACAGTATCTCTATTAAGGATCGTTTTCATAATAGTTCGATCAATGGCTTGGAACAAATAGTTCTTGACCTTCAAGTCTTTTAGCTTCTAGTCTGCAATTGTTTCTTGTTGTGATTCGGTAATCTCCACTCCTTCTATTGCATCAGGGATTCTAGTCTTCACCAAAGACCAATATTCCTTTGAGCGAAGAAATTTTTTCATAAGCATAGACCAATGATCATAATGGCCATCAAACTTAGGAATTTTCGGTTGAATCAAATTGGTTTCAGCTGCCATATTTGAATCTCTTTCAGCTTACTCTTCAAGAAAAAAACTACCGTTTCTTTTCTCACAATCAAGCCTTGCAAGGTAGGTCTTATACCAAATGTTGTAAACTAAAGAATACAAACTAACTCAAAATAAAACCCACAAATCAATTGGGTTGAAAAACTAATAACACAAAGATAAAAATAGCAAACTAGAAAAGTAAAAATTAACCACCCACTAAATTAGGTTACTAAGGTGTTAAGGATATTTAGTAATAAATTATAGTTTACCATATATATTATATTTGATATTTTATTATAAGGCAAATATCTAATATTTGTTTTATTATCATAGGTATCTTTCCATTTATTGTTATTTCCATTTATTACTATTTCCATATCCTTGTAATTCATTTGATTATTAATAAGATAACTTTCACACCATTTAGGTGTGGTGGATTAATCAAACATTCACATGGTATCAGAGCCCTCTCGGTTTAACAACCCCGATTCTTTCTTTTCAATGGCTTTTGAATCCTCTAATCTTCTTCTCCACCACCCCTGCTGGTTTTGACGCCGCAGGGGCAGTCTTCATGGCTGCCGTAGTCGAAGCCGATTGATTACTCTTCGGCTCCACCCTATTGACCTCCAAATCACCTTTCGTCATACTCTGTACATACAACCTCACCTTTTCCAACCCAATCGGTTTTCTCCCTTGGCCAATATAGTCTCTCTCATTTTCTTCCCAATCAACCTTCATCCTTCACATAAACNTTCGGAATCTGGGTGCCGCACTGGCCTATTCGCCAACTAAGTTGTCGCCGCCCTTCCTGCCAAAATTGGCTTCTTCGCCCGATGAGGCGACTCTTCCGACTGCCCTTCTCGCCAAAATTGGCTCCTTCGCCCAATGTGGCGACTCTTCGGCTTCAACATTGTCTTTGTCCCTTGCTCTAGGTTTCCCCTTCTACTTCTTGGGGTTAGAAATATTCTCACCAGAGCCAAGGCAGCATCGTCGCTAAGCGACAATCCCTCTTCATGGGTTAGACATATTCTCGCCGAAGTCAAGGCAGCATCGCCGCTGAGCGGGGATCCCTCTGCAATTTTTGATGGCCAAGAACCGGGTTGTTAGCATCTTCATGAAAAGTGTTTCTCAACCTCTTTGAATTTTTCAGATTCAAGCTTCACGTTCGTTTAAATCCGACGCTTAGCTTGCGGTGGGGTGTTAAGGATATTTAGTAATAAATTATAGTTTACCATATATATTATATTTGATATTTTATTATAAGGCAAATATCTAATATTTGTTTTATTATCATAGGTATCTTTCCATTTATTGTTATTTCCATTTATTACTATTTCCATATCCTTGTAATTCATTTGATTATTAATAAGATAACTTTCACACCATTTAGGTGTGGTGGATTAATCAAACATACAAACTAACTCAAAATAAAACCCACAAATCAATTGGGTTGAAAAACTAATAACACAAAGATAAAAATAGCAAACTAGAAAAGTAAAAATTAACCACCCACTAAATTAGGTTACTAAGGGAATGAACATCCAAAAAAAAAATGGTCTAAGCTAGTCATTTCAACCCTAAAGAAATGGTCTAGACGACCATCTTCAACATTAACTGCCACGATCTACACCGGAGGCAAGTGGAAAAGAGAAGATATTCTGAGAATCATCAAAAAAGATGGCGAAGAACGGGAGCACGCAAAACAAACAGAGGTAGAGAGAATTGGAAAATTTTCATAAAAATAGGTCAGGAAGAAGAAGCCCGCGGATTAAGTTGCGTTCGGTCCGAGTAGACTGCTGTTGTTGGATAGTATCCAACCACCCACGAAATCACACGGCCTACAATCACCTAGAACCCTGCCAAGAATCACTAAGCACCCAACTCAACCTATGCGAGTTAGAAAACTATTGCCCACAGACAAAAACATCAACCTCAACCCATTAACGACCCACGAACCTCGCACAAACTCGAGTTGCGACCCATGCTCCTTCTCTCTCCAACTCGAGTTGCGACCCGTCTCCTTCTCCCCCTGACTCGAGTCACAACCTAGGCTCCTTCTCTTGCTGACTCGACTTGCGACTCGTGCTCCTTCTCCTGCTGACTCACATGTGGTACGCATGTCCAAGCCACCCTCAGTATGCGGCTCGCACCTCAGTTCAGTGTCTTGTGCTATGCTATGTTGTACTATGTTGTGTTATGTCATGTTTATAAGCTATGCTATAGTATGACTATGCCATGTTGTAGTAACATGATATAATGTTGATAATCTATGATGCATAAACCTCCATGATCATGTCATGTAAGCTATGATTTGAGAGGAGCTAGGTAAGCATAATTCACAAACATGTGCTATAAACGAATGGAGATTTGACTTGCATCATAAATTTATGCCAAGATTTTAAGCTATGGAGACCTCATGTATTTTTATATTTTTATATGTCATATGCATTGAGATACTTCCCCATTATAATTAGTATGGACGCATACCTATGACATTTATGCTCGTCATGATGTTATGTGAGCTCTTTCCCTCTGAGGTGTCTAGTGTCACAACTATACTATGAAGAGAGTAAGTTGTGACTCTCACGTTGAGTCAAGCAAAGAGGTGACCCTCAAGAGGCACCATCCGGAAATGAGAGGGCAAATATAGAAGAATGTCATAATGCGACCAAGGAAGAAGTTGCATCATCCAACACTATATAATGTGTCCATTGAAGAGGAAACAAGGCATAAGCAACATATGGACAATGAATAGACATGGGCATCACAAATAAGATTGTTGAAAAGTCGGGTAGAGATTCGGGCCTTAAACCTTAAAAGTTGGGGCTCTCAAGGAAATTTGGGCGTGCAGTTCTTGAGTCAAGTCCGTCCATATTTATTATGAAACCTCGCCAAATTCAATGTCAATCAAACTCCGAGCGGATGCTCTACGACATCATATGTCCGTTCACCAAAATCATGTCTGCACCTACCCATTTGGAAATACCTCAAAATGTATTATAGAGGGAGGCATGGTATCAGCTCTCCTCCACCTTTAGACCCTATGACCTATGTGAGCTACCCTGTGGCACATGAGTGTGTCACAGTAAGGGTGAGCGTTCAGAGACAAGTGTCTCAGACGACTTCCTTTGAAATGAGTTTTTCAAGGACAATACTAGACAACATGGGTGTGTCGATATTGTGCCCCTACCCATGTGTCGAAGATTGAATTTTACATTTATTATCTGGTACGGTATCCGTAAATAGCATGGCATGCGCACGAGAGGGCCAATGCGTTTATAGAACCCAGATGGATAGATGTTAGGGATGTCTCGATGTTTGAGCAACACGTGGGGTCATTCTCGATGGGATGATTGAGTGAGCTGTGATGGCCAACGAGATCCCATGACTTGGGATGACATCAAGACATATGGACTATGCCAATTGGGAACCAAGATGACAAGATAGGATGCAACGTTGCATTGAGAGACCTTGGCCCCGAGTAGAGGCAAGGTCGAGCTGAATGACTTGGCCTAGTATAGTGACAAGTCAGTTATGTCGCAGACCATTGAAAATGCACGCACAGGTGGTGTATGTGGCCAAACAAGCTTGGATTCCGCACAAGTGAAGTTTGGTTAGTGAAGACAAATCTTGCCTAAGGTCGAACGAAACTAAAAAGTAGGGCGGAAAATGTGAATCGGGTTTGACTCCCCTTTGAGGCTTGTTGTGAACATGTCAAGATCACAATGGCGCAAAGTTGAAAAGTATGACCGTGACATCCAGCAGCCCATTAGTGAGTACCAGATCAACAGCTCAGACCTAAGGGGTACGCAAGCCCGATTGGTTGATTCATGTGTGCATGTGCGAGCTGTGTATAGAGAAGTACTACATATCTAACCCTGCCTAGACTAGAAGCCACGTTCTATTTTTTAGGTAAAGATAGAACACCCATATACGGATGACTACGTCGCGGTAAAGACCACATGACCAGAGTTATGGTAGTTTCATTTAAACAGTCCTTAGGCTAGTTCAAGGCTTTATTTATTTTATTTTATTTATAACATTTATTTTCCACCTCACTATTTACCACTATGTTATTTTAAGGTAGTTATTTTGAATTTTAAGTCCATAGCATCTTGTATGAAATATATTGAAGGGATGTTTTAGTGACGAACCTATTTTTAATAGGAAAATAGGGGTGCTACAAAACATTATATATAAGAAAAAAAAAATTATAAATGAGGAGTTGTATCTAGACCTCTCTAGTTAGAATACTACAATTTTAAGTCATTATTTTTAAATTTTGTAGTAGACCTTTAGGTTATTAGCACTGAGCCGAAAGTCCTATACTTATTATGCTGCATCTGGAACCCATAAGCTCTGGTTTTGAGCGGCCCATTCCAAGATCCAAGGCCCACTGGACTCCATGATACCCAGCAGAATGAAAGAGAACCCCAAAAAAATTGGAAAAAGAAAACCGAAAGAAGAGAATTGAAAATTTGGCCCATGAAGGTTTCGAACCTGCGACCTCCGTATTGTTAGTACGATGCTCTAACCAACTTTGCTAATAAGCCTCAATGTCATTATTCCAAATGTATCATATAACAAGAAATAACATGCAATGATACTTTTTTTAACGGATATCGATGTTCACTGAAGATGAAATCAATCCAATGGAAAACGTAACAGCGAGCGAATTGGCCGGCTTCGCTGTGGGGGCTCTGCTCGTTTGTGCCACCATTTCTGCCCCTCGGATAGATGCCTTCATCTCTTCTTCTCAGCGCAGGTCTGTTCTATTCTTCCCATTTTCACTTTTCAAACCTGATTTACATGATTTTCTTTTCTGGGTTCTTCTTCAATCCCCTAAATTCACCCAAATTTTGGTGGGTTCTGTGTGATAATTAGATGGTAGGAACCCAAATTGAACAGAACCCATGAATTTAATTCGTTCCACTTAGGAAGAAAGTTCACTTAGGTTTTTGGTTCGTTGTGTCTGTCTGTTGGGCACTGGTGGATTGTGTAGGCATTTGTATATAAGAAAGCTAAATTGGTTGCATCTACTATTTGTACTTTGAAAATACTCTTGTATCAAGATTATTTCAATGGGTAATTTGGATTGGTGTTGTTCATATCTGATAATTGTATTTTGAGTCACTTAGTTCTGTATGTAAAGGGGTTTTGAGTATAGAACTTGTTTGAGGATCTGGGGTTGAGTTTTTAGGATGAATGTGATTGTGTTATATGTTCTAACAGATCGTTGGGCATGTGCAAGAGATGTGGTGACCTGAGGATGATAGCATGTTCAAAATGTAAAGGAGTTGGATCAACCAAATCAGGTGGAGTATTTGCTGAGCTTTACGAATCATTTGGCAAAGACGAACCGAATGCGCCCTCTATCCCGTGCACGAGGTGCAATGCCAAAGGTCGCTTCCCATGTCCAGATTGCTGCTCTCAAATGCCATGAACTTCATTCTCATATAATGCTCCCATTATGTCACAATTTCACTCATCATTTTCTCTCCTCTGCTTTCTTTTCCCCTTCTTTTTACCAGTTTTGATGCATCTATGGTTGTCAAGATTTCTACTTTATTAAACACATTTTAGAGCTTTTTCCCTATTGGGTTTTGTGAAAAACACTTCCCTTTCATGCTTTTGTAAAGGTTAGCATGATATAAGAATCGTATTATTTGGGAAATTTTATTTCGATTCCTTTTCGACCAAATCGAAAGTTAAAGGTTCGAACCGATTCATGAACTCAAATATAAGGTAAAAGAGCCGAAAAATTAAGAATGGGATCCAGGTAAGGATGGCATAGTGATTAATTTCCTAATGAGGAGAAGATGAAAGAAAAAGTGGGAAACAAAATGAGAGTGATTTGCATATATTGCTGTAATTACAAGCAATTGATTGGTATCTTTGTTGCTTAATTTTGGGTCATTGTTTTGAAATTTTTCCATTTAAAACCCAATTAGTGAAGTTGAAGATTGGAATATTAGTTGAATTCAGATCTGTAAAGCTGATTATATGCGTCTTTGAATGGATATCTAAGAATGAGAAAGGACTAAGAATTTGTGATTGCCTTTAATACTCATTTGCTAATGCTCTGTTTATCCATATTAGTCCCTACAAACTTTGGTTTTTAGTTGGGGAGGTCTTTCCATTTTTATCATTTGTAATTTTCACATCACATTTGAATAAACATTGTGATTCTTACTTTATGATACATGTTTGTTTCAAAAATCACTTCAAACAAATTTCTTCTATACATTTAATAAATTACCATAAAGTCTAATAAGAAATTAATGATACTAGAGTGATAGATATTATTCGACTTTGGCTTGTATCCAAAAATTTTATTTTCTTAAGCTTAATTTTTTTGTACATTCTTTTTTTTTTTTTCTATGCATAAATTAGTGGGTATTTGTAGCCAACATAAATGTAATTATTATTAAGTTCAAGATTTAATGGGATGAAATGGCATGATTATGTTTAGAATTTAGATTTATTATGTTTAAATTAAAAAAAATAAATATTATTCTAGCCTAAGTCTAAAAATAAATAAATGTGACTACTCTATACATGTGTCATGGTCTCGAGTTGCGATGTTGTCGTTAGTCGTACATAGATGTTTTACTTCTACCTGAAATAGAAGTAGTACGTGGTTGTATTTCATGCGTATGTCGGAGTTGTACTTCATGTTAGTACGTCATTTTGCATGTCATTCACATCATATCAATCACATTTACGTACATATGTTATATCCTAACGTTTCCACAATTCCAGACAACAATTCTCATCATATACATATCATAACATAACATATCATAAAAATATCATTTTATCACATATATCGTACCATTTCAACCGTACATGAATTCTCGCGCGGTATTGGGCGACTACACAATTTTTTATTTTTTTATTTTTAATTCTTAACCGATATAAAGCCCTAATAATTATTTTATGAATGGATGTGATTAAAATTTTGAAGAAATAAGAAAGAAAAAAAAAAACCCATATTTGTGGTTGAAGATTCTCAAGTGAATTGAACAACTTCCACAAAACAATGTGAACATTTTGAAAGAAAATTGTGTTACTTTCTTCCAATCCCATGCACAATAGAAGAAGGATAGAAGGGAAAACAAAATTTCCTTTTTCCCACACCATTCAACTAACCCTTCCTAAAATTAATCTAAATTTCTCAAATCAAATTAATGAGAATCTCTTAAAATCTTTCAATATGGACAATAATGAGTTTTGTTTTAGAAAATTCATGGTTATTTGGTATCACTAAAAGTTGAGTAGTAAGATTTTCCAACCCTTATTAATTGGTATCCTCATTGAAGTTTTAATTAGATGACGGGTTCACGTCAAGGTGGTCCTCTCTCGACCTCTCAAATGTTCTAACTCGTCAACCATGCTTTTAAGATGAAAATAAATAAATGACTAAACGATAGTCAATAACACCTATTGGTAATCTCTTTCTTGTTTGCAATAAGCTTTTTCTTTCTCCAAATTAAGAAGTGATGGAAAGAGAAAAACAAAACACGTATTTATCATCGTATAGGTGAAGGTTCGAGATAAAAATGTAATTTCAGAAATGGGCAATCATGTTTATCTTGGAAACTTTGGTGGTGAAACCAAGAATATGAGTAAAAACCTTGAAGTTCCTAAGGTGGCCAAACAAGAAAGATAACATGAGTTACCTTTGGTCATAATTAGAAATAAAAAGGAGCTCATAAACTTTCTCAAGCTAGAGTGTGGAAGGTTGTCTAGGGTTGGAAGCACTTTTTTTTTTATCTTTAATTCGAGAAGGGAAGTGGGGAATCCTTGTAAAAAATGTTGTCCTACTTATTCCTATTTTTTCCTTGATTTTTTGTTCTTTTTTGAAGCATGCCATGGGTTGTCCTACACTTTCCAAAAAGTGTTGGCAACAATCCCTCATTATAATTATTCGTGATCTTTGGAGTAATGAAGGTAATTCTTGTAACATTCAGTTAAGAAGACGGATACATAACATCATATTCATTCAAGTGAAAGTGATCCTAGGGATAGAATGGATAAAAATGTTTAAAGGAAATGAAAGTTATTACCTATACCAACAAGGTGTACCTTTCTTTTTCGATGACCTGATCATAGGAACTCTAAAGTTAAGTGTGTTTTGTTTGGAGAAATTCTATGTTGGAGAACTCGTGAGACATTTCCTAAAAAGTAGGTGACTGAGGACAAAATGTCGTGAAAGTACTGTTAGGGATAGGATCCCATAACAATACACACTTGATCTAGATGAACACAAAGAAAAATAGGATATAGAAAATGCAAGAAGAACTATGGCTAAGTATTGATGACTTCAAGTATGTACAGTAGAGAGAATACCGATAATATACAAATTGCATGTTCAAAACTCTACCTAAATGGATATATATATATGGTTTAGCTTACTATATATAGTTTTACCAGATATAATCATTTACTATATATAACTATCTACCATATATAGCTTTATAACTTTTTATATAAATTATTTACTATTTTTTACAATTTACTTTATATGTCATTTACCAAATATAGTATAACGGTTGACTAAGCTATAAATAAACAGTGTTCCATCCCCTAACAATTCTACCACTTAGTGATGTAGTCAACCAAGAATTTCATTCTCAAACGAACATGAGCATTCATGGCAGCATACTAATTGAGGTTTTACACAACCTCAATATTCCAACATCAACACATTTTGTTAATATGTTTGTTGGATTCTTTGTACCCTCTTCTCAAAGCACATCACCATCTTCCACTAACTTGCAAGAGAAATGGTATCGCCTTCCGTGTTTTATCTTTAAATGATAGACCGAGTTCCTCACCAACTGTATGACACTCTGACAATCTCTATAAAGAATCTCTTCGTGCTTCTTCTTGCCCAATTCTTCCAGATAGTTAGTCATCCATATTGTCTCATTTCCAGCTTCAGCTATTGCCACGTACTCAACTTTAGTACAACTCATTTTTGAAGCCTAGACATCCCATCATCCATGACTTACTCCCACTTGGTTGTATCCTCCAACTGTAGGGCCTCATCAAAGGGCTCTAGTTTTCTTTCATCAGCAACAGATAGTGTAATGAAGGTACATATATATCTGGTACAATACATATATGGTACTCTGATAGTACTGGATGATCTTCTCAACACCGATTTAGGTGTCACTTGCCCTACCGTTGGTTCCTCTGCAACAGTCTCAGGAGTTTCTTGAGTATCTGCTACATCATCACTAGGTGATTTTTTTCGCAACTCAACCTCAACTTCCACTTGCTTTGTTGTCTTGGAACCTTGCTCCATATCTGGTTTCTTAGCAGTAGTCTCAGGAGTTTCATGAGTATCTGCTATAAGATCACTAGGCGAGTTTCCCTACAACTCAAGCTCAACTCCCACTTGCTTCGTGGTTTTCGAACCTTGCTCCATATTTGTATGGATCATTTCCAACCACACTTTCTTCAATTCTCTGTCAGTCCTTGTGAAGCTAACTCGTTTCTGCCTGCTCATAACGTAGTTCTCACACGACCCACATCAACAGATTTCAGACCTTCTAAAACTTCTTTCGCACTCAGCATCTTCATTCCTTTCACGCTCATATGTCTAAATCTATTGTGTCATAGACTTGATTTTGAAGCACTCTTAGTAACAGCAGCCATGTTCATACACCCTGCAGTGGTGTATAAAGTTCTAGATTTTATGCCACGTGCTACCACCATAGCACCCTTCATAATCTTCCACAAACTCTTCCCTAACTCTGTTGCATAACCTGTGTTGTCCAACTGACCAATAGAGATCAAGTTCTTCTTGAGACCAGGAATATATCTGGCATCCTTTAATGTTCACTGATTTCCTACTGAAGTTTTTATACAGACATCCCCTTTTTCTTTAATCTCCAAATCTTTGTTATCGACAAGATACACCTTCTTGAAATTTTCAGACTTGAAATTCCTAAACAACTCTTTATTTGAAAACGAATGAAAAGATGCACCTGAATCCACAATTTAGGATTCAATCAAACTGTCCACGCTGAGGATTAAAGCATCCCGAATGTCTTCTCCTGAATTTATAGAATCATCATCATCTCCAGATTTGTGATTCTACTTCCTCTTTGGTCTTGTACAATCTGTCCGAAAATGACCTTTTTCTCCATAACTTCAACATGTTATGTTTGGCCTATTTAAAGATTTTTCTCGGTTCTTTGATTTTGATCGTCCTTTGTTTGGGTTGTTCAGTTTACTTCTTCCCCGTTGGTCAACACTGAGAGCACTACCAGATGAATTTCCAATTTCTCGTTTGCGAATACTTTTTCTTAGAACTACATCTCGAATTTCATCGAACTTCAGTTTATCAGATCCTCGGTAAAGATGACATCAAAATCAATGCTTTAATTTTATCCTTGAAATTAATTTCCACCGAACTCAGTTGACTTACGATCATATTGAATACATTTATATGATCAACAACAGATTCACCTTCAGACGTCTGTAGATTTAACAATTTTCGCATCAAATACACCTTGTTCATAGCCAACGGTTTTTCGTACATATTCGATAGCGCGTTCAACAGATCTGGCGTTATCTTCTCCTTGACAACGTTGGACGTCATGTTTCTGGATAGCATCAACCAGATCAACCCTAATGCTTGTCGATCCTTGAGCTTTCACTACTTCGTGGTCATGGTATCCAGCATCACCCCTAATAAGGGTTCGTAAAGACCTTTCTGATACAGATAATTTTCATTCTGCATTTTTCATAAACCGAAATTGGATCCATCGAACTTCTCAATTTCAATCTTTAAATTTTCCATCTTCACAGATCATGGTGAATTTTGTCTAGCTCTGATACCAGTTGTTAGGATCTCACAATAACGCACACACTCAATCTAGATGAACACAAAGATCAGGATAGAGAAAATGCAAAGAGAACTCTAGCAAAAGGATTTGTATTGATGACTTCAAGAACGTACTGTAGGAGTAGGAGAGAATATAGAAAATAAGTACATTTTCAAAGCTTTGACGAGGGATATATATATGGTTTAGCTTACTATATATAGCTTTATCAGATATAAATACTCTATATAACTTTATCGGATATAAATACTCTATATAACTTTCTACCATATATAGCTTTACCAGATATAGCTTTTTACTATACATATACATAGCTATTTACTATTACGATAATTTCCTTTATATGTCATTTACCAAATATAGCTTTAAACCGTTAACCGGCTCCATAACTACTTGAGTTGGTTTGTGGAGATAGCCTTCACTCTTAGAAGTGAGAGGAATCTGACTATGTCACAAGTGATGCTTAGGAATGCCTGTGAAATTTGAATTCCGAATCTTGAACATGAATTGTTACGGTTCTAGACAAAGTGTGAAATGATATTATAAATACTATAGACTTCAAGCACTATCAAAGGAAAGTATGATTTGGTTTTAAATAATCCAAATTAGAAACATTTTACATCTAATATATTAACTACGAGTGAATTTGACTCAGAATGATCATTCAAATTAACATGGAATTTTAAAGGCTAAAATGATCCAGGAAACTTAAAACATTGTATCAAATAAATAACATCTAAAATTGGATGTGCCATAGAAATGTACGAAATCTCGACAAATAAGTGGAAATAGATGATGAAGATAAAGGCACTCAATTTCAATCTCAAATCTCAAATAATTCGTCATTCCTATTCCAATTCCATTATCAATCATCACACTCCTACAAAATTAGATAAAGCAAGCAAGGGAGCCCATCTCAATTTTTCTTTCAAAGGGTTAAAAGTAAGTTCTTAATCTTTTCCCATATAAAGGATACATTTTTCTTAACAAGTTCATTCAAGGGTGAACCAATTGTACTGAAATTCTTAATGAACCTACGATAGAAACTTGCACTTTAAGGTGTAGGCCAATCTTTGATAGCCCTCACATTCTCCTTATCAACCTCAACACCAATAGATGAAACTACAAACCCAAGAAAGATAACTTTTTCCATGTAAAAGCTATATTTCTTTAAATTTACATACAAACATTCGTTTCGTAAAGTAGTCAAAACATTGGGTACATGGGTAATATGATTCTCTAAAGATTTAGAGTAAACATTACCTAAGTATTCTCGTAAGACATGGTTCATTAGTCTCATAAATGTACTAGGTGCATTAGTTAATCCAAAAGGGATAACCAACCATTCATAAAGACCATACTTGGTTTTAAAAGCTGTGCTCTACTCATCCCCAATCTGCATGCGAATCTGATGACAACCTGATTTTAAATCAATCTTAGTAAAAAAACAACATCAATGCAACTCATCAAGAATATCATCTAATCTAGGAATTGGATGCCTATACTTTATAGTTATCTTTTTTATAGCCCTACAATCAACACACATACGCCAAGAACCATCTTTCTTAGGTACAAGAATAACTTGAACAGAACAAGAACTCAAACTTTCACGTGCAATCGTACATGCCCTTTAGCAAGGAGTTCACTTACTTGCCTTTGTATCACTTCAGCCTCCTTTGGATTAGTCCTATATGCTGGTCGGTTTGGAATGGGAGGGTCAGGAATGAAGTCAATCTTGTGTTCAATCCCTCTCAGTGGTGGCAAACTACTAGATATCTCCTCAAAAAATAAATCTTCAAACTCTTGCAAAAGCACAACAAAATCACTAGGCAAAAAAGGGTTAAGCGTGTTAGTAAAGTAACAAGACCCATTGCTAAGTACAAGAATAGTCTGGTTAGAGAGCAAAACATCCCTAGCCTCACTTGATCTAACATACAAGCTTACTGATTTGACTTTTCGCTCTCTCTTTTTTTTTTTTTTTTTTTTTTTTTTTTTTTTTTTTTTTTTTTTTTTTTTTTTTTTTTTTTTTTCTCTCTATACTGAGTGCACTCTTGCTTTTCACTCAAGCTTTTTTTCACTCGATTCTTTTTCAATCTCTTGTCTTTTCTTTTCAAATTTGCAATGATTAATAAATACATCTTTTGGAGACAATAGAATAAGAGTAGTTTTTCTACCATTGTGAGTAAAAGAGTATCGATTTGCATACCCATCATACATTACCGAGGATCAAATTGTCAATGTCTCACCAGTAGTAAATCTCCAACATGCATGGATACAACATCACATAAAACATCATCAACATAATTTTCAATAGTAAAAGATACAAGAGCTTGTTGAGTTACCTGTACTTCCCCACGATCACTCAACCATTGAAGCTTGTAGGGTCTTGGATGTGGTTTTATCTTTAAATTAAGTCTTTTGACTAGAATAGAACTCACAACATTGGTTCAACTACCGCTATCAATGACTACACTACAAGGTACAGGTTGAACAAGACACTGAGTTTGAAATAAGTTCTCTTTGGTCTAAACCTTCCTCCTTAATGTGGGTGTTTAGAGCCCGTCGAGTAACTAAAGATATATGTGTATGGTCCTTCACTAAACTCCTCACTCTCATCATTTTCCTCATTTATATCTTCATATGCCTCTTCTTGTAACTATTTCCCCCTCCTTCATGGTCATAATTCTTGCATTTTGGCAATCTCTACTATAGTGTTCCCCCTCCTTCATGGTCATAATTCTTGCATTTTGGCAATCTCTACTGTAGTGTCCTACTGTTTGACATCTCCAACACTTTTAATCCCTATTTCAAACATTAGACTTTTCAACTTTTTATTTTCCAATTCTAGAACTCTCACCTTTCTCAAATTTAGCTTGAGCTTCTCATACATCTCTTGATTTCTATGCTTATAAACAATGTTCTTACTATCCTTTTTCCATGTAGAAATAGAGTTGGAAATTTTTTTAGAAGAATACCATTGAGACATTCGTTGGATTTGCCTCTCGATCTTAATTTCAATGTGCAACAACTCCTCAATATTAGAATAAGGTTGTAAATCAGTCTTGTTTGCAATCTCTGTGTTTAACCCGTTAAGAAACTGCACCATGAGAGCCTCCATGTCCTCATTGAGATCAAGTTGATCCATCAATGTATCCATCTCCTTGTAATATGCTCCACAGATTTGCGTTCTTATTTCAATGCTTGAAGCTTTTGCGCCATGTCCCATTGAAAATATTGTGGAACAAAATGCTTCCTCATGGACTCTTTGAACTCGTACCATTAATCAATTGGTACTTCAAGATTACTTCTCCTACTTAACATCAATTTATCCCACCAAATTTGAGCATATTGTTTGAATCGAGCAATGCATAACAATACCTTCTTTTCATCACTAAAATTATGACAGTTGAACATTGACTCCCCAATTCTCTCTTATTCAAGGTACTCCTCTGTTGAAATAAATGCTCTCTCTCATACTAATTTGTTAAACTAACACTCACGAAAATACGAATGAGATATCGAGAGGGGAGAGACAAGGAGACAAAGAATTCTGAAAGATCTTTTTCTATTGATCTGTCCGTTTTGTTCTTACACTTTTGCTCTGCTTTTTACAATTGAAAACAAATTAATTTAAGTTTTCTAAAGGTTAAAAATGGATATCCCATTTAACTTTATTCTCAACATGTTTTCGTTTTCTTGAGCTCAGTCGTGGTTTCATCAATTTCCTCTCCTTGTCCTCGAGCGGCAAACTAAGCTTGTCCTTTTCTGATGAGACTTCATTTGGAGCTTCTCGAGAACAACCCATTTGAGATACCAATTCCTCATTTCTCCCATTCTCAGCCACACTCGACTACGACATTTTCAACTTCCATTTTTGCTTCCTCCATTTCGACTTTATCACGAGTGAGTATCTCAATCGTGTGTGGTAAATTCACTGTCTTCTGTTGAACTGATTCAGGTTCACGTCGAGTGAGTCTCTCTGTTGAGTCAGCATCTCTATATCTTTCTCCACCCTCGCTAGTTCGTCCACAAGAGCATCAATCTCCATTAACAAGTCATTCTCTTTCTCTACACCTTCTTCAACTTTCTTCACAAGTTCAGAGATTATCTTCCCCTTCTCTTCCTTCTCTTGTTTGAGATAGAAGGAACTCTCACTCCGCTCATCAACTTCCTTCTCTGGCTTTTCAACCTTCATTTCTAAGTCTTTTTTTTTTTCTTTCATTTTCTCTTCCATTATCATCCTCTTTCTTCTTTCTTCCTCACATTGCCTTTTCGGCCATTGGAGCTCTCTCTCTTCTATCTGTTATCTGGTTGTTCATCTTTCTTCGCTTTTCTCGTCTCCGCTATCAGGATTTTGCCACATCCACTACGCATCACCTCATTTCCAACAGTTTCCACCACCTCACAACTACCGCCATCGTCTTTCGCGCCGCCGTGTCCGTTTGTGTTCGGCTCTTCATTTTGGGCCATCAAGAGAATGCCTCTGTTTGTTGCGTCATCCAAGGCTAGGTTGATTGTTTCTTCCACATTATCCTCGGCTCGACAATCTCTTGCATAATGATCCATTCTGTCACAATTGTAACATCTGTCGGGATTACAATTATTTGCATAGTGGCCATATTTTTTACATTTGTAACACTGGATGTTGGAGTTATATCCTTGATCGCGTCCTTGATTGTGTCTTCTTCCACGCCAAGTTGCTTGCCTCGACTGTCTCTTCTCCTTATAATTTTCTTCATTTCTGCTGTCTTGATCACCTCGACCATTCCCACGACTTCCTCGACCTCTACCTTAAATATTTTGAGTGTAGAGTACCTTTTCATCTTTTATTGATGCTTTGGTTTGAAGCGCTTGATCGAGTGTCTCCTCTTTCTTCTTCTTAGGTTGCTCGTGTGCCTCAAGAGAACCGGTGAGCTCATCGATCGTGAACGTCGCTAGGTTCTTTGACTCTTCTATCGCAGATACAACATTCTCAAAGTTGTCGGTTAAAGACCTCAAGATCTTCTCCACAATCCGTGTCTCGGGTAACATTTCTCCATTTCGATTTAGTTGATTTTTCCACGGTCTGTACGCGCGTAATGTAGTCAGATACATTTTCTGACTCCTTCATCTTCATGCTCTCCAACTCGCCACGCAAAGTCTGGAGACGCATTTGCTTGACTCGATCGGTTCCTTTGAACACCTTTTCTAAAGTGTCTAACACTTCTTTTGAAGTAGTTGCCCTTGAAATCTTCTCAAAGCTCTACTCGTTAACAGCCCGAAACAGCATGTATAATGTTGTCTTATCCTTTGATCGCAATTCTTTTAACACCTTGTTCTGCACAGCCGTATAACCCCGTGGTATCCTTTGGTTCTTCGAAACCTTCTTCGACCACCTCTCATGCGTCTTGAGAACCGAGAAGAGCTTTCATTTGGATGCTTTAATTCTCGTAGTTCGTCTTTGTTAATCGTGGTAGCGACATTTGTCCCATCATGTTTTCCATCGACTCTGATACTAATTTGTTGAAATAAATGCTCGCTCTGATATTAATTTGTTAAACTAACACTCACGAAACTGCAAAAGAGATATTGAGAGGGGAGAGACAATGAGACAAAGAATTCTAAAAGATCTTTTTCTATTGCTTTGTACCTCTCGCTCTCTTGCTCTGCCTTTTACAATTGAAAACAAATTAATTTTATAGGTTTTCTAAAAGCTAAAAAGTGCTATGAACCCACTCTTTCCTACAACAATTATTGGCATTTCATTTTTTTCGCCTTTTACTTCTACCACTCAATTTCAAAAACTTACTAAAATTAACTTAATTAAAATCATTTAAGTTTATTCCCAACATCCTCTATATCGATTTTTCCATAAAACTTGAAAAGTTTGAATTTGATGCTCTCCACGTAAGGATCAATTCTATCATCATAAGGAACTCGTGGTTGTAAAATATGATGCTTCTTCCACGGCCTCTCCCTCGCATCAAGGTATGACCAACCGCATGTGGATTATCCTCGTGTTGATCATAATTGTCTCCCTCATATTGATCGGCATATTGTGCAGGTAGTGGAATCCTCTCTTGAGCTTGATTTTGAATCTCCAATCTTCATATTCGATTTGTCAAATCTTCTATTCCTCGCATTAGTTTTTCCATGGTTAGTTGTGCTTCTCTCAATCGTGCCTTAGTAATGTTAGGATTGTCATTTATATTTTTCATGCTACAAAAGAAAGTTAAAAGAGAGAGAGAGAGAAAAAAAGTGACCTCATCAGCACTCCCTTATGTGTGTTCACTCGTTAGTGTAGTTCACTCATGTTTAGCACTCAACACTCGAACTCACCCTCACAATAGAGCACACACAAATCACACTCCAAAACAAATTGGGATGTGAGGCAAGCTATGTTATAGAGCTAAGTGCAATTCAAAGTGACTAGACAACACACTTAACACACATACAAGGTATTAAAGGAGCAATCCAAATAACGACAAAGAAACGAATTAAAGAAAGAAAATGAATAAGGACTAATTTAGGCTTAGTAATACATGAGAGTTACATATAATAATCAAAAACAAAAAAAAAAAAAAAACATTTAACATCAATAAGCTTTTTGTTTTTGTAACTAATTGACACAATCCAATCAATTTTCCAACAAGATCTTAAACGAGAACAAAGTGTTGATAAGATCAATATCTAACACTTTATAGAATATGTCAACATGAATTAAAGAACAGAAAGAATGTAATTTGTTATATATGTTTTTGTGATAGAATATGAACATTCTACCCAAACGGATAATATATATCTATATCTATCTATATATATATATATATATATATATATATATATATAAGATAATTAAAAGAGATAAACACAAGGAAACATATATCCAACCTTGAGCCTAAAGCTCTGATACCAAATCATATGGAATCAGTCCAAGGAAAAGTTTGGAATAGATTAACTTGATGATCAAGATCAAGAGTAAAGAAAATCCGTTTCTAAACACGTAATTTGAATCACTCTACAAGAAGTTTGATCAATACCACTTAAATGATTCTAGCATGCAAGTTCTAAACGCAAGAATTTACAAAGTAAAAGCTTAGCTCTCAGCAAAACTAAAATAGAAATTCTATTCTTTTTAATTCCAAAATGTGATATCTTCAATCAAAGAAAAGAAGACTTTATATAGTATTTTCAACCTTAACTTATGTGACATCTAACTTCCATATTAAATTTGATAGTTAATGAGAAATACCCATAACCTCACTATTAAAATGGTTAAGTTAATGAGAAATACCCATAACCTTAACTCCTATATTAAAAAACTAGTTTAAATATGACAAACAAATAATTAAATTATAATTAAATAATGCAATAAATGAAATGGGCTTATTAACCATCTTTGGGCTAATTCCATAAATTGAATTAGTTCATTCAAAGCAAATTAAAGTGTATTTAGTGCATCTCTTTTGAAGCTCAACGTTGCACAACATATAAGGAAGTCTCCAACGTCTTCTAGAATTTTATTTGACAAGCTCATCATAGCTTGAATGTAAAAGTACAAAGTTTGTTGTAGGTTCTTCGCTCTCAACCTTGTAATTGGACCTTGAAGTATGGAAATTCCTTGGTTTAAGGTACGATTTGTTGGATGATGAAAGTCCCACATCGGTTAATTTAGGGAATGGTCATGGGTTTATAATCTAAGAATACACTCTTCATTGGTATGAGGCCTTTTGGGGAAGCCCAAAGCAAAGCCATGAGAGCTTGAGAGTTTATGCTCAAAGTGGACAATATCATACCATTGTGGAGAGTCGTGTTCGTCTAACACGATTTTAGATTTTGAGAAACTTTGATTCCTAATAAAGATCCTAAATTTTTGGACCATTACGTTAATCTTCACGAGATCCACAAGGTTGTAGAAGGGAGTAGACACCCTTAGGGCTTGCAGTACAAGAATCGGAAGAAGGGAAGAAAGACCTACAACACAAACAAGAGGTGGTTGAAGTTTAGGATGATTAGTCCAATTCAATTCGGTTGGACCAACCGGTCTAGTCTAGTCAAACTAGTCCTCCTATTTTTGCATGGTTTGGGTGTACCAATTTTTTTTTAATCCAATTTTGATGGTACTCACATTTTCCCTTAATTTAAGGCCTAATTGAGAAGTTCAAAGAAATTTTAAATTTATTATAGATGCATGTTGTAAGAAGCATGTTATTAAAATTCTTAAGACTAAAATGAGCTAATTTGACTAAAAATAAACGGAAAACATCCCTAATTTAGAGTATTATATTATATCTCTTATCTTGATATGTTCATACTTGAGACATTTATGTTGTTATATGAAGATGGTTATGTATTCGCCAACTAATTTCTAATCATGAACCCAATTTAATTTAGAAGTGTCTCAATAACATTTAAAACTAGTTTACATTTGATGGGCATACTATATGAGTTTGTAAGTTAATTAACTTTTTTTTCTCCCTCTAATCATCCTCACGACCTTAGCTTAGTTCATAATATTTGAAATATTTAAAATTAATCTATTTATTTTCAATGAATAAATCTTTAGTCATAGTCTTAATCTATTATTATCGAATTAAAAGTGTCATTAGCCTTGTATAATGTTTGGCAATATATTCCCATTTTATTATTATTAATTTTTTTGGATATTATTATTATTTTAATTAAAAAAAATCGAATATTCGGATTTGACTCTTGGACAATCTAATGTAAGCACATTGTATAGCGAACTCTGTTCTGAGACGACAGACACAGTTAATGGAGGGCAAATCCGTAAATACCTGTTGAAACCTAGTCCCATTATTGAACACAATAAAACCAATAAATAATAAATAAATATATACATAAAAAAAACGATTTTCACCCCTAAATTTGTTTAATTGAGTATGAGAAAATAATTGAGTTAATTATTATGAATATAATTATTATCAAACAATGCTCAAATTACTATAAATTAAAATAAGTTTAAAAAGAAGGCGTGTCCTCACCCACCCCAACATGGCACTCTACATGCACTTACCCTCTCTTTCTGCCACGTGTCAAGCCTTTCTCTCCCTCACCGTACACTTCAACTAGTTGGCCGCCATTGTGTGACGTACAGCCTCTGGCGAAGGATTCGACAACACTTGTAGCAACGTCTTTGCGAATGACAGACTAATAGTGGAGCGACACGTCATGAAAAGAAAGTACTTTTCGTGTTCAGCTGTGTAATTGTAAATCGGCAGGCCATTGGGAAGTGCTTTTACTTTTCTTGAACAGAGAAGTTAAATAGAGTTGCTGTGGCGACACGTAGCAAGCCGCCCCCGGAGCTGGGTGGTATCGTTTTCTGGTTATTTCGCTGTAGCTTCCGCCGTCGTACGGCGGCGGCAACTTCCAAGGTTTGTTGGAAATGCACAGTGAACAATCCCATGCAAAAAAGAAAAATTAATTTTAGCGTAAATAAAATTATTAAAAGTTTAATATATTAAGTTTATACTCTAGACTTAAAATTCATCATTTCCGAATTCCCTCAACTACCCTTTCTATTTTATTTTGTTTTTTTTTTTTTAAATAAATAGAAAAAAAAAAGAAATCCATATTTTCCTATTTTAGAATATGGTACTATCAACCTCCATATTTAAAATAGGGTAATATTTGTTTTTAATTGACAAGATTAACCTTACCCCACCCACCATCTTTTTTTCAACTCTTGGTTATTTTGGTCAAAACAAAGGTTCCCCCCAAAAGCAAATACATTCATTTCACCTCCTTCACACACCAAATAGCAATTCTAGTAAAGTTTTCCTCTTCCTTTCCTTTCCTTCCTTAATTCATTCTCAACTATATTTCATCCACTCGTCACGATATTATTCACTTCATATATTTGACTATGAAATCTAGGTAACTACATGACTTTCCTTTCCTTCAATTAATTAATTGTACCATCTAAATAACCGTCATTTTCAAGCTTTCTATTACGTGTCTCTATAATCTTTAATTTTGTCTAAATAGAGTATTAAAAAGCATATTTAAAGTTGTTATTTCATCTTCTCGGATCAAACTCTTTTGTTTTAAATAAACAAAAGGAACATGTATATTTATTTATTCATGGGTGGATTGAGTTTAGTTTCAACTTAATCTAGTTTTTTCTAGCACTTCTAATTTTATCTCTATAATCTTTAATTGTATTTTAATAAAATGTCATATATAGATTTTTTAATGAAATAAAAGAAAATTAACTGAAATGAAACTAAAATGAAAACAAAGAAATTACAATTTAAAATTTTAAAATTTGAGTGTGTTAATTATTATTGATACTATCTTGTCATGAAAATAGAGAAATAATTTAAAAATGGAAGTATAAATATGTAGGAGGAGTTTATTAATCCAATAACAAAGTGACACGTGGAGATCCGTTTTAAGGTTGGTGACGACGATCTGATCGATCTGGTGACCGGGTTTGAGCTGATACAAGAATCTGAGAACCAAATGCTATGCTTTAAAGATTACACATCCACTCCCACGCGGTTATGGAGGGAAACCAAGCGCGTGGTGAATAAAAAGAATCCACGTGGAGATGAAGATAAAAATATCATGATGTTAGCGAATAAGGTGGAGAGGTGTGGGAGAGACGCATAAAGCGCGCGTGGGGAAAAGCGTCTTGAAAAGGAAAAGGAAAAGGGGGCAAAAACCAGGCTGTTTTATATGAAACTAGAAACAAGAAGAAGAGTCCTAAGGGTGAGTTGTTGATAATATTTGTGGGTGAAGATTGGAAATTTCAAGTTTTGTTTAAATCCGTAGAAGAAGAAGAAGAAACCCAAAATCCCAAATCCCCAAAATCGTCTCCAAAATAAAATAAAAAAAGACCCAAATCGATTAGTTTGATTTGGAAAGAGGTGTGTTATTAGGGTTTTTGTTGTTTTTGATCCCAGAAACAGAGTCTTTGTTTTCACCAAATTAGCCACACTTGGAGGGTACCAACAGAGGAAAGAAGGAAGAAGAAAGGAAATGGGAAGAGGAAGAGTGGAGCTGAAGAGGATAGAGAACAAGATAAACAGGCAAGTCACATTTGCAAAGAGAAGAAATGGGCTTTTGAAGAAGGCTTATGAGCTGTCTGTTCTTTGTGATGCGGAGGTTGCTCTTATCATCTTCTCCAATCGTGGCAAGCTCTATGAGTTCTGCAGCACTTCCAAGTAAGTTTGTGATGAATCTTTCTTTCCAGGCTTTCCGTTTCAGTTTTTTTAATTTGATTACAATGCTTTTCTTGGACCCAGCATGCTCAAAACCCTTGAGAGGTACCAGAAATGCAGCTACGGAGCTGTGGAGGTCACCAAACCTGCCAAAGAACTCGAGGTCATTTCTCAATTCCTTAATTAATTACTGTTTTAGATCTCAATTTTTTTTTTTTTTTTTTTTCTTAAACAGTTCTTGGATTAGTTTTTGCAGAGTAGCTATAGAGAATACTTGAAGCTCAAGGCTAGGTTTGAGTCTCTTCAAACAACTCAGCGGTAACTATTACATGGATTGTCTTCCCTTTTTCTTGGGTATATTAATATCAATTATGCCCTAATTAAACTTCTATACTTCCCTTTTAATTCTTAACCGTTGCTTAAAAATGATATTACATCTCAAAACTTGAATTGTTTGGTAACTGATTAATTTCATTAGTATTGGGTAACAAATACTTGAGAACCTTTTGTTGTTCTTACTAGCTTTTTAAAAGGGAATTCACCAAATAAAGGAAAAATACATGTAATTATAACCAATGGTCATGAGAGCGTGCTTACCATATTTGGGTATGGATTTAATTTTTTTTTTAGTCTTATTTTGAAATTGAAAGGGGCCTCACATGTGTGAAGGATGGGTGATTTTTCGAGTTTTCTTGATAAACAAATGTAGTTGAATGTGTAGGGATGGTTCGGATATACTTAAATAAATTTTGCTGAAAAAATGTTTTAAAAGAGAGGATGGAATTTAGGGTTTTCATTAGAAAGCTAATTGAAGGAAGATTTTGTAATAATTTAATTAAAATGAAGGTGAACATGAACATGAACATGAACACGCTGATATCTCTCTTACATAGAGACTCCTCAAAACCATAGAATTTAGGGTTTCTTTGTGTTATGGTAGAAATCTTCTTGGTGAGGACTTGGGTCCATTGAACTCAAAAGAGCTTGAGCAGCTGGAGCGTCAGCTGGAGTCTTCTTTGAAGCAAGTTAGGTCCACTAAGGTATGTTTTAATCTATTCAAACTCAAAATCTACTACTTTCTTTTCTAATCATTTTCCCTTTGTTTCATGATTATTGTGTAAGTTTAGTTCTTTGTTTGTTATCTAATTTTATAAGAAAAGTTTTTGAAATCTTTGTTTTGTTTTTGTGTTTTACTAAGAGTTCCTACATCCGCATCTATGAAAATATATAGTAAACGATATATATAGTAAAATGATGGTTACATATATAGTAAATTGAAACATATATATGTTTATTATGTCTCATTTCCTACCTATTTAGAAGTCACTAATACAAGACCTTTAGTCTATATTCTTCTTTGTATTTTTTCTCTTCTATTATTTGTGTTCATCTAGATCGAGTGTATGTGTTGTTGTGGAATCATAACATTTCCGTGCTTCAAAATATTTTCAAGACCTAGGCTTAGTTTTGTTTTCAAAATTATTTTTATTTATGAAATTTGGTTGGGGCCTACGATTGCCTCTGAGCCAATCCCCTATAATCTTTGCATGATGAAAAGCACATTATAAAAGTAAAGAGATAACTAATTAACTAAAGACAAAATGATAATCAAAGAAGTCTAAGACATTAATTTTTAATTTTTGAAGTATGATCTCGAGTGATGAGGTAATAAGAAAGAAGAGAAAGCATCAGGCCTTTTACAGGTTGTGTACTCTCTGAGTAAACCATTATATCACTATATTCATGCAATTTGATCGTTCAAGGATCCACTGATATCCTTGTTTCCAGGTTTTAAGAAATGGGTTTGTTTGGTTTGTGCGTATAAATTCTAGAAATAACAAGTTTTCAATTCGCCAATTTGGGAAAGAACATGTTCTTGAGTTTGAAATTATAAACTGTTCTGTAAATTACATTCGAAAATATCACCAAAATCTTTGCCCAAATATTGTAATTGAAGAAAACGTGCAATTTTGTTATGCATGTCTTGTCTGTAACAGAAACTATGTGGCTGTGCTGTGTTTGTGTCCATTCTTAAAAGACAATTATTGAAGCTTCAGTTTTGTACTATGGATATTGTTAACCAGAAGCTGCCGTGTATACACCACCCAGTTGCTCTGCTTCTTAATTAATACCCATTCACTTCCACCTTTCTCTGCCTTTTAACCAAAAGTTCTAAAGCTACGAATTTCAAGACACTGTTCTTATTATGACTTCTGAAATCTGTTTCAGTGAGTTATGGAATTGATATGGATAACATTATTGAAACTTTCTATACTAAAATTTAGTCATGACTTCTTGAACTTGGGGTACTTCAAATCCATTTGGACATTCTAGATTATGCAAATTTAGAATGCTTGTGTTCGAGTCTCGTGTTTCTAAGATTTTTTGTAATTATCCTTTTAGTTGATTCTCTTGAACTATTAGTTAACCGCTAGTTAATTCAATTTTATCGAGACTTATTTTGTTGAGCTTTTTTTTTTTTAAAAAAAAAATATTGAATAACATCTGTGACTGTTTCATAATATATAATCGTCTGCATGTTGAATTTAAAATGTGCATGTTTCTAGTAACCAATATACACCAATTGACTATCAAATATCAAGATATCTGATGATGCAAAATTGTTCATCATATTCTTTTCAAATAATTTTTTTTTTTAAATGTTGGTTTAAAAACCCTAGATTGATATAGTTGGTAGAGTTGAGAAACCCTAAATGTAGAATAAGTTAGTCCATTTTATATGTTCAAAGTACTTAGTTTTGTTAGTGAATTTGAAACTGGGAAATTTGCAGACTCAGTACATGCTGGACCAGCTATCTGATCTACAGAACAAGGTAGGGTTGAGTATTGATTGTTGATAATTGATATCAAGTTTAGAGAAACGGTTTTAATTTGAATTGTGGTTGATAGGAACAAATGCTGATTGAAACCAACAGAGCTCTGCAGATCAAGGTAATCACCATTTCATTCTTCACACACTCATAATCACATAATCACATAAACAAAGTAAAATTGTTTGCATTGTTTGGCTTATGGATTTGGTGGATCAGTTGGAAGAAATAAGTTCAAGAAATAACATAAGGCTAACATGGGAAGCTGGAGACCAAAGCATGTCATATGCTCCACAAGATGCCCAAACTCAAGGCTTCTTTCAGGCACTGGATTGCAATCCCACTTTACAAATTGGGTCAGATTTTGTTCTTATTTAATTTTTAAAGCTTTGAAGCAAATGAAATTTGATGATGATTATTTTATTTTATTTATAATCAGGTACACTTCTGCAGTGTCGGACCAAATTACAGCCACCACTGCCCCAACTCATGCCCAACAAGTCAATGGCTTCCTCCCTGGTTGGATGCTTTGAAATCCATAACTACCTCTTTTTTTTTTTTTTTTTTTTTTGTTTTTTCTTTCCATCTTTCCTTTTTGCAATATGCTACCAACACTTTGCAAAATTGTTAATAAGCATTATATTTTGCTTTTATTTTAGAACTTCAAAACAAAATTCTATAATTTGCAAGACTTGTATATCCAGAATCTATCATATTTACATGGATCCTTCCCCGACTTTGAGACGCTATGAATTTTGAATTGTATTTTCGTTGTTGTGCTTGTATATTTAGATTATAGGTGAAATGGAATTGTGGAGTGTTCACATGGCCCGATAACTAGATTACTTTGAACTATATATCTAACCTAAGCAACAAAAGGTGGGTTGAGTTAGATTTTCATTTTCCGTTTCAATTAGGTTGAATTTTTTAAAAATAGAAAAATTCGAGTCAATTCAAGTCTGACAATTTTTTTTTTTTTGAGAAATAGATACAACCCAACTTAACCTAGCTCTCATTTTTAGATTATTACTAAAATTAAGAATGTTTAACATTTGTAATAGATATTAGTAATGAGGTAACTGGAGAAGGATATTTGAATTTTATGAAATTTTAGTTATTGATATAACATGGATAAATAAGACTGGTTAAAAATAATAATAAAAACGAAATAATTCTAAACTCAACTTAACCCAAGTTTAAAATAGAGAGTTGAGTTGAAAATTCTGGTCAGATTGCTTGAGTCACCGAGCTAATGAATCCAAAATTTTAGGTCGATAAAAAAGATTTTTACCCCTAATACTTTGGTGCACTTCTATTGGTTTGTTCATTAAAGTTGATTTGGAAAATTTGAATTTGCTATACATATTATGTTGTTGGCGCAAGTAACAGTATCATGTAGAACCTAGAATGGGGCATCTTAGGAATACATATGTAGCCCAATTTAGTCGTGGGTCCTTCGATATTTATATATTTTCTTCTACTTTTGCCTTTTGTTCTTTTGGGACTATTAGTTCTTTAGCCCTAGTGTCATTTTATTTTCCTTTAGTAAATTTAGGCTATATTCTTCCGTGAAATTTCTTCCACAAAAACAAAATTTACTCACTTACTTTTCATTTCATCCCATTTCTTACTTTCTATTTAGTCTTTAGTTTGAGGATTTTTTTTTTTTTGTTGGGTTAAAAATATGTTAATATTTATTCTTTTTCTAGTGATAATTGATAATTGTCATGAAGATTGGGTTCACGAATACTTGGATTTATGAATACTTTTGGTACATTCCACACTTTGATTCATAAACCTATCAGATTCGTTTGGTTCATTTCCCATATTGGTACATTCTGTCATATTAGTACATGAATCAACTTGATTCATGTATAAACATTACTTTTGCTTTGATTCATGAATGAGAATGAGTATTGTTATGCCTATATAAAAGTTTGCCTAGCCTTCTTTTGAGATCTGGAGTTATAATTGGGAGAAACTTTGTGAGAGAGACTTTGTAGTGTGGGGGTGTGAGAGATACACTTGTAAACACTTTGGTTAATAGTGATTGACTACCACAGTGGATGTAGGAGAATTTCTTTTTTCTGAACCACGTAAATCTTTGTGTCCTCTTTGTTTAATTTTTGTTCGTGGGTGTGTGAGTGTGATCGATCTTGCTTCCTCTCCAACTAAAACAATTGGTACATGTAACGACACAAAATTTTCTACTTAATTTAAGGTCGATAGTATATACATATCATAAACATGAATGCAGAAATACTTTATTTAAACTTTCATACAACATAATCTTCAACTTAAAACACTTTTAAAAAAGACACAACAAAAGACTAAATAAAATAAATTAAACGTTTAAATAAAAAACATCATATTCTAGCCTAAGTCTAAGAAAATAATACGACTACCCTATGCATGTGTCATGGTCTCGAGTTGCGATGTCATCGTCAGCCGCACAAGAATGCCTTTCCTTAACTTGAAAAATGTACTAGCACATGACTTGAGTATTTAAAGAAATACTCAGTAATTACCCCACTATTGGGGTTAAATGCAAGAACATGCGAATGCAATGACGGGACCTATCATTTCAATCTAATTTCCTACGGTACTTTCGTAACGGGTAACTTGGATGTGTACCATATACTCTACACACAGCCCATACGTGCGAGTATGGACTCACCAGTCAGTTCGCACACCGCTAGGCCACTTTCCTTGTCGGGCAAGCATACTCTGGGAGCTCTTAGGTTAGACACCTGTTAGAACTAGTAACCGCCACGACAGTATTATGTAAAACAAAATGATCGTACCCCTGCCGGTAAACATAATGATCGTACCCCTATCGACAGCATTTTGTAAAACATAATGATCAAACTCCTGCCCATCGTGATGAAATAGAGGTATGCCCCAATGCATGAGCATACATAATGCATGAGGTCCCAATATTTTTCAATTTTTGGCATTATTAAATATATCCCCACTATCGTTTTACATTCATATCATATCTTTTCTCATTTTTTAGTTCTCATATCATTCATAATTCTAACGAGATTATATTTCATTTCATTTTTCGTGATATCATGTCATTCACAACATGCTGTATACATACCATTTAGAAAACATAACATAATGCTCCATGCTTTTAACATGTCATTTCATAACGTGCAATTCATACAACAATTACCTCAATGGTCACACAAAACAATCTAAACATAACATATCACATCACAATATATCGTATCATAAACATGTCATATCGTAAAGACTTCATGGTCATATCATTCCCTAACTTATCAAAGCCTTAATATTTTTATACCTATCATATTCATATCGTTACGTGAACGTGCCTAGTCATATCATCACAGAAACGTATCCTAATGCTATCGTTCTATCAATCTATCACAAACCTATCCCTTTCTACCCATAACCTAACCGTATTCTTTCATCAATCTCTCCTATCCATAGCACTCCGATATGTAAACTAACCTTAACGTTTCATGAACGTATCTTACTCCTATCGTTATATTTCGTTTTGTGCATTCTTCTCGTATCCTATCTCAAACATATCATTGAACACATCGTATCGTAATTATTATCATACAATTCACATATTATAACATAGACATAACATATAAGAAGCATATCGATTCACATACAATTCACACATATCAGTATATATGACACGTGCAGAATCACAGGGCACGTGTCAACATCAAATATAATCATGCCGATAGTAAGGCCACTTACCTGATTAGCTTAGGCTGATGTCCCGACGTTATCCTTAAGGAAAATCTATTGAAATCCAAGTCAACCTATGTGAGCCCATGACATAAGTTTCAAGTTTGAACTTCTACAAAATTGTTTCTCTAATTTATATTGATCCATATGTTAAATGTTCATTTGAAGAGAAGAAAGATGATAAGGATCATGGTGTTCTAAATGTTCCAACTGAACTTATTACATGACGATCCAATGCTAAGAAGATTCAACAAGCATACAAAATTGGATAGGCTCGGTTTAATTGTTATTTCATGTGTTACAAGTTGATTCAATTGAGGATCGTTTGGACCTTTAGAAGTGAATATGTGGTTGAAATAGTGGATGATGTTACTATAACTAGCACTTAAAGATAATTTGTTAGAAAATTTTATTTATTATTTTAATTCCATAATTTCTCTGAAAATTTTTTGGGAATTTAGTTGTCAAAGTGATCATAACATGGAGATTTAAAGGGTAGTGGGAGCTCATGGATCATGGCCACTAACTTCGTTAGCGGATATTGGAAGAGTTGAATATTTCTTTTGTGGATAGATACCCACAAAATACTATGTAAAAGTAATGAAATTTAGCTCTCAAAAGTGAGACTTTCACCCTTAGAAATTTGAGAATCATTTTTGCCATTTTTAAGTTTGTCATTCTTGCATTTTTGCCATTTTTAAGTTCCATGCCATTTTTAAGTTTCATGCCATTCTTAAGTTTCATGTCATTCTTGTGGTTCATCTGAGCCATTCAATCAAACATTCTTGCATTTTTGCCATTTTTAAGTTTCATGCCATTCAAAGATTCTTGTATCAACAAAAGTTTGGATCGTTGAGCTATGAGGATCTAGTTGAAAGTCATTAAATTTTAGTGACAGATGTTACAAGAACAACCAAACGGAACACCATAACTATATGACTAGGGCTACATTCGTCAGAACAAATGTCACACGACACAAGGAGGCATTAGAAAGATAGATGCCCAGAAAATAAGGGACCAAATATCTGACCAATTACCATAAAATCCTAGAATGAGTTGAACAAAATGATGTAGACGTTTGTCGTCCCTCATGTCTAAGAGATAAGACATGAGTAAGGAAACTGAGATTTCAGAATCTCGAGGTCTAGTTACTCGATAGACCAAGCTTGATTGTACAATATGGTATAAGTTATCGCTTGAGATGTTCCAAGTCTTGAGGAGATACGAGTGGTTTCCACCACATCTCTGCCATTGGGGTAAAGCTTACCCCGCCTGAAGTACTATGACAAGTTCGTCTAGAGAACATGTATGATGATGAGTACATGATTATAAGAAGACAACTGTAAAGTAGTGTACCTAAGGTTGGGGGTGGGGTATGGATGGTCAATTTTGCCACTTGTAGTGGTATAATGAGAGATTGGAGATTGACTTGTAGATGCTCCTCGATGTGTATCTCAAGGAGAACAGGATACCAGTTGGAGACCAATTGTAACTACTTTTGTTAAAGGCAAAAGACTTGAATGCTAAGTGTTCATATGCACCAATCCCAATGGTTTAATTTTATAGTATTCTCCATTGGTAGAGAGGTAGGAGGTTGAGTCAAGAAGGACTGTCACAAGCACGTTACAGAGAATATCCCTGAGGCTCGTTTGATAAATAAAAATGCACATGGTTAGAGTGAGTGAAACAATCTTGAAATGACTCATAATTGAAATACTGGATGGAGGGAATCGAATCCGCTTTTAGAGAATCCGCTGTGGAACTAATAGAAAAAGGCTCTTTGCCACTGTTAGCAATTGAATCAGAAGCATGGAATAGGACAAGGTTTACGTTATGCCTTAATGTACTTAATCTAAGAGTAGTAGGAGTTCAAACAACTTCTAATCATATTCGGTAAAATAAAATCAGATTCTAGGTTCTTTTTGAAAACTTGCTACTAGTTCTAAGCTTGCAGATCAATTCAAACATCTTCCTCAACCTTCTTCCTAATCCATGACTACCTTCTCCTTAAATTAAGCAATTACCAACCTTAAATTAAATTAAGCAACTACTAACAAATCTTGACACAAGACCTTCGTGTTTATAATTCATAAATCCACAGAAAAAGCAATTCCAAAACTCTCTCCTCTCCGCTCCTCTCCTCTCCTCTCCATTGTCTTCTTCCTCCTCTGAATCTGTAATCATGAGTCTGAATTGCCTCTCATGTCAACTCTTCTTGTAGAGATCGGACTCCGACAAAGACCTCGAGCAGCATGAATACTTCACCGATTAGGCCAAGTCGCCGGACAGAAGCTGGACGGGAAACCTCTTGCTCCGCCCTCCCACTCGCCAAAACAGCGACGGGTTTCGGGTCCGGACGGAGAATTGTTAGATAAAACCTAAGTTTTACCGTTTTTTCTTATTCACACGATTTCAGAAAATCGCCAGTTTGATCATTTGACAAAACACGTCGAATGGATCAACAGAATTTTAGACTGAAATTTTGTAGGGAGTGGCACAGCTTTAGTTGGCACACTCTCAGCCATTTTTAGAATGATTTTTATTGAAAGAGGAGATTTGTTCCGAAAATAAAACAATCTCAACGCAGAAGATCGGTGTATATCATTGCAGAGGAGCCAACCTATCAACAAACAAGTTGAATAGCTCAAGTGGTTAGAGCTTTGACCTAACATCACAAAGGTCTCAGGTTCAAGTAGAAGAAAATGTGAAGTGTAAAAACACACACATTGTGGGGCCCATCTCGAAGGTCTCAGGTTCAAGTAGAAGAAAATGTGAAGTGTAAAAACACACACATTGTGGGGCCCATCTCGGACAGGCTCACTCACTCCTCCACGCTGTCGTCGTGTGCCGACATCTCCATCACCGCCGCCACGAAGAGGCCGATGCTGTGATGATGGGCGTCAAGTTATCGTTGAGCATCTCTCTCCACCAAGCGCATCGCGCAGAATCTGTCGATGATTTTTCAATGCGGATCACGGGGCTCGCCAACAACATCACCACACTCGGTGGCAGCATCAGTGAGACAGAAATCGTGAAGAAGATGCTGCAGGTTGTCCCTGATCACCTCGAGCAAGTTACGATTTCAATCGAGACATTGCTTGACGTGAACGACCTAACGGTAGAAGAGGTGACCGGAAGACTGCGTAACGTCGAGCAGCGGAAGAAAAATACCATTTCAGCTGTCGACAAGGGGGGTCGTCTACTCCTCACTGAGGAGGAATGGCTTGCATGTCTAAAGCTCCGTGACAACACCGGCGAGAGCAACGGGTCCTCCTCCAGCCGCAAAGACGGTAAGAAGCCATGGATCTCTCACGGGCGCATGTGCGGGAAAGACGGGAATCAAAAGTTATCGTTGAGCGAGTGATCAGGGAGACAACGACTGCCGTCGTTCAGTATCCAATATTGACAAAGTCCAATTATAACGAATCGATCTTGTTGATGCGCGTCAACCTACAGGCGCAAGGGTTATGGCATGCTGTCGAGCCAGAGGAAGGAGAAACGATTGAGTACCGTGAGGATCGGTTGGCGTTTGCCGCCATATTTATGATCTCTCTGCCCCCAGAGATGCTGGCATCTCTCTCCACCAAGCGCATCGCGCAATCGGCCTGGGAGGGAATCAAATCCCGTCGGGTCGGTGTACAGCGAGTGCGGGAATCCAACATCGAGCAGTTGCGGAAGGAGCTCTCGGAGATCCACTTTAAGGATGGTGAATCCGTCGATGATTTTTCAATGCGGATCACGGGGCTCGCCAACAACATCACCACACTCGGTGGCAGCATCAGCGAGACAGAAATCGTGAAGAAGATGCTGCAGGTTGTCCCTGATCACCTCGAGCAAGTTACGATTTCAATCGAGACATTGCTTGACGTGAACGACCTAACAGTAGAAGAGGTGACCGGAAGACTGCGTAACGTCGAGCAGCGGAAGAAAAATACCATTTCAGCTGTCGACAAGGGGGGTCGTCTACTCCTCACTGAGGAGGAATGGCTTGCACATCTAAAGCTCTGTGACAACACCGGCGAGAGCAACGGGTCCTCCTCCAGCCGCAAAGACGGTAAGAAGCCATGGATCTCCCACGGGCGCATGTGCGGGAAAGACGGGAATCAAAAGAAGGAGTCGACCAATGGCAGACCGATCTGCTTGAACTGTGGGAAGAGAGGACACCTAAGCAGGAATTGCTGGAGCAAGCTTAGGAACAAGGAGAAGGCCGAAAAGGCCCATGTGGCTCAATCCGAGGAGGACGAGCCAGCTCTCTTCATGGTAAGTGCATGTGTCCCCATTGTCGATTCCAAATCCACGGAAATGGAGGTAATCAACAACGATGTTGAACTCGAGAAAGAGCTCCAGCTGGGCGTAGCAAATGTGGCACCAGCTAGGGAGCCAATTCAACTGGAGGAGGAGCGAGTGTTCGCTCAGATCAGCGAGCGGGACGAGCAACACAAGGACCGGCGATGGATCCTAGACACAGGGGCAACAAACCATATGACCGGGGCTAGATTTGAATTCTCCAAACTCGACTCGGGGATCCGCGGGACGGTGAAATTCGGCGACGGATCCGTCGTCGAGATCGAAGGACGCAGCACCATCCTGTTCGCCAGCAAGGGAGGCGAGCATCGCAAGCTGACCGACATCTACTTCATCCCGAGGCTCAAGGCTAACCTTGTGAGCCTGGGTCAACTCGATGAGACAGGCTGCTTCATCTCCCATCGAGCGCGGACTACTCAAAATTTGCGATAATCAACGACGGCTGCTCACACAGGCAAGGCGCACGACAAACCGTCTTTACATCCTGGAGTTAGAGATAGAGCAACCTGTCAGACTCTCGGCCAAGACCGAAGAGGTATCTTGGAGGTGGCACGCAAGGTACGGGCATTTAAACTTTCCTGCTCTAGAAAAACTACAGAAGGAGGAGTTAGTGCACGATTTGCCAGCAATCAAAGGCGTGAACAAGCTGTGCGACGAGTGCCTCATCGGCAAACAGAGGCGCACACCCTTTCTGTCTCGAACATCCTATCAAGCCGATGAGCCGTTGGAGCTTGTACACGGCGATATCTGCCGGCCCATCAAGCCGGCGACCCCAGGCGGTAAGAGTCTCTTCCTCCTGTTAGTCGATGACAAAAGCCGCTTCATGTGGCTGACCCTGCTGCAAGCGAAAAGTGAGGCTGCAGAGGAGGTTAAGTGCATTAAAGCGCGAGCGGAGGCCGAATGTGAGAAGAAGATACGAGTGCTGTGCACAGACCGAGGCGGAGAATTCACCTCGACAAGTTTCGGTAAGTTCTGTGACGAAATCGGCATACAACGGCACCTAACGGCGCCCTACTCCCCCCAACAGAACGGAGTGGTGGAGCGCCGGAACCGGACCATCGTCGGGACAGCAAGGTCATTGTTGGTGACGGCTGGGATGCTTGGGAGATTCTGGGAAGAGGCAGTAATGACGGCCGTCTATCTCCTCAATCGGTCACCAACCCGAAGCCTTGACGGGAAGACACCATATGAGGCCTGGTACAACAAAAAACCAGCGGTACATCATTTTCGCGTGTTCAGCTGTGTCGCATACATGAAGGTAACACGTTCCCACCTTGCTAAGCTCGATCCTAGGGGGCTGAAGGTCGTTTTTATCGGCTATGAACCCGGGAGCAAGGCGTACAGACTATATGATCCTTTAGGGGGGCGAGCTCACGTGTCTCGCGACGTCGTCTTCGACGAAAGCACCTTCTGGCAGTGGAATGACCTGATCGAGGCAGACCATAATCCAAATCAATTTACGGTGAAGTACCTCGTCACCGAGCCGGAAGAAGGAGGAGCCCAGCATCAGCAGCCGTCACCGCCGCCAGCAGGTGCAACCCCTGAACCAGTGGAATTCGCAACACCACGGACTGCGGATTCGACGCTGGATGCTGATCACGATACTGATCTGGAGGCCAGGTACCGGAAGATGGACAACCTAGTAGGAGGAGGTGAACCACCTGGACTGGCAGTGCGCGAGCTCGAAGAAGTGGCCGAACTACATGCCATCAGTGCAGATGAACCGAACACCTTCACCGAAGCAGAAAAGAACCCGTGCTGGCTGAAGGCAATGCAGGAGGAGATGACATCCATCACCGAAAATCAGACGTGGAGTCTGGAGGATATGCCGCCGGGACACCAAGCCATAGGGCTCAAATGGGTCTTCAAACTGAAGCGCAACGAAAAAGGAGAAGTTGTGAAGCAGAAGGCCCGTCTGGTGGCGAAGGGCTACGTCCAGAAGCAAGGAGTGGACTTCGAAGAGGTATTTGCGCCAGTGGCAAGGTTAGAATCCGTTCGTTTCTTACTTGCAATTGCAGCACATTACTCTTGGGAGGTTCACCATATGGACGTAAAGTCTGCTTTCCTTAACGGAGAGCTGAAGGAGACTGTTTATGTCCAACAACCACCTGGCTTCCTGGATAACAACAACCCCAATAAAGTATTGCGCCTGCACAAGGCACTCTACGGGCTTCGACAAGCTCCACGAGCCTGGAACGCGAAGCTCGACAGTACCTTACTGTCACTGAAATTCAAACGTTGCGCCTCTGAGCATGGCATGTACACGCACGGCCATGATAAGAAGCGACTAATCGTGGGAGTGTACATCGACGACCTCATAATCACTGGAGGTGACATGGAAGTCCTCGGAAGGTTCAAGAAGGAGATGTCGAAAAACTTCGAGATGAGCGATCTCGGCGTGCTCAGCTACTATCTCGGCATCGAAGTGCAACAGAATTCTACCGGCATCTCCATCTGCCAAAGTGCATACGCAAAGAAGCTGCTGGACATAACTGGACTTGTGGACAGTAATCCTACAAGGACGCCAATGGAGGCCCGACTCCAACTAAGGAAGGCTGGCACTACGACGACAGTCGACTCCACCAATTACCGCAGCATTGTCGGGAGTCTGCGCTATCTGGTAAACTCTCGTCCTGATCTTGCTTATTCTGTTGGATATGTGAGCCGGTTTATGGAAGCACCTAGGGAGGAGCATTTAGTGGCTGTCAAGCGCATCCTGCGCTATGTAGCCGGAACCAAAGGCTGGGGTGTAAGATACTGCGCAGGGAGCGGAAAGAAGAAACTCAAGCTAGTTGGCTACAGTGATAGTGACATGGCCGGTGACGTTGATGATCGTAAGAGCACTAGCGGAATGATCTATTTTCTCTCAGGCGGCGCAATCTGCTGGCAATCAACAAAACAGAAGATAGTTGCTTTGTCTTCCTGTGAAGCAGAATACATCGCCGCTTCGATGGCAGCAACACAAGGGATCTGGCTTGCGCGACTAATGGAAGAACTCATCGGGAGAGAAAGTGATCCACCAATGCTATACGTAGACAACAAAGCTACGATCTCTCTGATAAAAAATCCAGTTTTGCATGAACGAAGCAAGCACATAGAAATTAGATTCCACTACATTCGAGAATGTGCAGATCCAGGGCTCATCAAAATTGATTACATCCGAACAGAGGAACAACTTGGAGACATCTTCACCAAGTCCCTGGCGCGGGTGAAATTTGAAGAACTACGCTCAAAGATCGGAGTTCAATCAGTAAGGTAGATATACTACAGGTTTTAGGAGGAGATTGTTAGATAAAACCTGAGTTTTACCGTTTTTTCTTATTCACACGATTTCAAAAAATCTCCAGTTCGACTATTTGACAAAACACGTCGAATGGATCAACAGAATTTTATATTTGACAAAACACGTCGAATGGATCAACAGAATTTTAGACTGAAATTTTGTAGGAAGTGGCACAGATTTAGTTGGCCACTCTCCAGCCATTTTTAGAATGATTTTTATTTTAAATAGGAGATTTGTTCAGAAAATAAAACAATCTGAACGCAGTCAGAATTCAGTTAATTTTCTCTCCCCTTTTTGTTACGCATTTTCTTCCAACAACCAATTTCCTCTCACCGAAATTCTGTGAAAAACAACAAGAATAAGGTGGCGCCAATGGGCCACCGCCGTCTTCACAGCACTGGCGCCGTCGCTTTCGACGGCCCTGGTAAGGAGCCGAGGCTGATTAGAAGCGCGGGGATGAGGAGGGATTGGAGCTTTGAGGATCTTCGAGCGAGGAAAAATTCTCCCCCTAACAAATATCAATAGCCTACCATCTCCTTAAATTAAGCAACTACTAACCAATCTTCCTAATCCATGGCCTAACAAATCTTCTTAATGGCAACTTACTAAACTTTCCCTCAAATTAAGCAACTAATCTTCCTAATCTAAAACTAACAATTTCCCTAACTTATTTAATTCAGTAAAATTCATCTAACTTAATAGTTTTTTTTTGTTTTTTGCTAAGTCAACCTTTTAACTCCTCATAACTTTAACCCTGTCTATGGATATTGGTGAGTCTAGAATATTGGTGTGACGGGATATTGGTGAGTCTAGGATATTGGTGAGTCTAGGATATTGGTGAAAATGTCTACCTGTTGCTTTCTAACTTTATTTAGTCCCAGGTCAATTTTGTCTCCTTTAGAAGAAATTTTAATTTTGCAACATGAATTTTCTTCCACTTCTCTCCTCTTCTGTGCAGAGAATTTATGGTCAGGCTTACATCTAGAAAATTCTTGTGACGATACTCCTGTTTTTTCAACCTTTCTAGGCCTACCTTTAGGTTTCTTTAGTTGAGATAGCCCGTTTGAAATCTCAATGAAACATATTGAAGTAGCCTCTAGTTGCTTCTTGGATTTATTTTTTGATTCCTTTTTCTCTTGACTAGTTGGTTTCTTCTTCACTTTCTTGCTGCCCGCGCTAATAGATACTTATGGAAAATGGATAGTTTTTCAATAGTATCTTATATGGACAATTTCGCAACCGTTTTACTTTCATCAATAAGGCTTTATTTCGGTCGATAGTTTTTCAATAGTATCTTATATAGGCGATTTCGCAATCGTTTTACCTTCATCAATAAGGCTCTATTTCAGTCGTATATCTTGAGGAAAGGGTCTTTCTATCTCCACTCTGCTACCTTTCTATCTCATTTAACCGAGGCTAATAATATTGTTTTTAAAACTTGGGATGTAATACACCTTGGTCAATAGACATTGATCGTCGTTCTTACACTAGAACAAGATAGATCCTTTCCCTTGGATCGGTACAATTGATCAATTTCAAACCTTCATGTTTCCAATGAAATTCTCATCAAGCTCCTTGAACTTTGCTTGATCTCCGGTCATGTGGTTGCTCACTCCGTTGTCTAGGTACTATTATATTTGACTGAGCGAATGTGAGAAAATCGTTACATAGGAAAAAGTCGAATAAAATAATGGAAAAACAAAAGAGATTATATTTGACTGAGCGAATGTGAGGAAATCGGAGGAAAAGTCGAATAAAATAACGAGAAAACAAAAGAGGGAGAGAGGGAGACAGTGAATAACGAGAAAACAAAAGAACAAAAGAGGGAAAAAATAACGAGAAAACAAAAGAGGGAGAGAGGGAGACAGTGCGAAAACAAAGAGGGAGACAGTGCGCTGGAGAAAACAAAAGAGGGAGACTAGTAAGAGGGAGACAGTGCACTAGTGCGCTGGAGAAAACAAAAGAGGGAGACTAGTAAGAGAGAGACAGTGTGCTGGAGAAAACAAAAGAGGGAGACTAGTAAGAGAGAGACAGCGCGCTGGAGAAAACAAAAGAGGGAGACTAGTAAGAGGGAGACAGTGCGCTGGAGAAAACAAAAGAGGGAGACTAGTAAGAGGGAGACAGTGCGCTACTAGTAAGAGGGAGACAGTGCGCTGGAGAAAGCAAAAGAGGGAGACTAGTAAGAGGGAGACAGTGCACTGGAGAAAACAATAGAGGGAGACTAGTAAGAGGGAGACAGTGCGCTGGAGAAAACAAAAGAGGGAGACAGTGCGAGTCACCTTAATTGTGTACTTCCCACTCATTGAACACAAAAATATTTACTCACCTAAAACTAGGAGTCACCTTAATTGTGTACTTCCCACTCATTGAACACAAAAATATTTACTCACCTAAAACTAGGAATGATTTTTAACTAAAACTAGGAATGATTTTTAGGCGTACTCCCCACTCACCTTAATTGTGTACCTTAATTGTGTGGATTGAACACAAAAATATTTACTCGCCTAAAACTAGGAATGATTTTTTAACTAAAACTAGGAATGATTTTTAAAAACTATGAAATGATTTTCAACTAAAATGTGTGAACACAAAAATATTTACTCACTTAAAACTAGGAATGATTTTTAACTAAAATTAGGAAGGATTTTTAAGATTTTCAACCTAGGGTTTATCTAATAGGTAACACATCCACTTGGTCTTGTCCATCTATGAAGGGTTCCCATAACCTTTTATTCATTGAGCATCAATAGGTTGGACATTTTCTCGGCCAACATCGATGTGGGATCTTCATCATCCAAGAACATGAGGTTTGCCTCCTCATCGCGCTCCTTGTTGCGGCACTCTGCTGCTTCATAATGCCCATATTTTCAAAGAGTGATCATATTCTTGTCCTTCCAAGGGTTGCATTTTCATGGGTTTGTGAGGTACTGTCACAACCTCCTTTGCCACCATGTCTGCGGCCACATCCATGACCTCTTTTTTCTTTGTTATGGTTGCCACGTTCACTCGTACCTAAAAAAGAAGAGTCATTTCCATCTTTCTTTTTCGTTAGTGCAAGTCACTCCTCGTGTGTGAGTAAGAGGTATTTCTCCTCCTCTTTGTTTTCGTAGCTACGAAGTCTCTCCTCATGGACCTTAAAAAGACCAACGATCTTCTCAACTAAAATGTTCTTGAGATGGTCGAACTGCTCAATGGAGGTAACAATATGCATGAATCTTAGGGGAACTGCTCGAAGAAACTTCTTGACGACAGCGATCTCCTCCAACACGTTGCCTAATGAACAGATGCCGCTGACGATCATCGTAATCTTCATGGAAAAGTCGTCTATTGACTCACTGTCCTTCATGCAGATAGCCTCGAACTCACTCTTCAAGGTCTGCACCTTCACTTCCTTGACACGTTCCACGCTCATATGCATTATTTGCAGCGTCTCCCACGCTGCCTTTTCTAAGTCCTTCTCTACCAACATGAGATGGACATCCTTTGAGACTACTTGGTAGATGGCAGCAAGAGCCATCCTGTCCTTACGCTCATCAACTTCATCACCATGCTCGATGGCGTCCCACACGCCTTGTGCCTGTAAGTTAACACGCATCTTTATCGACCATGCTGCGTAGTTACTCTTTGTAAGTAACGGGTACTGGAGCGTTACATTCAACTCCCTTCTACTCCTTATTGTTGCACATCTCCTCCAAAAACTTCGTGTGGTGATGGCATTTGTTTCGACATCCTAGCTTTGTTACCAAATGTTGGAATGGTCCATGATCGAAATTGTTGGATTTTATGTCCTAAAACTCATAGTTTGTAAACAAAAACAAATTTTATTTTCAATAAAATTATTATTGTTGTTTATTCAGTAAAGATTGTTATTGAATAAAGTGAACTTTACGATCATTAATCTAAATCCAATAAATTAAGAACACTCTGGCTATAGTATGATTACTTGAACTATATGCAGAGACATAAGAGTTGATCAAGTTCAAGTATATAGTCAAAATGATCTATAGTATAAGGATAAGGCTAAGTACCTTATTCTAGGGACACTATGGATGCGGCCCACTTTTGTATATGATATAAACAATGTGATCACTAAAATTGTACATGTGGAAACATGTGAGTGGGGGCGTCCTATACAATGAGTATTGCATAAGATCGGACCATAAAGAAAATCACTCTCACTTTATAATGTCGTTTACTGTTGAGACTGATTTTCTTTTCATTCGATGACCTAGGTAACTCGATCTTAATCCTGAGCTAACCATGAACTTCTGTTTATTCGGAATTATTCTTAGATTTGCATGGGTGAGAGTGGCTCAAGTTCGCCGACTCAATAGGCCTCCCATTTCAGGGGTAAGACTGGGTAAATGGCTGGGGACGTGGGGTGCAAGATCGAATTCACTCCTACCCACTTTTAGGGATAGAAGAGAGGTAGTTCCCTTAAGTACTGACTCTCCAAGGGCCCCCACCCTCTCATTGGTCTGAGAGAGATTTGGTTTACTGGTTGAACCACAAACCAATTGTTCATTAGAGGATCAGTGAGACATAAGAAACAAGAAGTAACTTCAGGGGTAAAACGGTAAATTGACCCAGCTCTAGTTACGAACAACTTCAGGGGTAAAACGGTAAATCGACTTACTAATCATGGTTATATCAAATGGACAGAAGTATATCTATAGTGAGGGAGTGCAACTACTAGGCTATAGTGGAATGTCCTAGTAGTTAACGAATGTTGCTTAACAAGGTTAATGAGTTTAATCGGTTAATCTTGGATCGTTGGAGCCCATGATCTATAGGTCCATTAGGTCTCTCTACTAGCTCATATCGGACTAAATCATAGAACAATGTGACGAGTGAGTTCGAAATGTTTGAATTCAAATTAGGGAGAATGCGCTACATATATACGATATATTTAACCTCATTTTTGTTTTATTTACGAATTAAACAAAAAGAGAGAATCTGAGATATTTAAATAAGATTTAAATATCTTAATCAAATATGTGTCGGAATTAATAGGGATTGGCATTTGAATTAATATTAAATATTACTTTAATTTGAAATTAATAATTCAAATTGATTGTTGAATCAAAATGAAGAAAGTCAAAATGTTGACTTCATTTAATGGAAAAATACATAGTGGAATTTTGAAGTGTCAAAATTTGGTTTAACCAAACTTGCATGCTTGCCAAATAAACCCCACAAATTTGAGTGGAATTTTGAGTGTCAAAATTTGGTTAATCAAGCACGCATGCTTGCCACATAGGTGCTTGCCACATAATCCCAAACATTTGAGTGGAATTTTGAGTGTCAAAATTTGGTGATCTCAAATTTGCATGAACATGCAAACATGACTCTATAAATAGAGTGATCATAATACATGAAAGGTCTTCTTCTTAGTGAAAAAACCCTAGAAAAACCTCTCACAAACACTCTCTTCATATATACAAAATCCCTCCCACGTTTAAGTCACTCACCGGATTCCACAATCCCGTTCTAAGGCAGGAGGATAGTGGTGGTTCGAAACCGGATCGTGAGGAAAAAGGAATTTAAACTACAAAAGGTTAGTATTCAAACTCATTAAGTTTTAATAATTATGAACATGCTATTTATTTACTATAATTATTGTTCTAAAAGTGCCTAAGATCCAAATTGCTTTCGCATATGTTATATTAACACCATCATAAATATATCGAAACAAATAACTGAAGCCTAAGAACAAGTTGAGGGGAGATAACTCTTGAATAGAGGAACTTAAGCACTTGTATGTTATTTAACAAAAAAAAAAAAAAAAAACGAGCATTTAAGCACTTGTATGTTCATTTCCTGTGGAGATTGCACAACTGATCTCCTAAACTTTCCCCTCAATATAAGCAACTACTAACAAATCTTTTCAAATTAAGCAACTACTAATCTACTCAAGTTACTAATCTTTCTCCTAAAATTAAATTAAGCAACTACTAACAAATCTTCTCAAATTAAGCAACTATTAATCTAGTTACTAATCTTTCTCCTAAAATTAATTAAGCAACTACAAATCTTCCTAATTAACTTAAAAATTTCTCTAACTTATTACAATCAATAACTACTAAATAATTATCCTAAAATTGGTATAGGTTAATAGCTTCTTTTGCTAAGTCGAATATATATTATCTATGTAATTTCTTTGCCCGGAGAGAGAGTAACCCCTAGAAGTAAGGGAAGGTTAATTAATAAAGAAAGGTTCAGGTTAAGTTTCAAAGCGGCGAAACCTCGAGATACTTTTCACTTGTCTTCTGCGAGTCTGAGGCTTATTAACTCACAAACAATATCTCATGATAGGTAGAATGCTTAGAGCGGCATAGGAAAGAGGATAATTATGCCCGACAAGATGTTGGATACCATAGTTGGAACCACTAGTTCATCGGTTGGAGTCAGTCTCCATAGTCGGCATGAGGATATAGAGGCAAAACTATACTATAAGATTAGACAATGAAGATTCAAACAATTGGTAAGGACATATAGTACATTTCCAATAGAGGAATAAAACCTTGTACGAGATTGAAAGACAAGGACCACATGGTTGTGAGCAGAAAATTCCTCAAGTTTAGATGTCTAGTGGCACCAAGCCTAGATACGCCATAGGAAAAGAAAAAAGTATAGCTTGAGGTAATCCTAAAACTCGAGATGGAATCAGTTAGTATCTAACTAAATCTCCATTAGGAGTTAGATTTAGTTTTTTGATTTGTTTACTGGTTTGTTACCCGAATTTGGACAGATTTTTAGGTAGATTTTCTAAATATCTTTTTGTATTCTCTATATATAGACAGCATTCTTGCTCTCCAAAATTCAATTTTCTCATCAATCATTCAATAACTCACTCTTTCACTAACTTTTGGTATCAGAGCTATCTTCCTAAGGGATCTGTGAGATCAAAATGGAAGGAGAATCCAGTTTTTCAGCGGTTGCACCACCAGTCTTCGATGGAGACAACTATCAAATGTGGGCAGTTCGTATAGAGACTTATTTGGAGGCCTTGGATCTTTGGGAAGCAATAGAAAGGATTACGAGGTCCCTCCGCTTCCAAAAAATCCTATTGTAGCACAAATCAAATTACAGAAGGAAAAGAAGACAAGGAAATCAAAGGCGAAAGCTTGCCTATTTGCCGTTGTATCTCAAATGATATTCGTGTGAATAATGTCCCTCAAAACAGCAAAGGAAATGTGGGATTATCTAAAGGCTGAATATGAAGGAGATGAGAGAATTCGTGGAATGAAAGTCCTGAATTTGATTAAGGATTTCTAGTTGTAGAAGATGAAGGAGTCTGAATCGGTGAAAGAGTACTCTGACAGACTTCTCAGCATTGCCAACAAGGTGAGATTGCTTGGTTCTGTATTAAATAATTCCAGGATTGTTGAAAAGCATCTAGTCACTGTTCCAGAGAAGTTTGAAGCCACTTTTACTACTCTGGAGAACACCAAAGACTTGTCAAAGATTTCTCTTACAGAGCTCTTTAATGCTTTACAAGCACAAGAGCAAAGAAGGTCTATGAGGCAAGAAAGGGTGACTGAAGGTGCCTTACTTGTAAGCATCAAAACAGCATCAAGTATAAAAACCACAAAAATTTCAAAAATCAATTGACGTATGGAGATTCATTTGCCAATTATCAGAAGACAAAAGGAGGAGGTTCCAAAAAATCCTATCCACCTTGCCGTCATTGTGAGAAGAAATGTCATTCACCATACAAGTGTTGGAGAAGACCTGACGCCTTCTGCTTTAAATGCAATCAACTTGGACATGAAGCTGTGATTTGCAAAGCCAAAAATCAGGTGAAAGAAATAGATGCATAGGCAGTTGATCAAGAAGAAGAAGATCAATTATTTATGGTCACTTCTTCCTCAAGCAAAGAATCAAGCGAGAGCTGGTTGATTGACAGTGGGTGCACAGACCATGTGACATATGACAAGGAGTTTTTTGAGAAATTAAGAGACACTGAAGTCAAGAGAGTGAGGATTGGTAATGGTAAACACTTGAAAGTCAAGGGAAAAGGCATAGTAGCTATAACAAGCTATGAAGGTACAAAATTTATTCCAAATGTTTTATTTGTACCTAAAATTGATCAAAATCTCTTAAGCGTTGGTCAGTTACTTAATAAAGGCTATAAAATGTTGTTTGAGAATAAGCGGTGCTTGATCAGAGATGCTAGTGGCAAAGACTTGTTTAATGTCAAAATGAAAGGAAAAAGCTTTGCTCTAAATCCGACGGCCTTTATATCCAGAGTTAGTGTCACTGAGATTGACACAAAAGACTTAGACACTCTCATCATCGAGGTTTGCTTCAGATGCAGTCAAAGAAGCTGGTAGATGAACTCGCTGACATTGATGATGACATGCCTCCTTATCGTGCTTGTAATTTTGGGAAGCAACATAGGCAACCCTTTCCTAAGCAGGCATGGAAAGCCTCGAAAAAACTGCAGTTGGTTCATACTGAGCTTTGTGGTCCTCAGCGAACACCGTCATTAAATGATAATCTTTATTACATTGCTTTTATTAATGATCTAACAAGAATGTGTTGGATATTCTTGCTGAAGCAAAAGTCAGAAGTTGCGGGTGTATTTTGGAAATTCAAAGCCAAAGTTGAGAATGAAGGTGCATGCTTGATTCAGACTATAAGATCAGATAATAGCAAGGAGTACACTTCACTTCAAAAACTTTTAACAGGTTTTGTGAAGAGGCTGGAACTGAACATCAATTGACAACATCATACACTCCTCAACAGAATGACGTCAGTGAAAGGAGGAATAGATTCATAATGGAGATGACGAGATGCATGCTTCATGAGAAAGATCTTCCAAAACGTTGTTGGGGAAAAGCAGCAAACACTATTATGTGCTTGCAAAATCGAATTTCAACAAAAGCTGTGAAGGACTTGACACCATTTGAAGTTTGGTATGGTTACAAACCTTCTTTAAAGTTCCTTAGAGTATTTGGGTGTCTTTGCTTCACTTACATTCCACAGGTCAAGAGTGATAAACTTGACAAAAAGGCAGAAGTTGGCATCTTTGTTGGGTATAGCACTATATCCAAAGCTTATAGAGTTTTTCAACCACACACTAGTCGTGTTATTGTGAGCCAAGATGTTCATTTTGCTGGAAATGAGGAACGAAATTGGGAAGAACTGACGAAGGTGAATCAGATTTCTAATGCACCAAACAATTTAATCTTTGGTAGCATGTTAGAAGAGTCTGGAGATGAACGACAAGATGCTTTGGTTGATGACGCATCTGTCAGAGGAGGAGCTTTCGGTGATCGAGAAAAACAAAATCTGGGATTTTGTTGATTGACCTCTAAACAGAAAGATAAATGGAGAAAGATGGGTGTTCAGAAAAAAGCTTGAAGTTCACAACATCTAAACAAGGAAGAGTGTTAAAGATCACGTATTTGTTTAGATTTCTGTTAGTTAGTATCTAACTAAATCTCCGTTAGGAGTTAGATTTAGTTTTGATTTGATTTAGTTTTTTGATTTGTTTACTGGTTTGTTACTAGATTTTCTACAGATTTTTAGGTAGATTTTCTAAATATCTTTTTGTATTCTCTATATATAGAGAGCATTCTTGCTCTCTGAAATTCAATCTCCTCATCAATCATTCAATAACTCACTCTTTCACTAACAAAAACATTTCAGTGGGGTACACGACACCAATCTAGCCCAAAATTTCATAGCCCCCAACTCGTGTGCGCCTCTATCGCATTCGCTCCATCACACCTCATCTTAAAGAAAGTCAAGTATCAAGAATGAGTATATAAAATATACTCAGTAAGCATATATAATCAGTTTTCCATAACATGTATTAAATCGTAATGAAGGCATGCTCTCAATTTCGGTCATATCATAACTCAATAGTCTATTTCTCGATAAATGTGCATCATAACGTTTAACGTACTTTTACATACATCAAATCAACTCATTTCATGCTCAAATGTCTATGACTTACTCCTCATATCATACTTTCATGCATACTACGAGTATAGTTAATTCCAAGATTTCAAGGTGCCACAAAAAGTTTGCATCCTTAGACAACTCTAAAATTTGCTAAACTCTTCAAATGGTTCCTACATTGGTGAAAATGATGGAAATAGGTGAAAACGGCGCCAAAATCGGAGGAGTTACGTAAAAGGAACGAAAACTGACCCATTTGGACCACCGTGGATCGAACCGCCACCCGAGTTGACCATCCCCAAGTCATGCTCTCGAGATGGACCACGTAGGCAGCGTGCGTGGGGGTTGGTTCACACGATTTCTCTCTCTTGATTTTTTTTCTCTTTCCCCTACCTCTATGGTCGCCGAACTTCTTTCTCCTTTCATTTTCTCCCCCGATTTCGTTTCTAACGTGGACAACTCTCATCGAATCTCATAGAAATGCTCAAGATGAAGTCATGGATGGTTATCTTCTACACATTCGAAAGTTCTTGAAAAGAAAAGCTTATGAAACCCTTACCCAAAGTGATGCGTCCATTCTCAACTATTAGATAAATCCCTATTTTAGCCACACAATTAAAGTGAGTGAAATGTATACCAGGGTGGATGGGCTTTAATTTAGTTGCCACTCCTTTCCATTTTAGGATATAATTGTTATTTAAATATCAGAATTGAATAAGAAATAGAATCGGAGGTCAGAATCTGAAATAATTTCTCTCTTGTGTTTTTGTGTTAAATCCTTCCAACATTTTCCTTCCGCTCTTTTTCCTCCATCAACTATTCCTCCGATTTGCTCAGTCAAAACAAGTGGTTCAGAGCCAAGGTCATCTACCGATGATATATCATTGTGGAGAAACTCGACGTCCATCTTCCCAAAGCTAAGCCTCTTAGTGGCAGTGATGGAGATGCCGGCCCTCAGTGGCGACGTGGAGGAATGAGTGAGCCTGGCCGAGATGGACCCCATGATGTGTGTATTTTCACACTTTTGCCACAATCGTCAGCGACGGTAGGGTACGGTCTCACTTGCCACACGCTTTCTTCTCTTTTTTTTTTTTATTTATAATTATTTACTTATTTATTTATTTATTTTATTGCTTTTACCCAGTTGGTATTACCAATCATTCTCCCTTTAAGAACTTTTATCCCTAAAAGTTCATAGTTCTTGAAACAACTCAGGGTACCGCATTCTCATATCGCTCTTTCGTTTCCAAGTTGCTTATTTGGGCCGATGGTTACCCCATTCACCTTCACTAGATTGATTTCTTGTTTTGCAGGGTCTTCACACATCTCGCTAGGATCCTCGTGGGGATTCCTCGTAACTCAAATCTTCTTGTAAAGGTAATGGCTCAAAGTCAATCACATATGCGGAGTTGACAATGTACTTTTTGACCATGGATACATGGAACACATTATGGACGGCAGCGAGAGTTGGTGACAAAGCTAATCTATATGTCACTGATCCTATATGCTCCAGAATTTCAAATGAATTTCAAATGGGCCTATAAAATGGGGGCTAAATTTTCTTCTCTTCTTGAATCTTCATACTCCTTTTATAGGAGCAACCTTGAGAAACATATGATCTCCCACCTTCCCGCGAAGTGTTCATCCCAGCTACCCGCAAAGTCCAAGGAACAAGCTCTCAATATATCTTCTAAAATTTGATTCAACCGTTTTTTCTGTCCATCAGTTTAAAGGTGAAATGTTGTGTTGAACCTACATTGAGTACCAAGTGTCCTCTTAAAAACTTCCAAATGGGAATCTCAATGTGACACTATGGATATGGGCACGCCGTGTAGTCTGATTATCTCCTCTAGGTATAATCGAGCCAACTTATCCACGGTGTATGTCACTTTGCTAGGTATGAAGTGTGCTGACTTTGCTAGTCTATCAATAATAACCCAAATTACTGTGAAGTCATTCCTCGTATTAGGCAATCCTGAAATGAAGTCTATCGCCATATCTTCCCACTTCCACACTGGAATAATCAGAGGTTGCAAAAATCCCGAGGGTTCTTTCTCAACACCTGTACTTGCTAACAGGTCAGACACCTAGTCACATACTCCGCCACATCCCTCATCATATTGGGTCACCAGTAGCATGTTTTCAGATCTTAGTACATCTTAGTGCTGTCGGGATGTACCATAAATTAGGGGTGTACACCCAACCCGACCCAACCCGAAATATAAGGGTTGGGTTGTGTTGTGTTGGATTTCGAGTTTGAGTTGGGCTCATTTTTTTAACCTCATCTGATTTGGATTGGGTTCGGGTTCCAAAAGAAAATGATTGGGTTAACTCGACCCAACCAGAAAATATTGGAAAAAAAAAAAAGAAATTGAAGTGGAAGGCCCCAAAGTCAAAGCCCACTTTTTGCTAACTTATGTCTTGTCTTGTTGCGTTCTTTGTCTTTGTTCTCTCTCCTGCACTGTCTTTCTCTAGTCTCCTAGAACGCCATAACAGGTAAGCTTTTTCTCTTTTTGTTATATCCTCTTGCAAAGACTGAGTTTGTACCTTAAAAATAAAAACATTTTTGTGGGTGTTGTTAAATAGTCGTCTACCATGTATAAGTCTGGATAAATGATAATGAGTCTATTTAATGTGGGTGTTGTTAATTAAAACTAGAGAAAAAGAAGAAAAAGATAAAAACAAAAAAAGGAGATCAAAGACAAAGATGATTCTACAAATTTTGTTTTATTTTATCTTTATTTCTCATTGATCTTCATTGCACTGAATCATGATATTGTTTATTTTAACTTTGATGCATCCTATGGTAATTATTCCTATTGGGTTGAATGTTTGAATCATAATAGTTTTATTTTACTTTTTGAAAACAATAGTGCAACTGTACGTGCAAGTAGCTCTAGTAATTATAATGCATCGAAGCCGCTGTTGCCTGCACAATCTGAATTTAAGAGGAAGAAACCTAGTAAATCAATCGTATGGGATCATTTTACAAGATTAGAGAAAAATAATAAGAGATGAAAATGCAACTATTGTTCTAAGAAGTATGCTTGTGATACTAATTTTTGTAGAACTAGCACGTTATGGAAGCACTTAAAAAGTCAGGGTAGAAAGTACGCATATAAGATGGAGGACAAAGGACAAACCACTCTAAGTTTACAACCTTCAATAGATAGAAAGGATGGTAGTAATATTGTTACTTCATTATTTAGTCAAACAAGATGTAAAGCAGCATGTGCAAAGATGATAATTATGGATGAATTGTCATTTAGAATGAGAGTTTCAAATTGTTTTGTAGTATTGCATGTCCTAAGTTTGACCCTTCTTCATTGCTAGAGATATCTTTTAGCACTATCTAGAAGAAAAAAAAAGTTGGAAAGATTTTTTAGTCAGTCATTCCAAGAGCGTTTGTCTTACCACTAACACATGGACTTCGTTGCAAAATGTTAATTACATGGTAATCACTGCACATTTTATTGATTCAGAATGGAATAGGCATAAAAGAATTCTCAACTTTTGTCAGGTTGATAATCATAAGGGAGAGACTATTGGCAAGATTATTGAGAGTTGTTTATTGGAACAGAGAATGGATAAGGTTTTCTATGTCATAGTTGATAATGCAAGTTCCAATGATATAACTATTTCATATATTATGAGAAGGCTTATAAGTTGAAATTCGCCTGTCTTAGATCGAGAAGTATTAGGCATAAGGTGTTGTGCTCACATAATTAACTTGATTGTGAATGAAGGGCTTGAAGAAATACATGACTCCATTTCTAGTGTCCGCAATGCCGTGAGGTATGTTAGATCATCCCCCAAGAGATTGACAAAATTTAAAGATCGTGTTGAACAAGAAAAAATTAAATATAAATCACTTGTTTATTTGGATGTGGCGACCCAATGGAATTCCACTTATTTGATGCTTGAACCTACCTTGAAACTTGAAAAAGTTTTCAAAGTATTAGAGGAAGAAGAATTAGATTATGTTGATTACTTCAAGAGGGGATCATGGAACAAAAGAATAGGGCCACCAACCATTGATGATTTGAAAAACGTTGCAATGTTTGTAAAGTTTTTAAAGGTTTTCTATGATGTCACTACGAAAATAAGTGTTTCTTTATATGTGACTTCTAATTTTTATTTTCATGAACTTTGGGGTATTCGAGAACTTTTAATTCAGTAGAGTACAAATGTAAACTCTCTTTCAAGTAACATGAGTTCAAATATGAAAGTTAAGTATGACAAATATTGAGGCTCAGTGGAAAGAATTCATAACTTGATAAAAATTCATAGCAGTGGTACTCAATCCATGTTACAAATTTGATTATATATAATTTTTCTTTTCGAATATTTATGAAGATTCTATGGCTAAAGTGATGGTGGATGACATAAAAAATTATTTAATTCGTTTGTATGATTAATACAAGTTTTATGATAATGCTCAAGATCATCATCAATTTGAATCAAGATTCGCTTCTAAGTCCATGAGTATGGAGATGGACACAATTGATGAAGTGAATTTGAGTGGTTCAATGTTAGTATTATCAAGATATAAATGAAGAACATAAGAGCAAAATTCACTCGAGTTAAAAGAATGATGTGGATCGATATTTATCTAACCCTAGTGAAGAACTTGATGATAATTTTGATGTTTTGGCACGGTGGGAAGCAAATGAGTTTAAATATAGAGTTTTATTAAAAATTGCCCAAGATGTTTTAGCGTAACAGTGTCGACTATATCTTCTAAATCAGCATTTAGTACGAGTGGGAGGATTCTTGATTCTTTAGGAGTTCTTTGACACCTAAATGGAAGCTTTGATATGTACATAAAATTGGATCGGTAGAAAATCAGTATTGTTAGATCTTTCTCAACAACTTGAAGATTTGGAAATTTGTTCTAAGATTGAGACACGTAACTCAAATCTATTTATGAGTTACAATATGCTTTCTCCCAGCCATCTTTAAAACGGTATGTAACTAACTTTCAAGATGCTATTTTTCGTTTGTAGGAATTAAGAATGCAACCGAGCTGTTGGACAGTTTTAAATTTTTAGGCATTTTGTTGAATGTTTGTAACTTTGGAGTTGATTCATTGAATATTCTTTACATATTTATAGGTGAATTTTTAGCCATTTTGTTGAATGATTATATAGTATGAATATAGATAATTTAATTAAATGCTCTAACTTTGGAATTTATTCATTGCATATTCTTTACATATTTATAGGTGATAATATGAATGCAATAGAGAGTTTGATACTTTTAATCTAGAAGTTTATAGGTGGTAATTGTTTTATCATTTTAGGTCATACATATTTAATTTTTTTAATTTTTTTTGGATCCAACCCGAAGACAGAGGGATGGGTTACCAATCCAACCAAACCGAACTTTTGGGTTGGGTAAAAAAAAATCCTTCAACCCAATCCAACTCAGACCACGTACACCCCTACCATAAGTTGTGTGTGGTGAGCCCCTCTCAACAACCCTCTTTTTGTTCATGTCTGGGACACACAACCTATCATTCCATAGGAGACCACCCAACCTATCATTCCATAGGAGACCATCATCTGAGGTCAGCGAAAATACTCCTGCCTTTTCAGATCCCAATTTTTCATAAACCTCTGTAAGGTAGGGATGCTCCTTTTATGCCGCTATGATACGTTCCCTCAAGGTGGGTTGGATGGTCAACTGGCTATTCATGTCGTTGCCCCCTTGACATCACTGCAATTCCAACTCTCTCCATGTCTGCTTGGATCTCAACTTGCCTCGTGAATAGTGCCAACGTGTGAGCCGTCTTCCTGCTTAATGCGTCGACGATTACATTAGCCTTATTAGGATGGTAGAGAATGCCTACATCATAGTCCTTTTTCTCCTATTGAGCACTTTCTGTGTGTAAATATATATTTGAGTCTCTTGTGGTCCATGTAGATCTGGATCTTTTCTCCATACATATAGTGCCTTCAAATCTTTAAGGCGAAAAGCATAGCTACTAATTCCAGCTTCTGTGTTGGGTAGTTCTTCTCATGTTTTTTTAGTTTTCGGGATGCATTATTCGCGGCAACGGGTACTTATTCTTGACAATGACTCTATTCAGTTCCTTGTAGTCTATGCACAGGTGCATAGACCCATCCTTCTTCTTCACAAACAACAATTGGCCCCCCGAGGTGATACGCTTGGCCGTTTGAAGCCCTATTTCAACAATTGTTGCAACGGCTCCTTGAGTTCCTTAAGTTCTGCATAGGCCATCCTATAAGGAGCCTTAGAGATTTGCTTTAGCTCGGGCTCTAGCTCGATGCTAAAATCGACCTCCCTTCTAGGTGGTAATCCTGGCAGCTCTTCAGGAAAAACATCTAGGAACTGGTTCACAATTAGGACCGTAAAGATGTCTCCATTTGTGTATCTGATATCCGCCACACTAGCCGGCAATCCCTATGCTCCTTGGTTCATTATTCTATCTGTCTTCACCTCAGATTTTACCTTAAGCACACTTTTGGGACTTGATGCCCTTAAACCCTAAAATATCTCCAAATGGCAGCTGAAAAAGTACTTCTCTTGCATGACAATCAATGTAGGCATAGTTCTCTGCGAGCTAATCCATTCCCAAGATGATGTCAGACGTCAACCATGTCAATGATTATCAGTGTTACCTCAAACTAGCGCTCCGCTACGATTATCGTTCCCTCACTGATTCTCTCCTCAACCAGCATTATCATGCCAACTGGAGCAAATAATGCTAGACTATACTCTAAAGGCTCTATCCCTATTCGTGCTTGTCTAACGAATGTAGTAGATATAAAAGAATGGGTTGATCTAGAATCAATAAGGCAACCCTAATCATTAGCCGCCAACGATCCAAGGTTTTGTTGAAGCAAGAACTCTTAAATCAAAGAAATTAACACTTCCTCATACAAAATTCAGATCAACCAAGAGATAAGGCTAGAATTAAGATCGAAGATCTAGCAGCAAGATTTAGAATCTTTTTTTAAATTGAGTCACTCCACAATCGAATTTGATTAAGGCTTGATTGAATGAGTAAGATGCAATCGAATCAGCTTGTAACACATGAAATGATGGTTGAATCGAGCCTATCCAATTTTGTAGATGAAGAATGAATGCTTGATAAATTTTTTTAGTCTTAGATTGTGTAATAGGTCAGTAGAAACATTTGGAACACTAAGCATAAAACTAAAACATACATCATATATACTAATCATGAATTTCTAACATGCTCATATCTTTTCGTTTATTAACTCTATTTATGCTTACTATAAATTTAGGACTCATATGTAAGATTCATCTTGGTCAAATACAACCCGTCTATTAAATCTCTTAAATCTCTGACAGCAGGCAATTTCTCCCAAGGTGCAATCTCCTTTTTCTGGCGAAAATTGCTCCCAATACACAATCTCTATTTTACATTATAAGTTACAAATTTGTAACTCAAAGTCACGGTATTCTTAAATGTTCTTGTCTTCAAAGTGCACCAAGAGACAGTCCTCCCTTACAGATATACTGACTATGACACCCATCATTCACAGTGTCTGGGTTTGGTCTGCTACATAAGCCAGCTCCTTCTCCAGAGATTTTGGTAAAGCAAGATGGCTTGGCCTCAGTTTACTCGAGAAGCATGCTGGACAAACCTGTTGTATTTGTAGTAAAGTTTGGGCCAATACAATTGTTTAGCCCAACAAGGACACAAAACGAGTCCCCACACCATAAGTCAAGCTGGTAAACAATGGAAGTAGGAACCAAATACCAAACTTGCTCATGTAAAAGTGTGTTCTTCGAAATAAATAAATTTATAGCGTTGGAGGGCAAAGAAAGGAAAGGAATATGAAGGCAAGTGGGCAGACAGCTTTTGTTTTGAATAGTTTAAAGGAATAAAATGACGTTAGGTTTTGATAGCAATACAATGGGTATTAACAGATTCCCTTCAAAAAAAGAACCATTTTCAAACGGAAATTACCATTAAATTATTATGGGAAGGTCATGTTACTATTTTAGTGTACAAAAAACACAAAACAAAACAAATCTAATTTCTCTTTTTGACTTTTCCTTTTTATTAACTACTTTTTTTTTTTGTTTGATTTGATGTTTTTACCATTTCCGTACATGATGTCATATTTTACTATTTTATTAAACATTAGTTCTTTCATTTACTAACTCTTTTTTTTTTTTTTTTTTTAATAATACTAATTTTTTATTAAATTAATTATAATATAATATTTGCACAATAGGTAACGCTCCAAGCCCACAGCTACCAATGTTGTCTTCTTTGGACTTTCCCATCATAGAACACTAGATATTTACATGGGATATCACACCATATGTTTTTTTTTTAGAAAATAATATTTTAATTTTTAATTATAATTGAATCACTACCCAATATCAATATCTCTTCTTCATTAAAAAAAAATAATTTGTAAAACCTTTAAGAAAAATATTTGTAATTGAAAAAAAAAAAAGAAGAGCATTTTGGATTACACGTATTGGGACCAGTTTATGAGCCAAATTCGTAGATGGAGATCCAATATTGGAGAACAAACCAAGAACGTATTGAATTGGTGAAAGAAAATATGGTTGAAATGATTGTACTAACTTTTATATGAAAAAGGAAGGACCAGCACGATAATTTATGTAGCCAAAGTATTTTTTACCGTGAACCTGTCAATTCGATTTAAGAATTCATAATGGATATTTTCAATTGAAAATAAACTTTGGTGCCAAAACCTAACCAAAGCGGAGACTTAGGAGTAGCAAATCACATCCCTAGCTAAACCAAACTCTAGAGACTAGTCTAATCGAAAAGGTTGAACTTGTGTGGAAGAAGGTCTAGAACCCTGGTCGCACAATTCATTAATGAATGAGAAAATGGTAGAAATCATTGTCCTAATCTTTATATTAAAAAGGAAAAAGAAGATCTTTGATTTATGGACCACCACCACCCGAGTATCTTAAAATTAGTCTCGTAAGCCTTAGACAACCTTGCAAAATTTCAAAAGTATCAATACGGGATAGAGCTTTATTTTAATATTCAATAAAATATATATATTTTTTATTATTTATATTAAAAAAAAAAAAGAAAAAAAGAATGAGAGGGTCATTGTTCTCGATAGTGAAAAAAGAAAAGGTTCCAGCAAATTTGAAAATAGTATAAAATTAATATTGTAATTGTTAGGATTCCATTTCTAGTGGTCCAACTTATCAATAATTCAAATAAATATAACTTTTTTAAGTAAAAAATAACAATTTTATCTGTACGATTACTTTAGGGGACCACTTTGGTAGAGAGCCTTCAAAATTAAATAAATTAATTACACTATTATCAATATAATTAAGAGCAAAATAATCCCGTGGGGACCACATAACCCACCTGCTTTATTTTATTCTATTTCATATTATTTATAAAGCCAATAATTATTTGAGTGACCCCATTGTGGAGGACAGTGAATGCAAACAGATACAACTCATCATCTAAGGACCTACCATTAAGAGTAGCATACGGTTGTCCTCCAGTCCAGACAAAAATGGATGTATAGAACTTCCCTACACACAACCTACACGTGCGAGCATAGATCCCCAGGTGGTTCGCACCCCTTGGACTCGTCATATTCGAGCTAGTTGTCCGTAACGGCGTTTAAAGGTTAGCAGACCCTCGAGTGTCATGCGAGACATAATGATCATCATCATCGTAGTGTACACGTTCGTACTCATCATCACAAATGGAGAAGTAAACCAATGTATATGTTCACACAAAATGCATGAGGTCCCGATAGTTTTCATCTTTAAATCATCATTATGACACAATCTTATACCCATTCACATATTACTCTAAGTAACATGCATGCATTGGTCTTCATACGATTATCATCATTAACATTAACTAGGGTTATGTCTTATAAAAATTGACATTTAATACATGCATATCATTCTAATATGGAATAACATCATACTAATTCATCTTGTTATCATACATATTACATTGTCATGTTATCATGCATCATCATCATCATATTGTCATATTGTCATCATATCATCATCATATCGTCTTCATATTATCATCATACAACATCATATAATATCATATAGCAACATCATATAACATCATATAATATCATATAACAACATCATATAACATAATCACGTCATCGTATATCATAGTCACATCATCATATAATATAAAACATAAATGACACATATAGGAGCCATTGAGTAAGTTTCGTCATATATAAGGCAAGTCTTTCGACCGAGCCGATAGTAAGGTCACTTACTTACTTGGTTGGCCTTAACCGATGTTCTCCGTAAATTAACTGCTTGAGCTCGTCCTCTTATTCCAAGTATTGCTGAGATATTTTCTATAGAACATTTACTCATTTCTCGTAATAACTCTAATTTCCTAGTTTAATTTAATTAGATTTGGGAAATTTAGCATCCTTCTAACCTTAATCGCCTTCGATAATGTCATATATAGCTTAGGGAGGGTTGAAAAAGTGGAATTGGGTGAGATTTCATTATACCAAGCTGAATATCTAAAATTTTGAGCCGAGAAGCTACGTCGAGCCGAGCTGAGCCAGCCGACTGAGTTGAAGGGAGTTGCTAGTTGCAAGCATGACACATGGCACAAAGGGTGAGTCGATGCATTATGGGTGTTGTTACGGGTCGAGACGCGGGTTAACGGGTCAACCCATAACAGTCCCACAAAGTTACACGACCTTGTAACTCTACGAAATGCATTTTGGGTGGTGTTGCGGTTGTTTTTTTTTTTTCGTAAGTGATTCATCTACACGTTATTTCTTGTATTATGATATGTTTATAAACTTTTTATGATGGATATACTTCCAGTATATTGATTCATGTATGATATGATATCATGCATGAGGTCTTACATTTTGTCATGCATGTTGTATGTCATGAACACGTGATACTTCTCCAATGTGTTTTGTACAGATATGTACACCATGATATAACATGTACTCTTCTTTTTCTATTGGTTTCTAGTAGTATGAGCATATGCTAGCTCGTAGTTAGGCTTAAGGGGTACATATACGAGCCAACCTAGTGGTTTCATGTGCGGTGTATGAACCATGTGTAGATAAGTACTATGCATCCAACTCTACCCAAAAAAGAAATTAATGTCAAAGGAATAGTCACAAAAAGTAGGTTCCACCACGAACAATATCGTGTGTGTTTACTTTTCCTAGCCCCAATAATATGATCACTTATTAGATATTTTTAAATATTCAAACCATATTTTACGTTTCTAGAAAGGAAAGGGTCCGACGGCATCAACTGAGGAGGCTATAAAATCAAACTAAAAAGCTAATTTTTTTTTTCTTGGCCTTTAAGTTGTAGACTCGGAGGTTGAATAGGACAATGAGCATTTTATTTCAAAACTATGATAGGAGGTATTATTTTTTCTATTTTCAACCATACTGTTATATTTTCTATTCTTATTGTTTACAATGAATTTATACTCACATGAGTCCATTACAATGTTTAAAGAATTAGTTTCTAGTTCGTTAATAGATAGGAAGTTGTGATCTGATTTTCCAGTTCATAAAAAAAACACAACATTCACACAGCTTTGATTGTATATTGAATTTAGTGTTCTCCTTTTTTTTTTTTTTTTAACATTTGATATCAAAGCCGATTTACCTTGAAATGTAGAAGCCTTCTCAGAATAAAAGAAGTGATATGACGATAGAGAGTAGTTTTGTATAGCCATCGATTCTAAAGTTGGATGGACATTATGATCACTAGTTTATGTTGATGGAAAAACTTCTAAGATCAAAAGAATATTAGAGTGTCGTGGAGCAAGGAATTTTTGTAGCAACAAAAGGAGAAGTTATTTCAAAAGGCCAAAAACTATCTCTTCCAAGCTATAGATCGTCCAACGGTAGAAACTATAATGAAGAAAGACACAACCAACGATATTTGGGACTCCTTGAAACATAAGTAGGAACAACTCAAGTCAAACATGCACCATTGCAAACTCTTCACAAAGAATGAGAGGTTTCTCACATGAAGACGGGAGAATCAATATCATACCACTTTGCTCGAACTCTCATCATTGCCAATTTGAAAATTTTATATAGTATATTCAACCTTTATTTGAAAATTTTTTCCTTTTAAATATTCCCTATATGAACACTTCAAATTCAATATATATTTTTCTTCCTTTAATATTTAATATATTTAATTTTATATAAATTATATTTAAATATTTATAAATTATATTTAAATATTATAAAATATTTCAATATATCGTATTGATGTAAATCTTATTCAAATTTTAAACATATATTTTTATTTAATACATATAATATGTATTAATTATTTTAATATCTAGTGTATTAAATACAATAAATATTTTTTTTCTTTTATATTTTCTTTACCTAATAAATTAAACCTTACATTTAACTAAATTAATCATTTTAGTGTCACTACGAATTAGCGGACTAGTTAATTAATCAATCAATTTTGATTCATTAATGGTACATCACTCGACTATAAATCTAAAATTATACCCTTATGCATTATAGAACAAATTGTACCTGGTGATACAATTATTATATGTAAGTCAATTTTTTTGGAATTGTTTATGATTATAGCTCAGTCAAAAGTCCATTTTACTTTTATAATTACATCATATGCCTTAAGTAATATCGATCTTGACTCATTGTTCAAATCCTGAAAATATTCAAGGAACTACTCATCTATTTACCTCAGTATGAAAAAGAGTGAGTTACATCTCGTAAAATTATATTTCTAGCTCCCTATGTGATTAAGTCCCCAAAATGGTAGGCATATTACATCGACTACAAAAGTCATTTTTACCTATATAAGTCAAAGGTTAAGTTCTCACAAGCATTAGATCATAGTTCGAGATTAAAATTGAGTCGCATAAATCCCAAGAGTCAAAGTTTTCTTCCTTTGTTATATGTTATCACATTCATTGTGGTTTCTTATTACTTGTTGTATATAACAGCTACTTTCTAAAAAAATGCTTTCCAAAATGCTTTTTAAGACTTTCTCAAACCCTATATTCTAAAATTATAATCCAAAAATAGGGTAGAGACCACGACATCAAAGTTTGAGTTAGACGGAGTTACTCAAGAGCGAGGATAAGTATCACACAATTGCTTTGTGAATTGAGAAGAAGTGTGAATTTAATAATGGATATCAGAACAAGTTAGGCTCCTAGAAGTGGAATCGATAAACATATCTACGATTAAACATTTTAAAAAATTCCATGTTGACCGATCGATTGAGATTAAAGAACAAATGCTTTATTTGCAATAAGTCTTGACAATGTTTGATATTAAGAATCTTGCTTTGATGAAATTGTCATCAAAGTCGAAAAGATTAATACATTGTTGTCCCGTAGATAGGATGTCCATACAAGAGTTGATGTTGAGGGTTGAGACCCTAGAAAACAAAATAACATGACCCGGTGATTCGAGAGTAGGGATAGCTCGACATGCTTTGTTGTCCATATAAAGAAGCATATTGAAAGTCTAGACAATTTTGAGAGACTATAATTTAGATGACCTCATATCTTTTTGAATATGTGAAGGTTGTCCTTGATGCGTTAAGATGGCAGATTTGATTGTTGGATTAAGCCTCAATGTGAGAGCATGCGTCTTATTGCAAATTGAAGTCGTTGACAACAAATAATAATAATAATAATAAATAATAAATAAATAAAGAAGAAAAATAAAATTTTAAAAAAAAAGATAATATAAAAAGGTTGGCCTATGTTGATTATATTAAGAAAGTGGGATTGAGAAATAGAGTTCAAGACTATGATGTTTTTATGAAAAGATAGGTTCTACCAAGATGGCATGCGATTACTTTTCCCGACCTCAATAGTGGAACTACTTACTGAGTAATTCTTTAAATACTCAATCTATGTATGCACAACATAAAGGGGAAGTATCTCAATGCTTATATATGCACAACATGCATGAGGTCCCTCTATTTCTCATCTTAAAACATCTTTCTGACACAACCATAGTCTCATCTCTATATTACTTTTAGCAATACATGCTCATTATATATTTATGTTAATATCGTTATTCATACTCTTTAGAGTTATGTCCTAGGCCGATTTCTCGAAATGATGCAACATGGAATTCATCACATACATCATGCTTGATATGGAAAACATTATCATATTAAAGTAAACGTCATGCATCATAAACATCATAATCGTCATAATGCCATCCAATACATCAAGAACAGCAAGGACATTATACATCGTCATATAACTCATATACGTCATCATACGTCATCATGCATCATAGCTCATACATCATCACATAATTCACATATGTCATCATACGTCATAGCTCGTACATCATAAATCATATAATTCACATACATCATCATAAGTCATGGCTCATACAAGTTTCTAGCCTATCCGAGTTGATATCGGTTGCAACAAGACATCTAGGCCTCTGAAGTAGGAGTGAATACCATCGAGAAATAAATGGAAGAGATCCTAGTTGTGATGAGCCGATAAGTTGGCAAAAGATATGTAAGATGTTGAAGGGTCACTTGTAGATGCATGTATAAATAAATATATGTGTTGAAGGGTCACTTATAGATACATGTATAAGGACATGTATGAATAGATACATCTAGGTTCATTTGTTCATAATTAATTAGGTGCATGACTTTGGAATATATATATATATGTTGGCATTGGTGGAAGAAGTAGAAAATCAATTAAGCATACATAGTTATATAAAGTTCTCTTCTCTTACCGAATTCTACCAAATTTTTCTACTGTCACCAACAGCTGGTATCAGAGCGATCTTGCAGCAGCAAGAATGACAACATAAAGGCAAGTTGATAACTTCGTTCAACCCGCTATCCCGAGATTCGATGGTCACTATGATCATTGGGCGATATTGATGGAAAATTTCCTCAGATCAAATGAGTTCTTTGATATGGTGGAGACGGGTTATGTAGAGCCAAATGAAGGCGAGGTACTTTCAGCTGTTCAACACCAACGGTCGACATCATCAAAGTTGAAGGACCTGAAGGTCAAGTAGTTCCAGTCCATTGATTAGACTATCTTGGAAATGATGCACTAGAAGAAGACATCCAAGGAAATTTGGGATTCAATGAGGAGGAAGTATCAAGGCTCAATGAGAGTAAAGCATGCTCAACTTCAAGCAGTTAGAAGAGACTTTGAAATTCTCGAAATGCGAAAGGGAGAAACGATGAATGATTATTTTGGCAAGGTTATGAGTCTTGCAAGTAAAATAAGGATGCATGATGATTTAATCATAGATGTTGCAGTTGTATAAAAGATTTTGCGATCTCTAACTCCAAAGTTCGATTACATTGTATGTTCTATTGAAGAAGCAAACAATGTCGAAGAGATGCAAATAGATGAACTTCAAAGCTCTTTGATAGTGCATGAGTAGAAGCTTAATCGCACGAGTGCAATAGAGGAGAAGATAACCTTAAAGATATCCACACCAGGTGAAACTTCAAGCTCTAGAGGTAGAGGGCAAAGAAGAGACCAAGGTCATGAAAGAGGTGGTTGAGAAAGAAGTGGAGATATTGGCAAGTCAAGCAGATCTAGTCAGAGACGATTATGACAACAAAGACAAGATACATTTTGACAAGTCTAAGGTAGAATGCTACAGATGTGGTCCCCTTGGACATTACAAGAATAAATGTTATACCAGGCTCCAAAAGGAGAAAAGAGACCAATCCAACTTTGCGGAGAAAAGAGAAGAAGAAACATTGTTAATGTCATTTCATGCTATGAAGGTTGTAGATCAAGGTGTGTGAGTCGTAGACTCTGGATGCAACAACCATATGACAGGTGGTAAGGAATTTTTCTTAACTCTGGATGAAATTTTTTATATTACTGTTTGTCTTGGCAACAATTCAACTGTCCAAGTGATTGGGAAAGGAACGGTAGATATCAAGATTAGAAATGGGTTTGTAGAGTCAATTTCTAATGTGTTTTACATTCTGATCTAAAGGTCAACTTGCTTAGTATCGGTCAATTGCAAGAAAATGGGTATGTGATCACATTCCAAATATAATGAATGTGAGATTTATGACTCGAGAAGAGGATCGATTGCTAAGATGCAGATGACCATCAACCGCTTATATTCATTGACGTTAAATATCATTGCCAGAAGTTTGATGGTGAAGAAAGAAGATACCAATTGACTTTGACATTATAAGTATGGTCATCTACACTTTAAAGGATTAAATACGTTATCTTCAAAGAAGATGGTGACTGGGTTGCCAAACATCACTCCTCCAATAGAAATTTGCGAGAGCGGTGTAGTAGCAAAGCATGAAAGAAATTCTTTTATATCCAAAAAATCGAGAAGAGCTCAAGCAATTTTGGAGTTGATTTATTCATAAATATGTTTTGATCTCTCTAGCATCAAATGATAACAAAATATGTACGTTAGAATTGGTGGAAGAAGTAGAAAATCAATTAAGCATTCTTTCCTAGTCATACAAAATTATCCTCCTAAAGAATTCTACCAAATTTCTCTGCTGTCACCAATGCACGAAAATGATTTCTTCGATGTTATGGATAAATGGTTACGGAAGAACAGTTTCGTTGGTAAAGTGGAAAGGATTTGAAGATGGAGAGATTGGTTGAGAGTGCTGAAGACTTGAAGCCAATCACTGTTTAAATTAAGTTTAAACATACTTGGTTGAAAATGATCTCAACCAATAATTGAGAGGGGATATTATGACCCTAAACCATGTCCATATCTAACCTTTTATTTGTTAGTGTATGACTCCTTTCCACTTTAGTATTTACTCGTGCCAAAACCAAATTTGCCTCATAATTCAAACCTTCTCATCCAAAGTTATTTACTTTCTAAAAAATACTCTTTTGTATGAGATAAATCATTTCGATCATTAATTATTCAAATTTGAGTTGACTTACTTATTCAAGAATAAAACAAGTGTCACACCACCGCTCGTATACTCATATACTCAGAAAAGAAACAAATAAATAAATAAGGAAGTAGAAAACTAAAATAAGTTTCTTTTTAAGGCCCCCACCACCACAAAATGCAAACTCACAAACTCTTTCATATTATAAATTTGGATGAGACATTAACTACTCATTCTTCCTCCAACCATTGTTCGACAACTCAATTGTACTATCCTCTCTCTTCCTCCAAAAAAATAAAAAAATAAAAATACAAACAATTATAGAATTATTATTTATTTATTTATTTATTTTTCTTTGTTTCTTTCTTCCCCACGTTAGCAACAACAATCTCTTCTTTGGTTCGAGGGCAAATCAACAATAAAGGAAACAATAAGAATAACAATTCTTCTTCTTCTTCTTCTTTCTGTTCTTCTTGTTCTTCTTTCCCATAGCACAGATGCTTCTGTTGTGTAACAAAAAAGCTCCATCTTTTTAGGGTTAGGGTTTATTTTGTTTGAAAATCCGCCATGGGAAGAGGCAGAGTTCAGCTGAAGAGAATAGAGAACAAAATCAGCCGCCAAGTCACCTTCTCAAAGCGTAGAGCTGGTTTGCTCAAAAAGGCCCATGAGATCTCTGTTCTTTGTGATGCAGATGTTGCTTTGATCGTCTTCTCCACCAAAGGCAAGCTCTTTGAGTACTCCTCTCATTCCAGGTTCTTCCCCATTCTATTTCATACTCTTTTTTTCTTTTCTTTTTTTTAATCTTTTTCTCTTCATACTCAATTCAAATTTATCGATTTAGATCGAGTTGCTAGGCTTTAATTCGTCTGTTTTTTTATAATAATTAGCCTACAGATTTGCTTATGTAAACAAAAATAAAAGATTTAAAAACAATCTTTATCATCTTAGACTTTTTTTTTTTTTTTTTTTTGACTAAATTCAAAAGAACAACCAAGAAAAATAATGTTTTTCTCTCTCTTTTTGGCTTTTTATTTAATGGGTATGCTTTGAATTTTTACTTCATTTACTTGTATTTGTGTTGGCATTTCAGTTAAATTTAGTGTAGAAATTATTATATGCATGTAGTAGACAAGACACAAAGACGACACACAGTACATGTATTTATTTGATTTGATGCTCTGAAACAAGGAGAAAAACATGGAGCGTTGCAGCAGAATTTCGATGTACCTCCAAATTTTATATCAACTTTTTGTTTTATTAACCATTGGTCCTTTTTCTTTATTCTTATTATTATTTTTTTTTTTTTTAAATTGAATTGGCTTTGTTGGACACAGGTGAAAAACCTAGAGCCACGTGTCGGGAGACCATGATGTTTTTTTTATTTTTTTTTGTTAGTTTTCTTGCTTCGTAGCTCGAACCTAGTATTTGAATATCTCTATGTTGTTCTTAGTGACCTCGAAGGAAGAGATTTAGGTCTCTTGAATCATATAATTTCATGTAAAAAGATGCACTAAAAAAGGAGTCAAACCTTAATAATGAAATTTGGTTTTAATTTATGTATGCATGAGATGGATGTAAAAGCATGCATGTGATTCATAATCTGTTCATACTGTTTTTTGAATGCCATTGATTTGTGAATAATATTAATAATATTAATAGTGATAATAATGATAATAATATTAATAATTAAGGCTTTGATTTGGTTTCCAAAAACAGCATGGAGAAAATCTTAGAAAAATATGAAAGATATTCTTATGCAGAGAGACCATTGGCCTCAAATCGAGATTCTGAATCACAGGTAAATAAACATATCTCACCTTCATTGCTAGTTATATCTTTCTTAGTTCATTTGACCCACAATTCTTAGTTATTACTAATTTGTTCCATTATAACATTACTTTCAGTACTGAGTTACTACAGTTTATGTAGGATGAATAGTAGAAAAATAGAAGGAACTTTTCTCCTTTTCTTATTAACATATTAAAGAATAATTAAAATGGTTTGGCAGGTAAGTTGGTGTCAGGAGTATCCAAAGCTTGCAGCCAGATTGGAGATTGTGCAGAAGAATTTAAGGTATTTGAACAGTTCTTATGTACTATTATTCATTTTGATATCATATTTACGAACAATTGTTAGACAATCATACGAAAATTTGGCACCATAAATGGGATGTGAATCTCTTCAAATATTTTTTCAAGTATTAATAAATGTTTGTGTTGTTACTTGTTTAGGCATTATTTGGGTGAAGAGCTTGACCCTTTGAATTTGAGAGAACTTCAAAGCTTGGAACAACAACTTGATTCATCACTCAAGCGCATAAGAGCCAGAAAGGTCTGCCCTTAACAATGCCCTAATTTTAATGCCCTAATTTTGCTCTTCATCTCCAAAATTTTATAATTCTTAGCATCATTTGGGGTTACTTCGTTGCAGAACCAACTAATGCAAGAATCCATTTCAAAGCTACACAAAAAGGTGAATAACTTACATTTGAACCAATTGTTTGGCATCATTTTCATGTATGACTCTAATTTCTTTCTTCCATGATGTTTAAATTTGGTGTTAGGAAATACGTCTCTCTCCACGATGGTATGATATTGTCCACTTTGAGCATAAGTTCTCATGGCTTTATTTTGAGCTTTCCTAAAAGGTCTCATGCCAATGGAGATAGTATTCCTTACTTATAAACCCTAAATTAGTCAAGTGAGTATTTTTAGTCACTTTTGACTATACCTTCGAGGCTCACAATACTTTGTTTGACATGGCTAAGTTTAGAGCATGGCTCTGATACCTTGTTATGAATCACGACGCTCCACAATGGCATGATATTGTCTACTTTGAGCATGAGCTCTAATGATTTTGGTTTGGGCTTCTCCAAAAAGCCTCGTACCAATAGAGATAGTATTCGTCACTTATAAACCCACAATGATTCTCTAAATTAGCCAGTGTGGACTCCACCCCAACCATGCTCAACAATTGGTTCATAAATGGTTGCAGGAAAAGGAACTGCAAGAGGAGAACAGGAAGCTAGCAAATAAGGTATAAATTAATATCCCATTCGGTGTTCTTTATTTAAGTAACTTATTGTCTTATGTTCTTTATTTTATGATTTGGAAATATAAGGTAAAAGAGAATGAGACGGTTTGGGTTGAACGTGGACATTGCGAGCTCACAAATTTGGATCATAATCACCACATTTTAGCAACGCCACCACCACTTCCTTCTTTGTCAATTGGGTATACGCCTCTTTACTCTTTTTAACAAAACAAAACTCTTTTCCATCTTCACCAACTCAATTTAGAAACCTAATCTTAAGACCAAAACAAAATAATGATAACTATTCATTTGAATGTAGAGTAAACTGCCATGGGAGAGGATCAGATGAAGATGAAACAAGGCCAACCAGCACCAACAACATCCAAATACCAGCATGGATGCTTAGCCATGTGACTGAAAACCCTCATAACTAAAAAGCTACTGGTCTGTCGTCTTCTCCGTTGCAGGCAGACGTCGTTGCCCTCACAACCACCATTGTCGCAAATAAAATGCCATGGGGGAGAGGGGAGAAAAAGAGAAGACCACTGCAAAGGGTTGGTTTTTGAAGGTGTGAAATAATGCAATGCCCAACGTTTTAGACAACTTCTTTGACACCAAAAATTGGTCAACCCAATCCCAAAGCCTTGCTGTATTATGTGGGTTATCATTTGTCAAAACCCCTTGTGACTCCAAATGAACTTGAAACTTATGGAAGAAAAATGAAAAGTGGATACTTCCATTTTTCTTTTATACCTTTTGAACTTATGGGTGTGTCGGTTAATGTGTTTATTACATGTATGCAATGTGTTGACTAACCCTTTTTGTATGAGGTCTTTGTTAGAAAAATTGTAGAGGTCCTAGCTAATGATCATTCAAGTATTACAAGATGTAAACAGTCATACGAATTTTTACATAGAAGATGTCTTTAAATAGTCACTGAAAGCATGAGTGCTCAAGTGTAAGAAGAGATATCATCCATTCTTACCTTGGATATTAACGCATGAACCATTGAGTCGTGAAGTCCCTTTGTCAGTATATTTGCTAGTTGAAGTTGAGAAGGCACATAACTAATGCATATTAACCCCTTCTCTAATTTTTCCTTCATAAAGTTTCAATCAATTTCAATTAGTTTGTCTTATGACTCACTAATGCCAACCACTTGTAAAATTTATTTTGTACTAAATTTTTGAAAAGGTTCTTAACCTAATTGGGAGTAGTGTTTATCATGAACATAATAGTTTAATCAAAATCTAAAAGGAGTAACAAAATGAACCTCCAAACTAACTTCATATTTCTAGAGTGACGGTTATACCAAGCTCTAGGAATCTTGAGTCTTGGATGAACAAAAATGTTTTCCTTGAACATCAAGTATTTAAGAATGAGGTCAATGGACCATTTTTTAAGCTCGGAATAATTTTAGTTGGTCTAGATTTGTTCAGTGACATACATTTGTAAGTTTCCTCGCTTTTATGATGTAAAAGGTTTATTCAAATGTTTCGAATTTGACTCGGTCAATTCATGCAAGCTTAACTTGAGTTACAACGATTTTTATGTAGTTAAGAAATTGACTGGCCTTATGTGTTGAATAAATATTAAATATTATTGTCTTTAGTGGGTTTTAAACTTAGAACCTAGTAGAAAAGTGAAAAGTGAAAGACGGAGTCTAAAGACCAAAAGTTATTATAGGAGATAATGTAATTTTTATGGCTCCAATTAGTTTTTGTTTCATTTTTAGAAGACCATGTGAATGCTTCTAAATAGATGGTTCTTTTTATTGATGTAGAACAAAAAGACATAAAACAGAGAATAATAGAAAAGTATTTTTTTTTTCAGAAAAAAATAGAGGGCTTTGTCCAGAAGAAAAAATAGTGTGATTGAGATTTTTTTTTTTTTTTTTTTTTTTGCTTTTTACAATTTGGTACCAGAGCCAATGGCGAATGTGACTGGTTAAATGTCGCTACCGCGACTAACAAAGACAAACTACGAGAATTGGAGCATTCAAATGAAAGTTTTTCTCGGTTCTCAAGATGAATGGGAGGTGGTCAAAGAAGGTTTCGAATAACCAAAAGATACCATAGGTTATACGGCAGCACAAAGCAAGGGGTTGAAAGAGGTGCGATCAAAGGATAAGGCGACACTATACATGTTGTTCCGAGCCATTGACGAGTCGAGCTTTGAGAAGATTACCCGTGCAACTACTTCAAAAGAAGCGTGAGACATGTTAGGAAAAGTGTTCAAAGGGGCCGACCAAGTCAAGCAAGTGCGTCTCCAAACTCTTCGTGGCGAGTTGGAGAGCATGAAGATGAAGAAGTCGGAAAGTGTATCTGACTACATCACGCATGTACTAACTGTGGTAAACCAACTCAACCGAAACGGAGAAATTTTAACCGAGACGCAGTTGTGGAGAAGATTTTGAGATCATTAACCAACAATTTTGAGAACGTTGTATGCGCGATAGAAGAGTCACTCAATCAAGCACTTCAAAACCAAGGCGTCAATCAAAGATTAAAAGGTACTCTATTCTCAAAATTTTCAAGGTAGAGGTCGTGGTCATGGAAGTCGTAGTCGCGGTAGTCAAGGTAGCTATCATGAAGAATACTATAAGGAGAAGGGACAGTCGAGTCAAGCAAATTGGCGTAGAAGAGGACGCCGTCGAGGAAGAGGCGACCAATCAAATTATTCCAACATTGAGTGGTACAAATGTCACAAATTTTGTCCCACTGTATTGGGAATAAACTTAAATAAAGAAATGTAGTTTTTAATTTTGTTAATTTTAGTAAGGTTTTTGAAAGTGCCCTTAATTTTAGTAAGGTTTTTGAGAGTGAGAAAGGCCAAAGAAAGACTGAAGGGTCAATAATCATTTCAGAAGAGGGTGGGTCATGGGATACCTATTTTTAAATTTTAGAAAACCTATAAATTAATTAGTTTTACATGCTAAAAAAGAGTTACAGAGTTAAAAAGTATTGTAATAGAAAAGAGTTTTTCAGAATTTTTTGTCTCTTTATCTCTCCCCTCTCGACATCTCCGCTTCGTGAGTGTTATTTTAACAAGTTAGTTCCAGAGCGAGCATTTATTTCTACAAATTGGTATCAAAGCGGATTACTATTTTCAACAAATTGGTATCAAAGGGAATTTTCTTTCAACAAATTGGTAACAGAGCCTATGGCAAACATGATGGGACAAATGTCGCTACCACAATTGACGAAGACAAACTACGAGAATTGGAGCATCCAAATGAAAGCTCTTCTCGGTTCTCAAGACGCATGGGAGGTGGTCAAAGAAGGTTTCGAAGAACCGAAGGATACCACGGGTTATACGGGGGCGCAAAACAAGGTGCTAAAAGAATTACGATTAAAGGATAAGGCAGCATTATACATGTTGTTCCGGGTTGTTGACAAGTCGGGCTTTGAGAAGATTGTAAGGGAAACTACTTCAAAAGAAACGTAGGACACTTTAGCAAAAGTGTTCAAAGGAACCGACCGAGTCAAGCAGGTGTGTCTCCAGACTCTGCATGGTGAGTTGGAGAGCATGAAGATGAAGAAGTCAGAAAATGTATCTGACTACATTACGCTCGAACAGACCGTGGAAAATCAACTAAATCGAAACGGAGAAATGTTACCCGAGAGGCAGGTTGTGGAGAAGATCTTGAGGTCGTTAACAGACAACTTCGAGAATGTTGTATGTGCCATAGAAGAGTTGAAGGACCTAGCGATGTTCACTGTCGATGAGCTCGTCGGTTCTCTCGAGGCACACGAGCAACGTAAAAAAAAGAAGGAGGAGACACTAGATCAAGCGCTTCAAACTAAGGCATCAATAAAGGATGAAAAGGTACTCTACTCTCAAAATACTCAAGGTAGAGGTCAAGGAAGTTGGGAGAATGGTCGAGGTAGTCAAGGCAATAGTAATGAAGAAATCTATAATGAGAAGAGACTATCGAGCCAAGCAAATTGGTGTGGAAGAGGACACAGTCGAGGAAGAGGCGGCCAATCAAACATTCAGTGCTATAAATGTAAAAAATATGGTCATTGTGCGAATAATTGTAACTCCGAAAAATGTTACAATTGTGGCAGAATGGGGTACGTTGCAAAAGCTTGTCGAATCGAAAAAAGGGTGGAAGGAACAACCAACCTAGTCGTGGAAGACGTAACAGATGAAGGTCTTCTCTTGATGGCTCAAGATGAAGAGAACATCAACAACGACACTCTGTGGTACCTCGACTCAGGGGCAAGCAACCATATATGCGGTCATGAGCACCTATTCAAAGAAATGCAAAAGATTGAAGATGGTCATGTGTCATTTAGAGATGCGTCAAAGGTGGAGGTCAAAGGCCGAGGTACAATACTTCTTGCAAAAGGATGGTGTAATGGGGTCAATCTAAGATGTTTATTACGTATCAGACCTCAAGACCAATATATTAAGTATGAAGCAACTCACAGAGAAAGGTTACTCAATATTCCTAAAGGACCGCCTACTACACCTGAAGGATAAGAAAGGGCGTTTAGTTGCTCGAGTCGAGATACAAAGAAATCGGATGTACAAATTGTACTTAAGAAGCATACAAGAAAAGTGTATGCGAGTCGACGAAGAAGACAAGGTATCACTGTGGCATCTCTGCTTTGGTCACCTACATCATGGCGGCCTAAAGGAGTTAGCGAAGAAGAATATAGTACATGGGCTACCAAACATAGACTTTGAAGGAAAATTTTGTGAAGAATGCATGCTCAGCAAGCATGTGAGAACCTCAATTCAAAAGAAGGCTGAATTTTGGGCTAAACAACCTCTCGAGTTGATCCATATAGATATATGTGGACCAATTAACCCCGAGTCCTTCAATGGAAAGAGGTATTTCATTTCCTTTAACGATGATTACTCACGGAAAATTTGGGCTTACTTTCTAAAAGGAAAATCTGAGGCATTTGAGGTGTTCAAAAAGTTCAAAGTAAGGGTGGAGAAGGAAAATGGTAGACACATCAAAGCTGTACGATCCGATAGAGGTGGCGAGTATACTTCGACGACTTTCATGGAGTATTGTGAGGAGCAAGGCATAAGGTGATTTCTAACCGCCTGGTACACCCCTCAACAAAATGGTGTGACCGAGAGAGAGTATCGGACCATTCTCGACATGGTTCACTCAATGCTCAAGAGCAAAAGGATGCTGAAGGAATTTTGGGCAGTAGGTGCGCAATGCACTATCTACATACAAAATCGATGTCAACATGCAAAGTTAGATGATCAAACACCACAAGAGACCTAGAGCAGACAGAAGCCTACAATCTCTCATCTCAAAGTGTTCGGTAGTGTGGCTTATGCTCACGTACCGAACCAACAAAGAACAAAGCTCGAAGACAAAAGCAAAAGGTATATCTTTATTAGATATGATGAGAAGACAAAAGGATACAAACTACTTGTTCTGATTAGCAAGATGGTGATAGTGAGTCATGATGTGTGAGTAAATGAAGCAAGCAAATAGGACGAATAATTCAACGGAAGTCAATATCGAAGTAGGAGAATCATCAGTCGCTGCACTAACAAGTGCACCAATAGACTCAGAAATTTTCGATGATGAAAATGAACCACGACAACCCAAAATGCGGAGTTTGCAAGATTTGTATGACTCAACAGATGAGGTACACCTTGTATGTCTTCTGCAAATGCTGAAAATATCAACTTTGAAGAGGCGGTGCGAGACACGAAGAGGCAAACTGCCATGGATGAGAAGATTAAAGCGATTCATCGCAGCAACACATGGGAAGTGATAGAATTACCAGAAGGAAGTCAACTCATAGGTGTGAAATGGGTATTCAAGAAAAAGATGAATGCTCGAGGCGAGATTGAGCGATACAAGGTGCAACTTGTTGTGAAGAGATACAAGCAAAAGGCGAGAATCGACTATGAAGAAGTGTTTGCTCCCATCATTAGAATGGAGACAATCTGATTGATCATTTCCCAAGCAACCCAATTCAAATAGCCGATTTTTCAAATGGATGCCAAGTCAACATTCTTGAATGGTGTTCTTGAAGAAGAAGCATATCTCGAACAATCTCCCAGGTACATGAAAATTGGAGAAGAGAAGAAGGTACTAAAATTGAAGAAGGTACTACAATTGAAGAAGGCGCTTTATGGGTTGAAACAAGTACCGCGAGCATGGAATACTCGTATCGACACAACCTTCAAGGAGAACGGGTACAAGCAATGTCCCCATGAACATTCACTTTATACAAAGAAGAGTGGAGGTAATGTGATACTTGTCACTCTCTATGTCGATGACCTCATCTTCTCAGGCAATAATGATGAAATGATAGAAGAGCTCAAAAGCACAATGACCCGAGAATTCGAGATGACAGACTTGGGCTTGTTGAAGTTTTTCCTCGGTTTGGAGGTTAAACAAAAAAAAAACATGTATTTTTATATCATAGGAGAAATATGCAAATGAGATTTTAAAGAAGTACAAGATGAAAAATTGCAACCCGGTATCAACACCAATGGAACTAGGTGCAAAGCTCTCAAAGTACGATGAAGGAGAACGAGTAGATGCAAATAGGTACCGGAACCTGGTGGGAAGCCTTCGCTATCTTACATGCACAAGGCCAGATCTTTCATTAAGTGTTGGCATAATAAGCCGGTTCATGGAGGAGTCAATTTATTCACATTGGAAGGCGTTGAAGCGACTCCTACGATACATCCAAGGAACGATGTCACTTGGGTTATTCTACTAAAAAACAGAAGATTACAATTTAGTCGGTTACTCTGATAGTGATTGGTGCGGATACATAGATGATCAGAAAAGTACATCGGGCTATGTATTCTTCATGGGCAACACAAAATTTACTTGGCTTTCAAAAAAACAACAGATCGTGACACTCTCGACGTGTGAAGTTGAGTAAGTAGCAGCATCTTGGTGTGTGTGTCACGCAATATGACTTAGAAATTTGTTGAGTAAGATGGAGCTAAAGCAACGAGGTGCAAGCGTAATACAAGTTGACAACAAATCAGCAATTGAGTTGGCCAAGAACCTAGTGAACCATGAAAGAAGCAAACACATTGACATTTGATTTCATTTTACCGAGATCATGTGAAGGAAGGAACATGGAATTGTTGCATGTGGCAAGTCAGGATCAAGTTGCGGACATCTTTACAAAACTGCTACCGAAAGTACTTTTCGACAAATACAAGAAGATGATTAGCATGACAGACGGCAAGAGCATTTAAGTTTATAGGGAGTTTTGTTGGAAATAAACTTAAATGAAAAAAAAAAGGTAATTTTTAATTTTGTTAATTTTAGTAAGATTTTTGAAATTGAGGAAGGAAAAAGCAAAAGAAATAATGAAGGGCAAATAATCCTTCTAGGAGAGAGGGGTTATGGGATAGCCAATTTTAGATTTTAGAAAATCTATAAATTAATTCATTTTCCAGGGTAAAAAGGAGAGCAAGAGTTACAAAGTTAAAAAGTATAGTGTAATAGAAAAGGGCTCTTCAGAATTTCTGAATCTCTTTCTCCTCTCCCCTCTAGACATCTCCTTCACAGTTTCGTGAGTGTTATTTTAATAAGTTAGTTCCAGAGCGAGCATTTATTTCTACAAACTGGTATCAGAGTGGAAGCATTTATTTCTACAAACTGGTATTAGAGCGGATTGCTATTTTCAACAAATTGATATCAGATCAAATTTTATTTCAACACTATGCAAATGATTGTAACTCTAACAAATGTTATAATTGTGGTAAAGTGGGGCATTTTGCAAAAGATTGTCGAACCGATAAAAAGATGGAAGGAACAACCAACCTAGCTTTGGAAGATGTAACAAATGAAGGTCTTTTCTTGATGGTTCAAAATGAAGTCAACATCAACAACAACATTCTATTATGTGGTACCTCAACTTAGGGGCAAGCAACAATATGTGTGGTCACGAGTACCTATTCAAAGAGATGCAAAAGATTGAAGATGGTCTGTGTCATTTGGAGATGCTTTAAAGGTGGAGGTCAAAGGCCAAGGTACGGTTCATTACTTGCAAAAGGATGACTTAATAGGGTCAATCCAAGATGTTTATTATGTACCATACCTCAAAACCAACATAGGGAAACTCACTGAGAACGGTTACTTGATATTCTTAAAAGACCGACTGCTACAATTGAAGGACAAGTAAGGGCATTTGGTTGCTTGAGTCGAGATAGAAAGAAATCGGATGTACAAACTGAATTTAAGAAGCATACAAGAAAAATATTTGCGAGTTGACGTAGAAGACAAGGCATCGCTATGGCATCTTCGCTTTGGTCACCTAAATCATGGCAGCCTAAAAAAGTTAGCGAAGAAGAATATGGTGCACGGGCTACCCAACATGGACTATGAAGGAAAATTTTGTGAAGAATGCGTGGTCAGCAAGCATGCGAGAACCTTGTTTCAAAATATGGGTGAATTTTGGGCTAAACAACCTCTCGAGTTGATTCATATAGATATATGTGGACCAATTACCCTCGAGTCTTTCAGCGGTAAAAGGTATTTCATTTTCTTTATCGATGATTACTCCCGAAAAACTTGGGTTTATTTTCTGAAAGAAAAATTCGAGGCATTCGAGGTGTTCAAAAAGTTCGAGGCATTCGAGGTGTTCAAAAAGGTCAAAGTGATGGTGTTGAAGGCAGCTGGTAGACACATCAAAGCTGTACGATCCGATAGAGGTGGCGAGTATACTTCGACAACTTTCATGAAGTATTGCAAGGAGCAAGGCATAAGGAGATTTCTCCTCAACAAAAAGGTGTGGCCGAAAGAAAAAATTGGACCATTCTCGACATGGTTCGATGAATGCTCAAGAGCAAAAGGATGCCAAAAGAATTTTGGGCAGAAGCTGTGCAAAATCGAAGACCACATGCGAAGTTAGTTGATCAAACACCACAAGAGGCATGGAGCGGACAAAAGCCTACAATTTCTCATCTCAAAGTGTTCGGTAGTGTGACTTATGCTCACGTACCAAATCAATGAAGAAAGAAGCTCAAAGACAAATACAAAAGGTATATTTTTATTGGTTATGATGAGAAGACAAAAGGATACAAGCTAGTTGACCCAATAAGCAAGAAGGTGATGGTGAGTCGTGATGTGTGAGTAAATGAAGCAAGTGAATGGATTGGAATATTAAACGGAAGTTAATATCGAAGTTGGAGAATCATCAATCGTCGCAAGATATTGTATGATTCAATAAATGAGGTACACCTTGTATGTCTTCTAGCAGATGCTAAAAATATCAACTTTGAAGAGGCGGTGTGAGACAAGATGTGGCAAATTGCCATGGATAAGAAGATTAAAACGATTGATCGCAACAATTCATGGGAGTTGACAGAATTACAGGAAGGAAGTCAACTCATTGGTGTGAAGTGGATGTTAAAAAAAAAAAGATGAATGCTCAAGGCAAGATAGAGCGGTACAAGACGCAACTTTTTGCGAAGGGATACAAGCAAAAGGCAGGAATCGACTATGACGAAGTGTTTGATCCCGTTGCAAGAATGGAGACAATTCGATTGCTCATTTTCCAAGCAGCTCAATTCAAATGGGCGATTTTTCAAATGGATGTCAAGTCCGCATTCTTGAATGGTGTGCTTGAAGAAGAAGTCTACATTGAACAACCACTGGGGTACATGAAAATTGAAGAAGAGAAGAAGGTACTAAAATTGAAGAAGACGCTTTACGAGTTGAAGCAAGCACCGTGAGCATGGAATACTCGTATCGATACATATTTCAAGGAGAACGGGTACAAGCAATGTCCATACGAGCATGCATTTTATACAAAGAAGAGTGGAGGTAATGTGATATTTGTTGCTCTTTATGTCGATGACCTCATTTTTTTAGGTAACAATGATGAGATGATAGAAGAGTTTAAGGGCACAATGACACGAGAATTTGAATGACAGATTTGGGTTTTTTGAAGTTTTTCCTTGGTTTGGATGTTAAACAAGGAAAGACGGGCATTTTTATATCACAAGAGACATGCAAAAGAGATTTTTAAGAAGTACAAGATGACAAATTGCAACCCGTATCAATACCAATGGAACCAGGTGTAAAACTCTCAAAATACGATGAATGAGTACGAGTAGATGCAAATAGGTACCGGAGTTTGGTAGGAAGCCTTCGCTATCTTATATGCACAAGGCCAGATCTTTCATTAAGTGTCGGCATTATAAGTCAGTTCATGGAGGAGCCGATTTATTTAGATTAGAAGGCGTTGAAGCGAGTCCTACAGTACATCCAAGGAATGATGTCACTTGGGTTGTTCTACTCGAAAGCAGAAGATAACAAGTTGGTTGGTTACTCTGACAGCGATTGGTGCGGAGACATAGACGATCGGAAAAGTACATCGGGTTATGTATTCTTTATGGGCAACACAACATTTACTTGGCTTTCAAAGAAACAACCGATCGTGACACTCTCGACGTGTGAAGCTGAATATGTGGCAGCATCTTGGTATGTGTGTGTGTTTTTTACGCGATATGGCTTAGAAATTTGTTGAGCAAGATGAAGCTAAAGCAACTAGGTGCAACCGTGATTCAAGTTGACAACAAATCAACAATTGAGTTGGCAAAGAACTCAATGAACCATGAAATAAGCAAACACATTGACGTTCGTTTTCATTTTATCCGAGATCATGTGAAGGAAGGAAGTGTGGAATTGCTGCATGTGGCAAGTCAAGATCAAGTTGCGGATATTTTTACAAAACCGCTACCGAAAGTACTTTTCAAAAAATACAAGAAGATGATTGACATGACGGATGATGGTAGACGTATTTAAGTTTACGAGCAAGCCTCTATTTAAATATAAGTATGCTTTAATTTTAAATAGTAGTTTCATGAGTGACTTTTCATTTTTATACGGAAAATTTTGTTAAGATTTTGTTTTTTACGATGTTGTTACTAGTATTTCTTGTTTTAAATTAAACATATAAGTTCATGACTTCGTTTTAAATGTTTCACTAATTTTTTCGAAGGCGTTATTAAAGGCATGTATGTGGTGAAGTCCCTGATCTAAGTAAGAAAAATTAAGAGTGTTATACAAAGTCTACCTCGGAGGAGCATTATGATCCTTTCTTCGCCTCGCCAATTCTAGAACATGTAATTACTAAAAAATATCAGAGTTAATTAGGAGGAAAGAAAAAGAAAGAAAGAAAACAAAAGAAATGCTTGTAGGATAACTCCTCCATGTTTTAGGTGGTTAGGATATACATGTTTAGGAGTCTATATGGGCAATTTTGTTGAGAATATTATGCATGTTATGGATAATTATTTATAAAAATTTATGATGTAGGTTGATTTTAATTTTTTTTTCGTGGGGCTAAAATGGAGGAAGAGATATTGTAATATGTGCTCTGAGTAATTGATGGACGTTATCTCCCAATTGAGCTTCCATGGATGATTAGGTTATGTTCTATAGGTGATTAATAGGAATATCCTTAGCAACGATAAGATGTCTAGACCTGAGTACTCTAAGAAGTTGGATTAGCCCCTAGAGCTAGCCTAAAGTGCCCTAGAAATGTGCGATGAGGACTAAATTGCTTAGACACCCTAACAACTTAGTGAACTTCCATGACAAGGCAAGTAAGAAAGCTTAACAAGGTTAATAGCAGTGCAAATGGTGTCACTAGAACCTCCGAGTCCACTTGAGTTTACTTTAGAGTGTAAAGACAAATCAAGACTGAGGTCACGATTTCGTAAATTGATCCTAAAGAGGGACTTAGGACTATATGGATAGTTAGTTGAGATGAGTACTTCTATTGAGTATAAAAATGGATCAAGGCTGAAGTCGCAATTCCGAAAACTGAACTTGAGAAGAGACTTAAGACTACACAAGTAGTTGGGTCAAGGTCAATGATTCTATTGAGTGTAGGAACGGGTGAAAAAATGAGAACACAATTCCATGAATTAGTTCTAGGAGGAGCCTTGGGACAATACAAGTAGTTGACTCATTAAGAGTGCCTCAAGTGAGTGTGGAAACAACCCCAAACCACTTGAATAGGGTCACGCTGCCATAAATCCATCTAAGAGGGACGTAAAACCACAAGACTTAATAATTAATCTACTCCCAAATTGAATATGACACTATGAGCCTATGTTAATGATTACCAATTAACCTTACACAGATGATGTAATGACCCGACTTTTCGCACATGCATCGATCAGAATCATCACTTAACAATTAAAATACATGTAAACATGCTAAAGATAATTTACAAAAAAAAAAATAATAATAATAATAATGTTTGGGTACCCTTTTTAAATAATATAAAAATATACAATTTAATCAAATAGTTTTACAATAATAAGGTAATTAAAGAAAATGATAACATTCTCAAATTTTGTTCCATAAAGGAATGTTCCAACAAAACTTAAAATAATAAAATCAATTTAATGTTGAAGAGTCCTAAATAATAAATTAAAACATAAAACTCTAAGTTGTCCCATGATCATCATTTCCACCCACACTCAGCATGCTAAAACCTTGTTCTTACCTTAAACTATTATATAGTTCATCAATCAAAATCAAGAAACCTTGATGGTTGATTATTCGTAACACACAGCGTGTATTCAATTCACCTAAAATAGTTTATAGTAATCACTCTTTAGTGACCAATAGTGATTGGTTACCCAATACATATAACGTGTAATCCTTATCACGTTTATAAATTTCGGCAATCACCCATGTGACCAATAGTGGTTGGTTACCTGATACATACAACGTGTAACCCTCATCACATTTATTTCATTCAAAAAATCATGATCTACATAAATGCGGTCCCAAAATAATTATTTTCATGATCAATAGGCACGATAACAAACAATAACATCCACATAATAATTCATATAATGTTTCAATAGGAAAGTCTCCTACTTTCCTAAATTGCTACTAAGAAATAAAGGTCTTATTCGGACTTAGACCAAACCTACCTCAACAACTCTAACATTTGTTGAGCTTTATCACTCATTGTTCTCTAATAGAATAAGTGGTCTCAATTCCTACCTTTCCCGAACACAAGTCATTAGTTGCTACTTCAAATTCCCACTTTCGTACCTTGGTTACAATATTGAAAATTAGAGATAACCATTCGTGGTACGTCGAATCAAGAATGGAGATTGGACTAAAAGTATAAAACCTAACGAAACTAACTGTTCATTCTTTTTTACGGCAATGGCGACGATAATGAGCTACGGTGTTCGTGGTAGTTGATGGTAGTTAAGGTGACAAGGAGGAGGAAGGAAGAAAAAGAATATGCAGAGAAAAAGGGAGATAGCGACGGCTTCCTGCAGGTAGTTGTGGCGGCGACAGTCCTCAGGTTGCGTGCATAGAGAGGCGTAGGTGTGGCGACTAGGGCTGTGGGCTCAGCTTCATAGCTGAGCCTAAGATTTCTTTTATGTTTTTTTAATTTATTTTAGGCGGGTCTTTATAATATCTTAATGTCGGTCATCAACGGTTAAAGCCATACAAGCTTACTAAGTATGAGAATAGAAAAGTTGGTTCACGGTGAGATGAGACCTGTTATCAGAAAGATCCATAGTGTTAGCACCTAGTGTTTGCTTCCAAGCACCGATAGGGTCTAACATGTAAGAGAATCGCTCGAAGATTCGAGGCCTTTCTAAAATATCAAATAGCAATAGAAGTAGGCTCAACCTTTTTAAAGCTTAGAAAAAATCATGTAGTATTCTACTATGAATTGACTACAATGAGCCTCTAAGTAGGCTACTTATTGATTATTTTTTATACTCACTCCATTTCTCGTTTTTAGGTGATTGCCAATCGCAGTAGAGTAACATCAAAGAGTTGCACGGTCATAGAGGGGGTCGTTCCGGGCGTCAGTCTAGTCTATGTATATTGGATTTTTTTTTTCTTTTTATATTGTTCGAAATTGTATCCCAAACACATGCTTCATCTATAATAAACTCGAACAACACCAAAATTGTGTTTGCTTTATATTATGTCTTAATTGTAGTGTTGTTTGTTTTAAATTGAGCAAAATTTTATCTTATTTGTATTATTTTACTTTTATTTTATTTATTTTTGTCTTGTCTTTTTAGTTATGGTCCAAAATTCGATACCACAAAAATTTGATCGTGACAACATACCCGTTCAAAGGAAAGATTGTCACATATTATTAAGAAAAGTCATGCATTGGGTAAAAAATCAACCACCTATTTGACTATTAAAAAAATAATTAAGCATTAGAAAAATTGGACGAGCGGAAAAACGTCGTGAGAGAAAGAAATTAATGATAGAAAAATTTAAATATTGTTTAAAGATTATAATCCGTCCTATATTAGTTTGAATATTGTGTCTAATAAATTCTTGACCATCGGGAACATTTTTTAATTTAATTATATTCTTTAGATAAGAAAGTTGTTCATTTTTTTTGTTTCTATTTGGGCACCTGTTAAAGTCATAGGTGTTAGGTAGTAGGTAGACTTTGAAAATGGAGAAGCTAAAAATATCGCCATGCTCCGTATTCAACTGCCACTGCAGTTCGTTTCTCCCAAGGGACTCCCAATTGAATCCCCTCAATTTTTCCAGGTAAATTCCTTTTTCTTTCCCCCAAACCCCCCGGACTTTTTTATTCTGTCGTACTTCCTTCTTCTTGTGATTCAACATACCAATTCATTTTCCGTATTTCAACAATTGTAGATGAAGATTACGAAAGCAAAAAAAAGAAACCTCCAACAAATTCTGAAATTTAGAGGCACCAATGATTTGATTTTGACTGTTCGAATCTAGGAAAACCCTTGAATGCTTTGATTTTGACTGTTCGGATTTAGGAAAACCCTTGAATGCCGTGTAATTTCAATTGGGCTGAATTGAAAACATCGAGAACCTATGAATTTCATTAGGAATTTTGGTTTGACCTTTTGATGATAGGTTTTGCATAATGTTTCGGGTGATAATCGTAGAGGGTTTCAATCTTCAATGTACGTAATGCTTGAGAAGGGCGAAAATCAGCGTGGTCGTCTCGTTTGAACCTGATTGACTGGTTGTGTTTTTAGGGAAAGTGCAAATATATCAGGAACATGGCCGAGTCAGTTGGGAGTAGGAGCATGGATAAAAAGCTTATTCAAATCGATATAAGCTCCGACACCGTTTGCCCCTGGTGCTTTGTTGGCAAAAAAAATCTTGACAAAGCTATCTCTGCTTCTCAGGATCAATATCATTTTGAGGTTCTCTTATCTAATCTTTTGTTGTCTTATGCATCAAACTTTTGTAGAATTGAGATATATTCATTGTAGCAATCATTTAAAAAAAGGTTTACTATCATATGAGAGATGGAAGCCATGAATAAAAGATCTTCCTCTTCTAGTCTACTTTTTCTCTTTATGGTAAAGAGAAAATGTGTGTTCTTATATATAAAGAGTGAGAACTGCCCTCTGTTATAGTTGTATATTGTTTGGAAATATCATGAAAATGTTAAGTTTCCTTTTGTGCGCTGTATCAAGTTTAGATATTAGGACGAGCCTTAACGTGCGAAATGTTAGTGTGAAATGGGGTGACATAATGTTGCAATGATCTGAACTCAAATTTCTTCTATTCTGATCTCATATTAAGTCATCGTGGAATGTAGAAGCTTGAGCTATTGAACTAAGGTGATTTAATATTTTCAATATATATCTAAATATATTTGGTAGAAACTCATATCGCCCTCCTACTAGTATGAGTAAAATTCATGAGCGATGCAAGGACCCTAATTTGGCGTGCATTAATTACTCTAATTTTCAACTGGTTTTAGTTCATAGAGTAGGACTAGAACCGAAACTTTGCGCAAGTTTGAATTTCTCATCTCATGGAAAACCCTTTTCACTCCGCTTAGCCCTACCCTCCAGTTGGGGTATTTTAGTGATAGGTTCTATAGGAATTGGACGATGCTATTCACGATATGTTGAAAACTCTAATTCTGTCATAGTTTATATGCTGTCTTAACCTTATTACTTGTTTAACATAAATTTGCAGTTGAAATGGCATCCATTCCAGCTCAATCCTTCTGCTCCCAAAGAAGGTGTTGTTAAGAAGGAATTTTACAGGAGTAAGTTTGGAATCCAATCTGAACAGATGGAAGCTCGGATGGTTGAGGTTATCCTAATGAACAATTCTGAAAGCATTCTCGTCGATGCTCTGTTCTAATCAAATTTTCACCCTTGAATACTAAGTTACTATGAAATTTTGGAATTTTTCAGGTGTTTAGGGGTCTTGGACTGGATTACGACATGTCTGGGCTGACGTAAGTGTGAAGCATATAATAACGGATTTGAGGAGGTATGATTTTTGCTAACACGAACGTCGTATTTTCAGGGGAAATACCCTAGACAGCCACAGGCTTATATATTTGGCAGGTCAACAAGGTTTAGACAAACAGCATGATCTTGTGGAGGAGTTGTGCCTTGGATACTTCACTCAGGGAAAATACATTGGAGACAGGTATGTGGTGAGAAATTTCTTACAGTATTAGTGGCGTAATAGAGCTGATCACATTGTCAAATTGCTGTAGGGACTTTCTTTTGGAATGTGCTAGAAAGGCGAGGGTCGAAGGAGCAGCAGAGTTTCTCGAGTCGGATGATAAAGGAGTTAAGGAGGTATCAATACAGGTCCTATATGCTTTATTCGGTTTCCTAGACCTAAATATGTCTACATATGGTTCACTGTAGGTCAAGGAAGAGCTTGAGAAGTACTCGGGAAAAATCTCAGGAGTTCCCTTTTATGTAGTAAGTGAAAAACAATTAACTTTCTCCAACTGATGTAAAGCCAGGATTTTTTTTATTATGTGTTTCTGAACAGAATGTTATGGCAGATCAATGGGAAGCACAAACTGAACGGCGCTCAACCCCCTGAGGTTTTTCTAAGAGCTTTTCAAGTTGCTGGAAAGTGATTGATTGAAACTGAAGTGAAGCTTTTGAATTTGATGCAAGTCATTTGCTAAACTCACCATACATACTGTTCTTGTATTTACTACCATAATGGAATGCATGTCGGATCTAGCTGCTATTTACAGAACAATGATTCAAAGATCTAATATTCCTACTATGAGGCATAATTCGGCTGAAAATTACATTGAAATAGTAATTATAGGAGCTTCCCTCTATTGGGGCTGGAGCAAATGGAACGTGTGATGTGAGTATAGCTGGCCTAAATTGGGCTGTGTAGCTGTTTGGTGGTGTGCTTATTGATGGATGGATTATTTTCGGTATGGGCTTAGGCCTATGCGTGGGCGTGAATAATCCTTCATTTATCTTTGAGCAAGAGGCATTGGTTCGTCTGGTAACATCTACACTTGGCAGTACTTCGGTTGCCAGTCTCTCTAGTTGGATGGGCGCCGGCCGATCTTTCGACTGAATCTCCCTAAAAACCGTACGTATTGGTCTCCCGCATGTGGCTCATGCCATTCGAGGTGGCCCACGATCTTGTGAGTTTCCATTTTTTTTAGGGAAAGTAAGGAGAGTGGGAAAGCTAACCTACTCTTTTGTTTGGTGAATCTCACCTTCGTCCAAAAGTTTGGACTTTTAAGTGAAAAAAAACATGTTATCTAACATTGAGTGTTATGCTAAGAGATTACCATTTTGATACAGTCGGTTCCACTGGTCATTTTTCGGGAGAAGTTTTGAAATTGAACTAGTCAATTAATTAAGAGGTTCATTGCTAACCTATTGGCTTCATCAACATCATCGAGGGCATTTTGTGAATGAGAAGAAGTGGTAGGTGGAGAATGTGGGCTGAGCTTCGTCACGTGGAGGCGTGGACGTACGGGCTGGCAAGCGGATTGGGGGCATGCGTGCAAGAGCTGTCGCGTGAATCGGACCCTTGAATGGTTGGCCTTTGATGCACAAGCCTTGTGCGGCCCATGGTGGGTGTTGGCTTTGGGCGGCCTGCTTGCGCGTGCTCTGATGGGCTGCTCCTGGCGGCGTACGAGTGACACGAGCGCGCCTACACAATCGGAAGGCTGTCCTTCCCATGGGTTCAGGAAATAAATGAATTAAATAAAATGATATAGACGGTAAATAATTAATACAATAATAAAAGTGCATGTTATATTTTAAAAATTACATAGCATGCATGGTAGAGTAAGTTATTATAAACAAGATGCAACCAAATTCAAAAAAGAATTTATATCACGTATATAAAAATAATTATTACAATAAAATAATTAATTAATTTTGATCCATTATAGATTAAATTTGGATCAAATAATTAAGTTTAAAACTATGATATATTATGAATGAAGGAGATGATCAAAATTAGTCCAAAAATAATTAATTAGATAATCGATGAGTAATTAATTATAATTTTGGAAAAGCTTAAGTTGACTAATTCTAATTACTCAAATCAAACACGTCATTAGCGATGCCGCGTGAAGCCCACAGTGGCAATATTGTCAACTTTCAAATTTATTGTAACAACTCTAGATTTCTACTCTATAAAATTTAACTCTCAAAATATCATCTTTAAAATAATAATTTCAAGATAAACATGATACCATCCTTGAAAACATCGCTACCTCTTACGTGTTCAGAAACATAATTCAAAAACAAAACTAAAAATGATAATGATAAACAATTCAAAAAACGTGAAATGCATAACATCATATTCGAACATAAGTCTAGGAATTTAAATATGCTACTAGTCTATGCACATGCCATGGTCTTTGATTGCAATGTCGTCGTTAGCCGTACAAGGGCGGGCCTTTACCTGAAAAGTGACGTAGCACACGACTTGAATATTTCGAAGAATACTCAATAAGTGACCCCACTATAGGAGCTGTAAAAATGCAAATACATGCAATGATGCTCTAGGGACGTATCATTAAAACATCCTAGGGGTGGCCTCTAGTCAGGACTAAATTGGATATGTAGTACTTTCCTACACACGACCCACACGTGCTAGCGTGAATCCCCAGACGGTTCGCACCCCTCTAGACCTATCATAGTAGAGCTAGTTGTACGTAACAACATCTAGAGGTCAGCAAACTCCTAAGTGTCATGCACGACATGATCACTATCATCATCGTAGTGTACGAGTCCGTACTCATTATCGTAGCGTACGATTTCATACTCATCATCGTAATAGAGGAAGTATCCCAGTGCTTATGTACACACAGACATGCATGAGATCCCTATGATTTTCTCGTCTTAAAAACATCTTTATGACAAAACCTTAATTTCATTCTTATATTACTATCCGTGTGCATTAATCTTCATGTTTTCATCATCATTAATCATTAACTAGGGTTCTGTCCTAGAACTAATCGTCATAGTGCAGTATGACATTCACAACATGCTTCTCAACTTAATATGGAAAATAATGTCATATTAAAGAAGTAACATCATATTACGTTGTCATGTTAACATGCATCGTCATCATTATGCAACATCATCATAAACATATCATCATCATCGTAACATCATGGAACGTTATCATATAGCTCATACACGTCATCATACATCTTCATCATACGTCATACGTCATAGTTCATCAGCAAGGCATCATAAACATAAAACATAAATGACACGTGACTGTGCCACTAGGCACGTGTTGTCATACATCAAACGATTGTCTAACCTATCCTATAGTAAGATCACTTACTTGTTCGTCTTTAACCGATGTTTCTCTAATTTCAAGTTCGCTAAGAATCGTTTTCTATTAGATCGTTCATTCCCTTTCGTTAGTATTTTACAATTATAATTTAATTTTAACTTGAAATTGTGAAATACAACATCGTATTGACCTTAATTACCTTAGTTATGGTCAAAATTGGCTTCAGGAGGGCCGGAACAATGGCCAAAGGTAATCAGCAATTTAAACTGCTGAAGCCAACGAAATGTCTGTCTGTAGGCGTGACACGTGTCACCGAGGGAAAGGAACACGTTGCGGCTTATCTCTCAGGTCGAGGTGCGGGTTTGGGTTAGATGTAGCGAGCACGCGGGGCTGGAACAACTATTGGGCTGCTGCAGGTGAATTGGGGCGACGTGGTTAATGGGTCGAGCTGCTGAAGATTGCTGGGCCGAATGGGTAGCTGGGCTGGAATGACACTCGAGTTGTAGGCATCGCGGGTTTTATCAGGGCTAGCAGATATGGATTGGTGGCTGCAGGTGTTCGTTTGGTGTAGGTGGGTTCGACACGGATCCAGATCCGACAGGTTCGTCTTCTTTGCCCAATTTTTTGGTTACGGGTTCGTCTTCTTTGCTCGTTGTTTTTTACATCATTTCTCGTCTTTTTTCTTTCTCTACCTCTCTGTCAGTCTCTCTTCTTCTCTTCCACGAAGTCTTGTGACTTGAAAATACCTACAACGACAAATCCATGATACTCCCAAAATTCAAAACTTAAATCTAAATTATGATGATGCACGACATTGTTAAGCATATAAAGCTTACCTCTCGTGTATGTGGGATCGACAGTGGTTCTTTTCACGCCATGAATCGATTGTTTCGACGTCGGGTTTGTGAGATCGACTTTGCCGAAAAGTTTCAAGTTCTCTCTCTCTCTCTCTCATTCATTCTTTCTCTCCGTGTTTCTATCTTATAGGTACTCTAGGAGCGTGCCTGAGGTCTGTGGGAGTGTTTGGTGATCCGTGTGGGTTGTTGGGACCGCACTGGTTTTTATTTTTATTTTTATTATATATATTTGTTACATTATATACCCCTAAAACCAACTTTCTTCCTAGAAAGTTTCAAACTCTTGTACTAATTTGAGGTATTTTTCTCTTATCTCATCCTTCTGCTCTCGCGTATCTCTATTGCATAAGCTTTCACTTTGTGAGTTAGGATTCTTATGGGCTTCTCTTCATAACTTAAGTTTTCATTAAGCTGAAGGAGCTCGTAATCTATCACGTGGTTAGCGTCATGTATTTCCTCAGCATTGAGACGTGGAATGCATTGTGTACAACTGAGATGGAGGGTGGTAGGGCTAGTTTATATGCCACTAGACCATTTCTCTCAAGAATTTCGAAGGGTCCAATGAATCGAGGGTTCAGTTTTTCTTTACGCCCGAACCTCAAGACACCCTTCATTGGTGCCACTTTTAGAATTATTGGGTCTCCTACTTTGAACTCTAAGTTCCGATAGCCTCACATCTATGTAGCTTTTTTGTCTTCTTTGAACGGTACGCTCTAATTTTCTAAACAGCCTCATTGGTGACTCAAACCAACTCGAGTCCTACCAATTCTCTATCGCCCACTTCATCCTAGTATATTGGGGATCTACATCATTTTCCATATAAGGTCTCAAACAAAGACATCTCGATGGTCACTTGAAAGCTGTTGTTGTATAAGAACTCCATCAGGTGTAATTTTGATCCCAACTTCCCTTGAAATCTAGTACGCAAGCACGTAGCATGTCCTTTAGAATCTAATTCAAAAGCTCTATTTTACCATTTGTTTGGGGGTGAAAGGCAGTACTGTAGTCAAGGCGAGTACCTAATGCTTTCTTGAGTCAGTGCCAAAATGCTGACGTAAGGAGTGGGTCTCGATCTGGGATTATCAACACTGGAACTCCATGTAGCCTCACTATCTCTTTCACATACAACTGAGCCCAATTATTGACTATATATGTTACTTTTCCTGGTAGGAAGTGTGCCAACTTAATTAATCGGTCGACAATCACCTAGATTACCATATAGACCTTTAGTGTTTTGGGTAGTCCTACTATGAAGTCCGTGACTATATTTTCCCACTTCCACTCCAGTATATTTAGGGGTTGTAATATTTCCACTGTCTTTTTTTCTGGGAGCTTTTACTTGTTGATACTAAGCAGTTGCTCACAAGCTCTGCTACGTCTTTCCTCATACTTCGTTGTACATCTTAGTACTGCCTCGATGTATAACAAATCGCAAGTTATTAGCCTCCGTCACTATCTCTTTCCTTAAATCCTCTATTATTGGGACACATAGGCGTCCTTGACACATTAGTCCGTCATCTAAGAATTTTGAGAACCCGTCCACTGAACCCTATGCTAGCTGGCTCATAATCTTATGTAGGTTACGGTCCTCTCGTTTCGAATCAATTATCCTTTATCTAAGTGTGGGTTGTACTGTAAGTCGAGACATCTATGCTATGACTCATTCAGTCACTACAGCTATGTTAGCTCGCTCGAAATTTTTTCAACTCATACCTCACTAGTAATGAGGGTCGACGAGTGTGCCGTATTTCGACTTAGGGCATCAACGATCACGTTTGCCTTTCCAAGATGGTAGTGGAAGTCTATATCATAATCCTTCACCAGTTCCATCCACCTTTGTTGTCTCATGTTCAAATCTTTCTAGGTGAAGAAATATTTCACTCTTATGGTCGGTATAAATTTGGATTTTCTCTCCATACTGGTAGTGTTACCAAATTTTTAATGCGAACACTACTACGGCCAATTCTAGGTCATGTGTGGCATAATTCTTCTCATATTCCTTTAATTGACGGGAGGCGTATGCAACAACCTTGTCATGTTGCATCAACACATATCCTAGTTCTTTCTTAGAAGCATCAATGTAGAACCCCTCTAAACTCTCTAGTACCATGAGTACTGGGGTTGTTACTAACCTTTGTTTTAGATCTTGGAAGCTTGCCTCACACGCAACACTCCACCTAAATGGTATGCCCTTCCTCGTTAGTTTTGTAAGTGGCAAGGCTATCTTTGCGAAGTCCTGCTCGAATCTTCGATAGTACCCTGCTAGTCCTAGAAAACTCTGCACTTTCGTAACCATAGTTGGGCATTTCCACTTAGTAACCGCTTCAATTTTGGTAGGGTCTACGGATTACATTCTTTGATACCATGTGTCCCAAGAAGAAGACTTGTCGCAGCCAAAATTTGAACTTTGAGAACTTAGTGTACAACTTTTTCTCTCTCAGGGTGGTTAGGACTTTTAAAGGTGCTCTTGGTCCATTTTTGAGTATACTAGGATATCTTCTATCAACACAATTACGAACGTGTCTATAAATTTCTTGAACACTCAGTTCATTAACTCCATAAACACACCCGGGGCATTGGTGAGGGAAAATGACATCACTACAAACTCATAGTGACCGTACCTTGTCCTAAACGTAGTCTTTGATACGACCCCTTCTTTAATCTTAATTTGATGGTACCCCAAACGAAGGTCTATCTTGGAGAATACCGTCGCCTTCCTAAGTTGGTCAAATAGGTTTTCTATACAAGGGAGGGGTACTTGTTCTTTATCGTCCTCTTATCTATAGTTGATGTATAGGCGCATTGAGTCATCCTTCTTTTTGACAAACAACATCGGCGCACACCAAGGGGATACGCTAGGTTGGATGAAGCCTTTGTCCAGTAGGTCTTATAACTACGTCTTGAGTTCTTTCAACTCTACTGGCGTCATACTATAGGGTGCTTTATAAATAGGCCCAATTCTTGACTCGAGTTATATGGCAAAGTCTATCATTCAGGAAGGAGGTATTCCTAGTAGGTCTTTCGAAAAAATGTCCGAAAATTTGTTCACTACTAATATAGTGTCTAAGATATTTTCTTTTCCTCTTATATCTATAGCACATGTCAATATAGCCCAACCCCCTTGTTGAACTAGTCTCTTCGAGACTAACGTTGGGGTAGTCTCGTTGCATGTACCTTTAAACTTAAAGTTGGGTCCCGCAGCGGTAAAAATATCACTTTCTTTTTATGCAGTCTATACTAGCGTGGTTTTCAACTAACCAATCCATGCCTAGTATTACATCAAAGTCTTTCATGCTAACTACTATCAGGTCTATGCTTAGAGTTCGGTCGGCTACGGTTACTTGGCCATCTTTTACTCTATCCTCAGCTGCTAAGTCTACCCCCGCGGGTACTTACATACAATACATGCAGTAAGGGTTCTAGTTTGAACCCTGCTTGTGAAACAAAATGAACTGATACAAAAAAGTGTGTGAAACACGAATCAAATATTGTAAAAGTGTAATGACCTAGGATTAGTAGTGTATTTGTCACCACGATATCAAATCTCCCCGTGTCACTACTGGTAGACGCATATGCCCTAGCTTGAGCACGAGTCTGCATAGGTATGTCATCCTCTTCCAATGCTCTGGGCGAATTAGGTGTGTTTGGTGTTCTTGGTCATGCTGTTGATGGCGATATGACCCTCTTGGTCACATCGAAAATAGGATCTTGTCCCAGCCATACACCTTCCCTCGTGCAACTTCCCACAGATCTTGCACCCTAATTCTCCCATTCCTCTAGCCCCATCTTGGTTCCTGGGGTGTCCATCCGTACATCGAGGAGGGTGTCTCTCAACTTGTCGTGGGTTAGGTCGGTCGGCATAGTGGGGCCTATGCTAGCACTCGCTGACGAGCTGTTATCGGACACCTAGAGGGAATAACGACCGTTATATCATCATGGTGAACATAATTGTCATAATCAATCTCATAGTGTACGGGTTCGTACTCTTCATAACAGAAACGTATCGTGATGCACGTGAACACACAGTTATGCATGAGGTTCTCATACTTTCTATCATGGCATAATAAATTATGTAAGACAACTCTCTATTCTTTCATAACATATTAAATCTCATAATTATACTTACCTAATTCTTATACATTATTTCATATAGTCTCCATGACATGGCATATTGGGAGGTTGTGCATCATAAATTTCCTTATTTCAAAACATATCATGCATAACATAGTATCATGATATTTTGTCTATACCATAGCATGACAAAAATGATATGAATAAAAGGGCCCAACCAAGTTCAAATCGATGACCTCTTGATCTGCAGTCAAATGTTCTACTACTGAGCTATACACCCATTTTATGTGATCCTAACCTTAGTGACCCCTTTGTAAGTGGCCCTACTATTGGAATGGTAGAAAAAATTTTCTTATACATGATGACATGTGCCTAATGGCCCCTGCACGTGTCATGTGTTTGATATAATATGTTGTTATGATATGATATGCTTAGATCATATGTTATTCTATAATGATATAATATGTTATGATGCTATGATATGTTATCATGATGTAATATGTTACGACTGATGGTGTTGCTATAACACGTGCATAAGCAATTTAGATCTTAAGCACTCTTAGTACATTAATTATAGTAAATTAGCTAGTATGTTCAAAAGAATTAAAACTCAATGAGTTTGAATACTAACTTTTTGTAGTTCAAATTCCTTTTTCCTCGCGAACCGGTTTCAAACCACCACTAGTGTCTTCCCTACTATTCTCCGGCCTTAGAACGAGATTGTGGAATACAGTGAGTGACAAATTGAAATGAATTAGTATATGTAAAGAGAGAGTTTTGAGAGATTTTCTCAAAGTTTTTTTTAGTAGAATTTCCATGTACCTTGATCCCTCTATTTATAGAGTCATATTTGCATGTTCATGCAAATTTTGACTCCCAAAATTCCATTCAAATTTGTGGGATTATGTGCGAAACATGCAAGTTTGAGTTAACCAAATTTTGACACTCAAAATTTCACCCAAATTTATATGGTTTATTTGGCAAACATGCATGTTTGCTTAAACCAAATTTTGACACTCAAAATTGCTCTCAAATTTGTGGGATTATGTGGCAAACATGCAAGTTTTGTTAAACCATACATTGACACTCAATATTCCACTAACTCAACCATGGATTTTTCCATTAGGTGAAGTCAACATTTTGACTTTCTTTATTTTAATTCAACCATTAATTTAAATAATTAATTTCAAATCAAATAATATTAAATGATCAATTAAACAATTTAATTAATATTAACAAATGTCAATCCCAATCAATTCGAGCACATATTATTATAAATCCCTATTCATAATTAAAATATTTAAATCTTATTTAAATATCTCCAATTCTCTCTTTTTGTTTAATTCATAATTAAAACAAAATACAGTTAAATATATCGTATATATTTAGCGTGTATTCTCTAATTTGAATTCGAACACTTTGAACTCACCTGTCACACTATTCTAAGGTTTAGTCTGATATGAGCTAGTAGAGAGACCTAATGGACCTACAAATCATGAGCTTCAATAATCTGAGATTAACGGGCTAAACTCATTAACCTTGTTAACCAACATTCGTTAACTACTAGGACACTCCACTATAGCCTAGTAGTTGCACTCCCCTCACTATGATATATGTCTGTCCATTTGATATAACCATGACTAGTAAGTAGATCTTTCACAGGTTGTTCGTAACTAGAGCTAGGTCAATTTCCCATTTTACTCCTAAAGTTACTTCTTGTTCCTTAAGTTCCACTGATCCTCTAATGAACAGTTGGTTTGTGGTCCAACCACCAAACTAAATCCCTTTTTGGCCCATGAGAGGGTGGGGCCCCTTGTTCAAAGCTTGGAGTCAGTACTTAAGGGAACAACCTCTCTACTATCCCTAAAAGCGGGTAGGAGTGAATTCCATCTTACACCCTATGTCCCCAGCTATTCACCTAGTCTTACCCTGAAATGTGAGGCTTATTGAGTCGGCGAACTTGTGCCACTCTCACCCATGCAAATCTAAGGATAATTCCAAATAAACAAGAGTTCATAGTCAGCTTAGGATTAAGATCGAGTTACCTAGGTCATCGAATGAAAAAATCAGTCTCAACAGTAAACGACGTTATAAAGTGAGAGTGGTTTTCTTCATGGTCCGACCTTATGCAATACTCATTGCATAGGACACCCCTACTCACATGTCTCCACATGTACAATTTAGTGATCACATTGTTTATATCATATACAAAAGTGGGTCGCATCCATAGTGTCCCTAGAATGAGGTACTCAGCCTTACCCCTGTACTATAGATCATTTTGACTATATACTTGAACTTGATTCACTCTTATGTCTCTACATATAGTTCAAGTAATCATACTATAACCAGAATGTTCTTAGTTTATTGGATTTAGATTAATGATCGTAACATTCACTTTATTCAATAACAATCTTTACTAAATATACATCAATGATAACTTTATTGAAAACAGAATATGTTTTTGTTTACAAACTATGAGTTTTAGGACATAAAACCCAACAACGACGACATGAGATGCATGAGGATATGTTAATTATGATGAGATCTCATGTTACGATGATATGCATGTATGAGATGTCATGTTGCACTGTGACATTAAATATGCTTGGCAATTAAATGTATGATATGTTGCGACATGCATGGCAATAAAGATTTTTCTGATGCACAACCCCTAAATAATGACATGATGATGTAATAACTGAAAGTTTATTTATGAATAAGATGAAAAACATAGGGACCTCAAGCATACTGTATGTTCACATGCATCGGGATACTTCCCCTTTTGTGATGATTAAGAATGTGTACACTATGATGATGAGATGACCATCATGCTTGACATGATGTATGACGATCGTTGTACCTTCAGACGTCCGACTACAGCCAACTAGCCCGACCAAGTAGGCCTAGGGGGTGTGCGAGCCCACCTCGTGGGCTGACATTTGCACGTGTGGGTTGTGTGTAGGGAAGTACTACACATCAAATTTGTCCGAACTGGATGCCACCTAAGAGACTATGGTTTTAAATGATTGGTCCTTAATCATGATTGCATGTGTTTGCATTCCCTGACCCCATTTGTGTGGTCACTTACTGAGTATTTCTTAAACCAGGGTCGTTACTCCACTATTGGGGTCTTGAAATACATGACATCGTTTTATGAAGACATATTAAATGCATGTTTCCGTATAAATAATTTATGCCATGCATATGGCAGCGACTCTAGGTCAGTAGAAACTAGAGTCGTTATACCACTATTGGGGTCCTAAAATGCAAAAAACTTCAACATGGTGATGTGACCCATGGTTTAAACAATAATTTCATTCTCTTATAAGATTTTTCAGTTTAGGTTTAAATTGGATTTCTCTACACACCACCCACCACCCACACATGCAAACGTTGACCCACTAGGCGGGCTCGCACACCCTCTAGGCTTGCTTGCCAGGCTAGCACTTGTTGACGGGCTGTTATCGGACACCCGGACGGAATAACTACAGTTAATCATCACATAGTGTACTCACACTTGTTGACGATTAAATTGGATGGGCAGTTCTCTACACACCACCCACTACCCACACATGCAAACGTGGACCCACTAGGTGGGCTCACACACCCTCTAGGCTTGCTCGCCAGGCTAGCACTTATTGACGGGCTGTTATCAGACACTCGGACGGAATAACTACCATTAATCATCACATAGTGTACTCATATTAAATTCGATAGTCGAGAGCAAACACCATGGTACCCCCTATAGTATATCTTGAGTCATTTTCATTTTCCCAAGCGTAGACATGATTTTGGGGAACAATCATACGGTGTCGTGTATTTTTCGTCCGGTGTTCGATTGACACCAATCTTGGCGAGCATTCATAGGACGGACTTAAGTCCCGAACCGCATACCCAAATTCTTCCTACGGTGTCGTGCATTGTCCGTCCGATGTTCGATTAACACCAAACTTGGTGAGCATTCATATTTCAGATGAACGGACTTAAGTCCGGAACCGCATGCCCAAATCTCTTTCAAAACCTCAACTTTTGAGGTTAAGGTCTGGGGCCCTACCCGACCCTTCAACAACAAGCGTATCTTTGTCCTTCATGTCTATTGTAATGTCTCTGTCATGCTTATGTCTCAACTTGTCTTCAATGCCCACTTTGTGTGGTGGTGTGTTGGATGAGACTTTTGAGGTTAAGGCCCAGGGTCCTACCCGGCCCTTCAACAACAAGCCCATATTTGTCCTTCATCTCTATTCTGATGTCTCTGTCTTGCTTATGTCTCAACTTGTCTTCAATCCCCACTTTGCGTGGTGGTGTGTTGGATGATGCATCGTCCTCCTCGATCGCATCATGACACTCTTCTATATTGGCTCTCATGTGGCCGGATGGGCGTCTCTTGAGGGGCGTCGCTTTGCTTGTCATGGCGTGAGGATCACAACCTACTCTCTTCATAGTATGGTTGCGACATTCTCCCCCACTTAATTAGTCATCGTCCTCGATGAGAACCTCGATGACTTACTCGAGGCACAATCATATTGCAGATTGTGACACTATTGACCCATTTTTATGGGTACATAATTCTTACACATTATTTCATACATAATATAGCCTCATGACATTATATATGGGTTTATAGGTTAGTGGTAGAGCATTTGACTGCAGATTAAGAGGTCACCAGTTCAAACCTAGTTAGTTTTTTTGTCCAATTGACACCAATCTTAGCGAGCATTCATATTTCATATGGACGGACTAAAGTCCCAAAGAGCATGCATAAATTCCTTCCAAAACCCCGACTTTTGCGGTAAAGGCCCGAGGTTCAACCCGGCCCTACAACAACAAGCCTATCTTTGTCCTTCATGTCTATTCTGATGTCATATTGTCTCCCCCACTTAACTTAGTCATCGTCCAGGACGACTTACTTGGGGCACAATCATATTATAGATTGTGACACTATGGACTCTCTTCATAGTATGGTTGTGACATTCTCCCCCATTTAACTTAGTCATCGTGCTCAATGAGAACTTCGATGACTTACTCGAGGCACAATCATATTATTTCCCTCACTTAACTTAGTCATCGTTCTCGATGAGAACCTCGATGACTTACTCGGGGCACAATCATATTGCAGATTGTGACAATATGGACCCATTTTTATGGGTACATAATTTTTATACATTATTTCATACATAATATAGCCTCCATGGCATGATATATGGGTCCATAGCTTAGTGGTAGAACATTTGACTGCAGATCAAGAGGTCACCAGTTTGAACTTGGTTGGGCCCTTTGTTTCCATTTTTCCAAATTATGCTATTGTATAAACAAAATGCCATGATATGTAACGACGATTCATGACATATTTTGAAATAAGATGCACGTCTCCCTGGTCATACGGTGTCAGTGTCGTGTATTTTTCGTCCGGTGTTCGATTGACACCAATCTTGGCGAGCATTCATGTTTCATATGGACGGACTTAAATTTCGAAGCGCATGCCCAAATTCCTCATACGGTGTCGTGCATTGTTCGTCCGGTGTCCGATTGACACCAATCTTGGCAAGCATTGGACGAACTTAAGTCCCGAACCGCATGCCCAAATTTCTCATACGGTGTCATGCATTGTCCGTTCGATGTCCGATTGACACCAAACTTGGAAAGCATTCATATTTCATATGGATGGACTTAAGTCCCGAACCGCATGCCCAAATCCCTTCCAAAACCTCGACTTTTGAGGTTAAGGCCTAGGGTCCTACCCGTCCCTTCAACAACAAGCCTATCTTTGTCCTTCATGTCTATTCTGATGTCTCTGTCTTGCTTATGTTAAAATATGGACGGACTTATGTCTCTGTCTTACTTATGTTGAAATATGGACGAACTTAACTCCCGAACCGCATGCCCAAATTCCTTCCAAAACCTCGACTTTTGAGGTTAAGGCCTGGGGCCCTACCCGGCCCTTCAACAAGCCTATCTTTGTTCTTCATGTCTATTTTGATGTCTCTGTCTTGCTTATGTTAAAATATGGACGGACTTATGTCTCTGTCTTACTTATGTTGAAATATGGACGGACTGAACTCCCAAACCGCATGCCCAAATCCCTTCCAAAACTTTGACTTTTGAGGTTAAGGCCCGGGGCCCTACCTGGCCCTTCAACAACAAGCCTATCTTTGTCCTTCATGTCTATTCTGATGTCTCTGTCTTGCTTATGTTAAAATATGGACAGACTTATGTCTCTGTCTTACTTATGTTGAAATATGGACGGACTTAACTCCCGAACCGCATGCCCAAATCCCTTCTAAAACCTTGACTTTTGATGTTAAGGCCCAGGGCCCTACCTGGCCCTTCAACAACAAGCCTATCTTTGTTCTTCATGTCTATTCTGATGTCTCTATCTTGCTTATGTTAAAATATGGACGGACTTATGTCTCTGTCTTACTTATGTTGAAATATAGACGAACTTAACTCCCGAACCGCATGCCCAAATCCCTTCTAAAACCTTGACTTTTGAGGTTAAGGCCCGGGGCCCTACCTGGCCCTTCAACAACAAGCCTATCTTTGTCCTTCATGTCTATTCTGATGTCTCTATCTTGCGTATGTCTCAACTTGTCTTCAATGCCCACTTTGCGTAGTGGTGTGTTGGATGATGCATCGTCCTCCTCGATTGCATCATGCCACTCTTCTATATTGGCTCGCATGTGGCCAGATGGGCGTCTCTTGAGGGACGTCGCTTTTCTTGTAATGGCGTGAGGGTCACAACCTACTCTCTTCATAGTATGGTTGTGACATTCTCCCCCACTTAACTTAGTCATCGTCCTCGATGAGACCCTCGATGACTTACTCGGGGCACAATCATATTGTCTCCCCCCACTTAACTTAATCATCGTCCTCGATGAGAACCTCGATGACTTACTCGGGGCACAATCATATTGCAGATTGTGACACTATGGACCCATTTTTATGGGTACATAATTCTTATACATTATTTCATACATAATATAGCCTCCATGACATGATATATAGGTCCATAGCTCAATGGTAGAGCATTTGACTGCAGATCAAGAGGTCACTAGTTCTATGGTATAAACGAAATGCCATGATATGTAACGATAATTCACAATATCTTTTGAAATAAGATGCACAACCTCCCTGGTCATACAGTGTCATATATTGTCCGTCCAGTATCCGATTGACACCAATCACCTGGACGGACTTAAGTCTCGAACCGCACGCCCAAATTCCTTCTAAAATCTCGACTTTTGAGGTTAAGGCTCGGGGTTCTACCCGGCCCTTCAACAACAAGCCTATCTTTGTCCTTCATGTCTATTCTAATGTTTTTGTCTTGCTTATGTCTCAACTTGTCTCCAACTTTTAAAGTTAAGGCTCGGCGTTCTACCCGGCCCTTCAACAACAAGCCTTCTTTGTTCTTCATGTCTATTATGATGTCTCTGTCTTGCTTATGTCTCAACTTGTTTTCAATGCCCACTTTGCGTGGTGGCGTGTTGGATGATGCATCGTTCTCCACGATCGCATCATGGCACTCTTCTATATTGGCCCACATGTTGCCGGATGGGCGTCTTTTGAGGGATGCCGCTTTGCTTGTCATGGCGTGAGGGTAACAACCTACTCTCTTCATAGTATGGTTGTGACATTCTTCCTTACTTAACTTAGTCATTGTCCTCGATGAGAACCTCGATGACTTACTCGGGGCACAATCATATTGTCTCCCCCACTTAACTTAGTCATCGTTCTCAATGAGAACCTCGTGACTTACTCGGGGCACAATCATATTGCAGATTGTGATACTATGGACCCATTTTTATGGGTACATAATTCTTATACATTATTTCATACATAATATAGCCTCCATGACATGATATATGGGTCCATAGCTCAGTGGTAGAGCATTATGCTATGGTATAAACGAAATACCATGATATGTAACGATGATTCACGATATCTTTTGAAATAAGATGCACAACCTCCCTGGTCATACTGTGTCGTGTATTGTGTCCGATTGACACCAATCTTGGCAAGCATTCATATTTCATATGGACGGACATAAGTCCCGAACAGCATGCTCAAATTCCTCATACGGTGTCGTGCATTGTCCATCTGGTGTCAGATTGACACCAAACTTGGCGAGCATTCATATTTCAACTTAAGTCCCAAACCGCATTCCCAAATTTCACATACGGTGTCGTGCATTGTCCGTCCGATGTCCGATTGACACCAAACTTGGTGAACATTCATATTTCAACTCAAGTCCCGAACCGCATGCCCAAATTCATTCCAAAACTACGACTTTTGAGGTTAAGGCCTGGGGTCCTACCCGGCCCCTCAACAACACCTATGTTTGTCCTTCATGTCTATTCTGATGTCTCTGTCTTGCTTATGTCTCAACTTGTCTTCAATCCCCACTTTGCGTGGTGGTGTGTTGGATGATGCATCGTCCTCCTCGATCGCATCATGACACTCTTCTATATTGGCCCGCATGTGGCTGGATGAGCATCTCTTGAGGGATGCCGCTTTGCTTGTCATGGCGTGAGGGTCACAACCTACTCTCTTCATATAATGGTTGTGACATTCTTCCATAACCTACTCTCTTCATACTATGGTTGTGGTTGTGACTCTTCATAGTATGGTTGTGGTTGTGACATTTCATAGTATGGTTGTCACATTCCCCCAATTAACTTAGTCATCGTCTTCTCCCCCAACCTACTCGCCTTCATAGTATGGTTGTGGTTGTGACATTTCATAGTATGGTTGTCACATTCCCCCAATTAACTTAGTCATCGTCTTCTCCCCCAACCTACTCTCTTCGTAGTATGGTTGTGGTTGTAACATTTTATAGTATGGTTGTCACATAGTATGGTTGTGGTTGTGACATTTCATAGTATGGTTGTGACATTCTCCCCCATCCTACTCCCTTCATAAGTATGGTTGTGACATTCTCCCCCAATTAACTTAGTCATCGTCTTCTGACAGTCTCCCCCATCCTACTCTCTTCATAAGTGTGGTTGTGACATTCTCCCCCAATTAACTTAGTCATCGTCCTCGATGAGAATCTCAACGTTGTTTTACTTGTCATGGCGTGAGAGTCACAACCTACTCTCTTCATTGTATGGTTGTGACATTCTCCCCAACGTATAACTTAGTCATCATCCTCGATGCTCTCTTCATAGTATGGTTGTGACATTCTCCCCAACTTATAACTTAGTCATCGTCCTCAATGAGAACCTCACTTAGTCATCGTCCTCGATGAGAACCTCAACGCTGCTTTACATGTCATGGCGTGAGAGTCACAACCTACTCTCTTCATAGTATGGTTGTGACATTCTCCCCAACTTATAACTTAGTCATGGTCCTCGATGCTCTCTCTTCATAGTATGGTTGTGACATTCTCCCCATCTCCCCAACGTATAACTTAGTCATCGTCCTCGATGCTCTCTTCATAGTATGGTTGTGACATTCTCCCCAACTTATAACTTAGTCATCGTCCTCGGTGCTCTCTCTTCATAGTATGGTTGTGACATTCTCCCCAACTTATAACTTAGTGGATTCATAGTATGGTTGTGACATTCTCCCCAACTTATAACTTAGTCATCGTACTCGATGAGAACCTCGATGACTTACTGGGACACAATCATATTGCATTCTCCCCCACTTAACTTAGTCATCGTCCCCGATGAAAACCTACTTGGGACACAATCATATTGCATTCTCCCCAACTTATAACTTAGTCATTGTCCTCGATGACTTAGGACACAATCATATTGCATTCTCCCCCAGGATTGTGGATATGGTTGTGCATCTTATTTCAAAAAATATCGTGGATCATCATGGCATTTCGTTTATACCATACCATAATTGAAAGAAAGGGCCATACCATAATTGAAAGAAAGGGCCCAACCAGGTTCAAATGGGTGACCTCTTGATCTGCAGTCAAATGCTCTACCACTGAGCTATGAACCCATTTTTATGGGTACATAATTATTATACATTATTTCATATATAATATAGTCTCCATGACATGATATATAGGGAGGTTGTGCATCTTATTTCAAAAGATATCATGAATCATCATTACATATCATGGCATTTCGTTTATACCATAGCATATTTCTTATACATTGTTTGATATGATATGTTATTATGATATGATATGCTTTGATCATATGTTATGCTATGATGATATTATATGTTATGATGCTATGATATATTATGATGATGTAATATGTTATGACGACATGAGATGCATGACGATATAATACATTATGATGAGATCTCATGTTCCGATGATATTCATGAATCTTCTATTCTTCCTCAAAGTATTCCTAGCTATGACTAACAGAAAACTAAGGCTTGTGTGTGTCTCTTGAAAAAAATCCACTAGAGATTGGAGATTAAGAGGTCAATTCTCCAATCTTCTAGAGAGAATTTTCCATTCTCTAACGAGGTCTGGGTTAATCACAAAGCGGCCAAAAACAATATTTTCGACTCTGGAGCCACCTACAACTTCATATCGAAGATCAAAACAATACACCTGAATATCCTTTGGCATCAAGAAGAAAGAAAGATGAAGGTCGTTAAGTTATTAGCTCTACCTGTCTTAGGAGTTGTGATGAGAACTCCGATCAAGTTAGGGACTTTGACTGGACGAACCAACTTTGCGATAGTCAAGATGGATGACTTTGACATTGTGTTAGGGGTGAACTTTCTACTAGAACACAAAGTCATTTCCATGCCCCTAGCAAATACTTAGTAGTAATGAGATCCAATCCAATGATCATCCAAAAAAACACCCGTCAGCTAGGAGAGGTGAAAATGATGTCGGCACTAAAGTTGAGAACGGATCTTAGCCTTGATGATCCTAAGCTCGTTCTCAGCACCGTATTTGAAGAGGGAAGCTCAAGTGAGTCAACCCAAATAAAAGCCTCACAATCAATACAAAAACATCGTGACGTGAGACAAGGAAGTCAGACAAAGTATTTATCTCCACCTGAGCACATAAATCATGAGATTGATTTTATATCGGGGGCAAGATCACCTGCCACAAATGAATGTCATACAATTATGCCTGAGCTAGCTAACTTATACAAAAAGTTAAATGACTTGCTAATAGTCAGGTTCATTAGACCCACAGAGACAGAGACAAATCTCAGAAGTAACACATGTTCACATAGCGTTGCTTTATTCAATTATTTCAAATTATTTTCAAACGTTTTCCTCGCTCACGTTTTCTAAAATATTTCTCACAAACGTGACTCGAGGCTCAAGCATATGTCGACGTTGTCTGCAAAGTCCAAATTTTTTACGGCTGACTTGTTCGCTAGGTTAGAACAAGTACCGCACAATCACAGTCCCCATTGCCATAAGAATGTAATTGTGACACCTAACAATATCTGTCCGTTGCTAATATCATTAAATATGTGTTGCATCACCTATTCAAGCAAAAAATAGTAAACTCTCTATTCCTAAACCCTCATCGGATTAGAATTGTGAACTACCTATTTTAGGTATAGTAAACTATCTATCATATCCCCTTTTTAAGGCTAAGATAGTAAATACATGTTGCATTGCCTTTTCAAGCAGAAACAATAATCTTCCTATTCTCATACCCTATCGGGTTAGAACAATATGAGACCATGTCTCTCCATTAGACACAACTATAGGTACCTTAGTAGTATACCTTCTATGACTCTTGGGATTCTCTATAGGGTGAACTGAACTCTATAGGTATGAAGTAAACTCTAATCTCTCTTGGCTAACTTATAATATGTATTCAAGAGCACATAGCATTATCTAATAGCATAATTGGGCATTGGTCCTATTCGACTCTTTCAAGTATTTCTTAAAATTTGCTCCATGTGGTTACTTACTTGTTTGTCTACTTTTCGAGCTTGATTCGAGCCTTCAAAAAATTCAAGTTCTCCAAAATTTCTCGATATGTCCTAAATTAAGTTCATGAGACCCTTTGGCAGGATGATCCTCTCTCTCGCCTTTTCTCTTTTGCTTGTGGTGGGATACTCTTTAGGAGGATTGTCTCGAGAGGGGTGGAAGACAGTATTATCGAGTGTTTTGAGGTGTGGAAGGATAGGGTGTCAATGTCACATCGTCAATTCGTGGATGATACTATTTTCTTTTGCTTTGGCAAGGAGAAGTCCTTCCTCATATCGAACCATATCTTGGCTTTCGATGTCATGTCGGGACTTAAGATCAATAGTGAAAAGTTCCAAACTCTAGATTTAAATTGTGATCATGTGGGTAGATGAGTTGCTACGGTGTATTGTGAGATTAAGTCTTTCTCTACCTTTCCTTATTTATATTATTTATCCTCTATGAAATATTTGAGAAGGAACTGACAAACGTCTTGGCTCTCTTATCTTTGATCGAGGGGTTTGAGTATAAACTAGGGATATTGAGATATTTGTTATTGTAGTTGGTTCTTTCATCATTTGTTGAATCCCTCTTTGGCCGATGAGTATGGTTTGATGATATATTTGGCTGGGGGATAGCACCTTATCTTTGTTCCCTTGCCTTTACCATAAATGTCTATGGTTTTATGTGAATCAAGCAAGAGAGGCTCAAAGGAGAGGCTCAAAGGAGAGGCTCAAAGTTCAAGTGTGGACTCTTCCATTCAAGTGATCATTAACTTTGTGCAAATATTGAGAGAGAAGCTGTTTATTCAACCCTCAAAAGTAGTAAGTGAGCAGATGACTTTAAATATTTGTTTATTAAAACCACACCGTTCTATATTTATAATTTAAATAAATTATAAATAAAATGGAAAGAGTAATAAACGGATAGTCCATGATCAGGAATCAGGAACAATAAATGAATGTACAATATGAGCCTATGATCAATAATAAAATATGATAGGAAAGTTGCCATTATTGACGGCAAAAGTTGGTGCCGGGGGATCCATCCGCATTACCTGCTATCTGTCGTGTTTCTGCTGCCTTTCAATATCTAGGTGGTGAGGGTCCTTTTTAGAAATAGAGCGAGCCTTATGAGTATTGAATCTCCTTTGAAATAGAATCTCTTCCTATTCTCACGGTTAAGAAACTGGGAAAGAAACCTGAATTCTTCGCACCTTCAACCATGGATTTTGAAAGCAACCACACCATTCCATATCACGCTGTAAAGCTAGGTATATATATATATATATATATGGTAAATGAAAGGATCTAAACAACTACTAATAGTAAAAAACTATATCTCATATATGATACATAATTTATATATATGGTTATATCTCTCCTTGTAACGACTAACTTTTCGAAGGACTCGAGCCATGGACGGTTACTTACTAATGTGAAAATAAGTAAAAATGCATCGTGCATGCACTTTGAAATTCAATTAAAATGGTAATGAAAATTTACTTTAAAAAAATTATATAAAGAGAAGACCACTAAAATACACCACAAGATCAAACTAATTAAAATACATGAAATAGTAAGTACAAAGGAACTCCAAACTAAAGTGTGATGACATTCCCTATAGCCAACAACTCACATGTGCTTCCGTTCCATTGCTACGTCAAGCTCCACTTGAAAAGAATGTTGAAGTAGCAGAGAAGATTAAATAAAATATGTTCAGTAAGCACCTTGTTGGTAGTTCATATTTCGTTTTTAACTCTTAGTCTTGTTCATACATACGGTATCTTATTTTCTTTTAGGGATTCGTTTCTCATATAGGCTCTTCTTAGGTTACACCCTAGGTTTACTCATTCTACTTTCTCTTGATTTTTGGTCCTATCTAAACCTCCAACCCTTGGAATATTCTTAAGGTCGCTAGAGACCTAGTTAGTTGTTTCAGTTAGTCTCTCATCATCATCATATCTATAAGTTCTTGAGGCGCGACCTCGGTATAAGTCTCATAGGATTCATGCATGCTAAAGCTCGACCAACTCTAAGGTGCAACTGTAGACCCCTGCCGCTCGTGGCAAGTTCACTAAAAGAAAACTAACTGGCAAACTTCCAAATAATCCCCACAGGGCACAAAGCATACATCCTAAAACCATAGGCCAGTTCTATGGTTATTCGAACCCCTGACCATCAAGTCAGGTTTACGATGAGGGGCTAGTTGGCGAACCCTTACCATCCCCGTATAACCGCATAACTCACATAAATGAACAATAATCATAACCAACTCGTAAGATACAATTGTGGACCTCTGCCGCTCATGTCAGACTCACTATAGGAAACTAACTAGCAAACTTCATAGTAGCCCACACAGGGTACCGTCATAAATCATAACATATCATCAATCAGTTCTATGGTTTTCCGGACCCCTGATAATCGAGTCAGGTTTACGATTGGAGGTTAGTTGGCGAACCCAAAATGCTTAAGGTCTGAAAATGGAGGAAAGTACGACAAGTCAGAATTCAAAGCATTTTGTGCAGCTGAGAAAATTAGATTAACAAAAACAGTTCCTGATAAAGCAACACAAAATGGTATTGCTGAAAGAATGAGCATAACATTGAATGAGCGAGCAAGGAGTATGAGGATTCGTTCTAGTTTGCGAAAGGCATTTTGGGTTGATGCTGTAAATACAACAGTCTACTTGATCAATATAGGGTCGCCAGTACCCTTGGGGTTCAAGCTTCCATAAGAGGTATGGACAGGAAAATAACTCAAGTACTCTCACTTGAGAACTTTTGGCTACACAGCGTATGTTCGTGTTGATCCAGAGTAGAGTGATAAGCTTGACGTTGAGGCTGTGAAGTACTACTTCATAGGTTATGATTCTGACATGTTTAGGTAGAAGTTTTGGGATGTCAAGAACAAAATAATCCTGAGACAACGTGACATGACTTTTGATGAAGATGTCCTGTACAATAATAAAGAGAATAAAGGTTTCGAGACAGTAAAGCAAGTGGGAGTTGAGGTTGAGTTGCAAAATAATTAACATAGTGATATTGTAGCAGATACTCGAGAAATTTCTGAGATTGTTGTTGAGGAGCCAGAGGTGGAGCAAATGACACTTGAGCAGATGTTGAGAAGATTATCCATAACTATCAGACTACTAGATAGGTATGTACCTTCATTATACTATTTGTTGCTGACTGATGCAGGAGAACCAAAGCCCTTCGACTATGCTCTACAATTGGAGGATACAATCAAGTGAGAGCAAGTCATGGATGATGAGATGAGTTGGATGTCTAGTCTTCAAAATTGTGTTGCTCCTTCGTCTACTAAGGTTGAGTACGTGGCAATAGTTGATGCTAAAAAAGAGGTGATATGGATGACAGACTATCTAGAAGAATTAGACAAGCGCGAGAAGTTTCTTCATGTAGATAGTTAGAGTATCATACAGTTCATGAAAAACCTGGTCTATCAAAGACAAAACACATCATAAGATGATATCATTTCACTCTTTAGGTTATGTGTTTGGAGAAGATAGAGGGTTCAAAGATTCTAGAAAACATATTAACATGTGTCGATGTTGGAAAATTGAGGTTGTGCAAAGCTTCAATTACTACAGTGGTGAAGATGATGATAGTCGTTTGAGAATAAAATTCTTGGTTGATTGGATTTGTCTCCAAGTAAAAAAATTGTTGGGTTATAGAGTCGGTTGTTTATTTATAGCTCAATCAATGGTTATACATAGTAAAACTATATATTATAAATCACATGTAAAGCAAATAATCATATATAGTAACAACTATGTAGAGTAAAATATTATATCGGGTAAAGCTATATATGGCAAGTGACATATAAAGTAAATAGTAAACAAGTACATATAGTAAAAGACTATATCGAGTATAACTATATATAATAAATGACATATGAAGTAAATAGTTTATATATTAAACAACTATGTATAGTAAATAGGTATATATAATTGATAATTATATCTAGTAAAACTATATATAATAAAATGAATTTTATATATATATCCTTTTAGGTAGTGTTTTAAAAATATATAAAAAAAAGGTATTTTCTGTCTCCTTCATTCTCTTGTGTCCTACTTTTTTTAGTTAATATTGTGCGATCCTAACACATGTATGTTAGAGTCCGTACATGGAATTTTGTGGGGACCCAAATTTATCAATCGAGTAACTAAACACCGTTCCCGAGCACTTCCTCCTACACCATGAACACTCAGCACTACCAAAATTGTCTCTATACTTGGAACCCTTGCTATAAGTAAGATTTTATCATTTAAATCTTCTTCATTGAAGGTTGTTACTTCATTTAGTAGTTAACCTTTTTTTTGTCTTTCATTTCCTTGAATTGTTTAGTTTGTCATCTGCCACACATAAGTGGTTGCCTGACCTAATAACGGCAGTCTTGAACGCCTAGAAGAGCTTGGAAGGTTGCAAATAAGTGAGAGAATTGGTAAGTGAGTGCATCGCATGAAATTAGAATAGCAGCACTCTATAAATAAGTTCATTGTCAAATTGGAACTTGAAATTCAATCTGTTTATTATTCCTTAAATTTTGTATTGTCAAATTGGAAATTGGTTTATGTATTAGCAAACTGTTCGAAATGGAAATGCAATGTGTGAATCTGGCTCAGCAGTATGGTAATGAGACATAAGAGATAAAATGTGAGTCGGGCGTTAGGTGGGAGTAGCCATCTGTCGTTCTAATTTGCAATGAAGACAACAACACAGAATTGGACAAGGTAGATATTAAATGAAACCAAATGGAATTCAACAAAAAGACACACAAAAAAGAAATCTTTATAGATATGAACAGCCCGTGATGATGAAGACACTGCCCATTGTCTGTGCCCTTCGTATTGGGTACCCGTGAACACCCAAGAACATCATCATCTTCACTCATGTTTTCATGTCTTGTAGCTCTTTTCTTCTTATGTCTGCCAACAATTATTCCCCCATTCTCCATTTTTCTACCGTTTTGTACATTTGTCTTACGACCGTATTTGAAGGAAACCCAAAAGGCAACGTGATGTTTTGATAACTAAACAAACTTGAAACTTAAAGGATTCAAATAAAAAATTTCAATGAAGAAATGACATTTTGAGGGTGGAGAGTGAAATCTGATTAGCTTTGGACTCAATTCTATTACTTTCATACATCCATATGACCCGTTACGATTGCTGCTGATTCATCGCCAACTCCGAATGTTCTAAATGAGATTCAAACTCTGAACAAAGTGTTAGTGAAGTGAAAGGTTCTAAAAGTGGAAAGAACATTCATCTATGGGCCCAATTTGTGTTAAATGACATAGAAGACAATTAGATGAAAAGAGTTAAAATTGGTGTGTGTGGTGACTCTACTTGTCTCGTGAACCAACATGGCCCCATTCCCAATTATGTGAATCATTCACAATTCTTCTCTTCTTATTCATTTGTCAGAGTTTCCAGAACACTCCCATATGGGAATTTAGATAGGGATAAAGAGGGCCTTGGTTTTTGAAAGATTGGTATAAAAAGGAGAGCAGGGTTCCACTTCGTATTCACAGTTCCTCTAAGAATTGTGCGCAATATGAAGATGTGTTGGACTTTGCTTCTCTTTGCTCTGTTTCTGAGCCTCACTTCCCACAATGCCTTCTCTCACACTCTTCACAACAACAAGCCTGCTGTTGTTGTCGGCACTGTGTTCTGCGACACTTGTTCCCAACAACGCCTCTCCAAGTCTACCTATTTCATCTCAGGTCCTTCTTATTTCTCGTTTACGATCTTTACTTACCACTTAAAGGCGCATCTAATTTGAGGTTATATTCTTTGCTTGCAGGAGCCATTGTTGCAGTTGAATGCAGAGACCATACAACCTCTGAAACCAATTTCAGACAGCAAGCGAAGACCAACAAAAATGGAAATTTCAAAGTAGTCTTGCCATTCTCTGTGCAAGAACACACCAACAAAATGGAAACCTGTTCTGTAAAAATGATCAAAAGCAGTGACCCCTTCTGCTCTGTACCCTCCTCTGCTACTTCCTCTTCTCTAAAACTGAAGAACTCTAAGATCAGAGATGGCACCAGGGTTTTCTCAGCTGGGTATTTCGCTTTCAAGCCATTGAAACAGCCCACTTCGTGCAATCGGAAGAACACCGACATTTTGAAATCCAAACAAGTGAACCCTCAGCTTCCTTTTCCGCCGATTGTTCCGCCGGTTATTCAGCCGCCATCGATTCTGCCGCCCAACCCTCTGCAGCCGGCGCCGCTGATCCCGAACCCGTTCCAGCCGCCAGCTCCGTTGATTCCGATCATTCCTATGCCGCCGTTGCCAATTTTAACACCGCCGTCTCCTCCGCCGACGGTGTTGCCGCCGTTTATACCGCCATTTCTGCCGCCGATCCCTGGTATTCCGTCTGGTCCGCCAAGAGTGAAAAAGATTCCATGAAGGATGATTTATGATTTTATTTGTAGTGATGTGAAGAGGTGTGATGGTGGGGAGTAAGAAGTAGAATATCGGAAATAAGTGGAGGAACACAATATTGGGTTTTTTCTAATACTATTTAAACTTTGAATCAGAATTTGAAGTACATCCATCCTCATATTCTTCCAACCCAACACAAAATATTCACTTTCCCGAGCTTGTTTAGTTAAGGGGCGATTAAACTCCGAGAATTTAAAGCTACTAGTACACTACGTTAAAATGATAATTCAAAAGAAATTCGATTCAATTATATTTAAATAAATAAATAACTTATGGATTAAGAAGTATTTGATAAGAATTAAAATATACAAGTAAATTCATATTGCCTCAAATGTTTTTTGTTTTAATAAAAGATATTGATCGTATTTGGCTTGCTTGTAGTTTTTGCATAACAGAGGCGGTGCGGCGGGTGGTGGAGAGATTCTTTCTTATCCCATCCTATTTTTATTTTTTAAAATATGTATTGGAAATATAAATATATATCTTATGAACCGATGTATCCATTTATATTTCACCTCACACATTTTATATTCCTCCTCGAATTGACGCAAGTATATTGCAATATTATCCTTACAATTAAAGAAATGCTAGTTGGAGAATACCTCCTCTAACGGCATCTAAGCTGGCTTGGGTATGATACGTTCGGACCCTTTCTTACTAGTTTTAACTCTTCATAAGTGTTTAAAGTCAGCATGACTACTTTTAACTGGTTTAAATTATTTTATACAAAATTCTAATAGTAGAATTCTTATTTATGATTGTGGGACTTTTTTGGTACAATTAAATTTCAGATAGCAGCTTTGGTCTAGATCAACTAAGTAAGTGATTCTACTATCGATTTGGTTGGAAGAATTGCTTTACGTATGATGACACATGCTTAGTGGTCCTACACATGTATATGTGTGATATGCTTAATATGTGATGTTATGATATGTGTCGCTATATGATTTGTCAAATAACATTACAGCCCAAGGGGTATGCAAGCTGACCTAATGAGCCCATGCTCGCACATATGGGTCATGTGCAGAGAAGTACTTCCTATCCAATTTGCCCAAATTGGAAAAGCTACCTAAGAGAAGACAATTTTAAATTATAGATCTTATCATTCTTTATGTGTTTACATTTCTTGACTCATTCTGCATGTGGTCACAACCTTTGTTATTATTCATGGGATCACAACCTTTGTTACTATTCATGTGGTCACAACCTTTGTTATTATTTTATTTCAGATAAAGGCAAGACACTTACTTACCGAGCATTGTTTAGGGTATCGTTTTAATCTTTTCTTTGGTTTTATTTATATTTCCTATTGATAACTTTTTGTTGTTTACTTTAAGTTCATGATATCATTTTAGCAAATTAAGTTCATGACATCATTTTAAGAATGTTCTACATAAAAAGGTCACATCATGTATATATCTAGAGATGGTTTGGCATATCATGTATATATCTAGAGATGGTTTGGCATGGGTAATATTTTCTTTTTGTAATTGACAAAAAAATTAAATGTACTATTCAATTTTTTAAAATATGATAATGCTTTTCTAATATATTAGTAAATAATGAATGATAGATTGGTTTTTTTTTTTTTAGAAGATATATAGTCATCATAGAATGAACAAAATACATAAAAATTTCCTAATAAATTCATCATTACAATTGTTCTAATTAATGAAGTTTAATACAAATGAAAATAGATATCAAATATATCAATACAACCTAAATTTATCCAAACTCGTTGGCTCTACATAACACAAAATTAGATCTAAAATGGTAGAATAGAATTTAACCTTACATGCTACGCAACATTGATGAAGCTGAGATATGAGGCTCGTAACATAAAACAATGTAAAATTATATATGGTATGAGAAAAGGAAATGGAAGAACACTGAATGCTATATTAATTAGCCAATTTAATAAGGGTGGCAGAGAAAGGATTCATACAAGATGAGGTGCTCCAAAAGGAACCAAAACTTGGATAGTACAACTCATCTCTCAACAGTTCATTGCATCGAAATCATCCAACTTATCGTTATATTGTAGAACCTTTCTCTTTATCTTCGATGAATCAACCCATGTGATGAAGTCCTCCATGTTCCTTGTAACTAGGAATGCTGGGTCATTAACTGTCTCTGGACCAACTCTAATATGCCCTTGCTCAATGTATGTAACAGCTTCCCTCAAGTGCTCGGCGAATTTCAAACGTACCAGTACTGTCGACAGCCTCCGTCTGCAACGAGAAAGGGGAAAACAGGGTTGAGGTCAAAATAATATGCAGCAAAAGGATGAGGGTTCATGTATTGGTAATACTGGGCTATTAGCAGTAGAAAACATGAAAAACTCCAAAGAAGAAATGAATTATTTTCTGCAGGATGTTCGTTTTACCTGCAAAAGGATGACACTGACAGGCGATCGCATAAATTCAAGCTCTGTCTGGTTGGTATCACGCCCATATTGTACCTGTTATATTTTTTTTTTCAGGAGAGCAAAGGTGGGAATATGTTACAGATAAAGTTGCAAATAATAGTAGACATGGTTATATATAATCAGATTATATTAATTCATCTCAGTTTAGTCAGATTAGCATGAAATTATTCATTCAGATTAGGATCATCTATAAAAAAGGATTTGGCTTCTTGGAACGTTGGACGAAAAGATATTATTACTGACAAGTTTAAAATGATTTCAGCTTTAGAAAATTATAATACACATTACTCATGATGAATATTGATAGTTTCTTAAGCCATTATTAGTCCAGAATCTTGGACAGCTTGAAAAAATGAAGTGGTTCTTGAAACATTGAGCCAAAAGATATTGATAAGTCCATTGAAAAGTTGATAGTTTCTTTAATATGATAGGTATAGGCGTAAATCGGACAACTAAAGTCTAAATCATTCGTAGAAGAAATAAGAAACAAACCCTTCATTCTATAAACCCTAAAGAGTATTGGGCAATAAGAGAAACATGATCAGCAATGCTTTATCAAAGAAGTTTGCGTCGATGACACAAATGTGGATCATTTTTTTAATGCAAACACAATTGTGGCTGGAGGATTTGAATGTAATGACTCCTCTCAATCTCATAACTAGCCCTTGAATTGTTAGAACCTCTACTAAGCTAGAAGGGGAGATTTTGGCAGTGATCGAATGAACAGTCTAACAACATGCCATAAATTTCTTCTCATCACTAATTTACACAAATAGACGACAAACTTGCTTAATGTAATGCAGGAAATTGTGTCTAAAATTATAGCCAAAAGGAGGCAAGAACTCACAGCTTTTCGAGGAGTTTCTCGGTTAATTCCAATCGGAAAGGGTCTTTCTCGTTCATCTTCTTCAACATGCAAACCAGCTTCTGGACGCCCCGGCATATGCTCGAATACCTAAAACATCAAATGAAATAAAATAAAAATCAAAGCGGTAAACACAAAGAAAGTGGTAGAAATAGAAGAAGATGGATGAAAGGGGAAAGTACTTCTTGTAATCATCCCGTCCGGTGATGTGATAGCGATGCATCACTTGGGTTTCTCTATGACCTCCTTCTCTCTTCCATTCTAAGAAGTTGACCTTCTTCAAAAGCTTCTGCTCGTGAAACTTCAGCTTCCTCATCGGCTCTTCTGTTTCACCTCAAAACAGTTCGCAGCTGAAGAAGGTCTTGGTGTCGAACAAACAAGAGTGTCGCCGGAGAAGGGAACGTGGGAGAACAGAAGAGGGAGAAGGGAGAGTGGGAGCGGCGAAGAAAAGCTTGTGGGCGACGGCAGAGATAGAAGAAAATAACAAAATTTTAGGGTTTAAACAATCAAAAGCCCTAAACATTTTGCTGGGCCTTGGGCAGTAAGGGTATCTTGTTGAGCCCACCTTTATGTAGTGGGCCTAAGAAATTGGGCTGAGGAGGTGGTAACTACATAGCCATGAGCCCACAAACGAAACTTGGCTCTCATTTATATTATTTTGGTTGATTATTTACAAACAAATTCTAACATCTTCAAATATGGGTAAGACCAAAACAAATCTAATATATTTTTCATGTTTCTTTAGAATTATTTTATAATTATTTAATTAATTGGGTGTCCTTACTGCATAAATACCCTGGTAACATAATTGAAAAATGTAAGGAAACTTAATTTTATTTTAGAAAAAACTATTGAGTGAGTTAAATACTTGTAAATATTAGTCTGATCAGAAGAGTAATTACGTTCATGATTGGGAAATGGGGTTTACATTTTCTGATGAACACGAGGCTCGAGGTCGAGAATGAAGCCATGGAAGACGAGGGCAATGGCAACAATGCTCCTGTGGCCTTGCTGATGGCTCTTCCACGTTCTTAGCGACTCAACTAAATGAGAGCAGCACTAAGAACTGTTGGATATCCAATCTGAAATAAAAGCATCCTAGAGATACAAATATTTTAACCTCATAAACCATGCAACTAAAAATATTCTCAGGGGATCTCATTAATCTGGAGAATTACAGGCTACAATACATAAGGAGAAAGCCATCTACAATCAAAGAAATCCCAGTTGCTAACAGACCATGACCTGTAAAAAAAATGGCCAAGATTATCCCCCAAAACACCACCCCCACCCACCCATTTAAGGAAAAAATAATAATAATAATAATAATATCACACTCGAAGATGGAAGAGAACAAAGAAGGCACAGGGGTAAGATAAAGAAGCAGCTCAGTGTAACACACTACACCCCTGTTCTAAGCTTCTTGTGAGCTTGTTCTGAGTCCTCACTGAAGTAGCCATGTAAACTCTGTGCCGTCACTTGATTGTTCAAAGATTGTTTTTTGTCATCCTGGTGAAATAATGGATCACATCACAGAAGAAACAACATCACATCAATTCAACTAGCTAGCAGAAGAAAAGACTTCAAAAGGCCAAGGTGAAGATTTTGAACCTCTGAAAGGGACAACGATCTATTTGCTCGTCTTCCTACATCAACTTTCACTGAGATGTTTGTCTGTGACAAATCAACGCCTGAAGCCTGCAGGGCCTGGGTCAGGGTACTTAGTAACCTGCTCAATACAGAAACCATGTCAATCATAATACAAAAGAAAACTAAAGGGCTAAAACCAGAACATGGATTAAATTACATTCAGGACAGTTCAAGCCTTATAAGAACATTTACAGGGAAAAAAAATAGAGCTGGTAATTACATAAAAAGCCTCTTCTCGCTTTATCAAATCAATTATCTACCATCACAAGGGCAAGATGATACCAAGGAACTGCCTCATGCAGGCAAGGCAACTACACATTTTCACGATTGTGCCGAGGATATTTGAATTTAGCTAAAAAAGGGAAAGAAGCAGCATCTTCCAAATTTAATATCAAGAAGGTCAGACACAATTCATATAAAACTCATGGTAGATGCTCACCCATGGGAATAGACACCTGAGATACCCTCCATTTCACTTTCCACAGAGAGATCCTCCTGATCACTAACAGCATGGTTCAGAAAACCAGTAGTGGTATGGGTTCGACCCTGCAATAATTCGGTCTGGGTCTTGGAAGAGATGTTCTCTGATCCTGATGCAGGCTCGTCCAAAGACTCGGTTGATAAACTACCTCTTCCAACAGGTTCAAATACAATTGGTTGTGCATGCATGCCCATAGGGAGTCCTTGAGTAGCAGAGACAAAGGTATGATCCACCGCATTTAATACTGCAGCAGGACCCATGTCAGCATCCATCACATTCGGTGCATTTGTTAGCATTGCTTGGGAAAAAACGACAGCACTCTCATGATTGGAACCCCGCTTTACCACTTGGGAATGATCAACATAACTTTCAGCAGCTCTATAGTTCTTCTGACAGAAGTCGATTAGACAAATTACAAGATATTTCAGAGTTTGGAGAACAAACATGCCAGGGCAGCTTTTAAGTGTTTGTTCGCAGTTTCATTCATTAATAAGGGGAGTTGCTTATCCATCCATGACTCTCATAATCTCAAAAGAAAGAACAATATTGTAAAACGATTTCTAACATGAAAAGCATAATTAAGGGACCTTCCTAACTCAATTTCCAGAAAAAAGAAGCAAGAAAGTCACCAAACTGGTGAATGACAAGGTGAAAACAAAAGTCAATCAAGAAGAAGATTATACCCATGGAACCAATTTTGAAGGCTCTGAATTCCAACCTTGGCATGACCCTTCGTACATATTTAACTTCTCTTGTAGAAATTGAATGTACTCAATTACCTGATGTACAAATATGTCAAAGATTAATTTATACAACTAACAAGGAATTTCAAAACTAGAATAGGTAATATGCGAGACATACCTCTAACAAGAATGAAGCCTTGTCTCTTTTTTGATCATTCTGAGGTATGAGGTCTCTCAAAATCTGAAATCTGCCCCCATCAGAACACAATATTTCACAAAAACGTGAGATTGTCACGAAGATCCTAAAAAGAAACCCAGAACAAAAGGGCATATAAAAAATTAAAGAGAAAATATCCTGAAAACTAATCCATTAACACTTCAAAAGAAAATAATCCACAAGGTCGAGTAAATTTTTTTACATATCGTTTCATGGAGCGAAATGCAGCAGCATCTTGGTATCTAAGAAAATGATTTTCATAAAATATAACTCATTGAAACAGAATGTGGCAAGTCAATGTGCTACTGTTCATACAACAATCCTGAACAAGGTAAAATTTGAAGCGACTTCCAATTAATATCCAAACGCGACAAAACATATACGAGTTGCTCTAACATCTGAATACCCATGATCCCATATATTTAACTGAGAAACCATACAAATCTGCTTCGCTTTATTTTCACATAACATAACTCAAACGAGGCAATAGAAATACACGTATCCCTCAGACATGCTGAAGTATCCAAAAAGCCATTTGTATCAGCTCAAAAAGCCGAAAAACAAAAGGCCAATTTTTTTTTTTTTCTTAAAAAAGATCAAATTAGAATATCATTACAACTTTTTGGTACAAATTGAAGTATAAGCAGTACGCGGCCGCAACATACCTTTCATTAATTTTACTTCTCCTTCGCTGCTCGGTTTCGGAGTGTTTAGACCGATGACCACTCGCCTTGCTTTCCCCACTCTTCCCCTCTATTTTCACTCCCAACTCTGTAAAAGAAAAAAATGAAACCCATGAACCATTTCATTTCTTAAGAATAAAAAACTGAGGATTCAATTCAAAACCCAGAAACTAGAGAGAGAGAGAGAGAGAAAATACCGTTCCCGTCATCTTGGAAGCGTTCGTGGACGGACTTGGAAGACTTCACCATTGGTAATCCGAATGCAGTGCCGAAACAGTGCCTGGAACCTTAGATTTGAAAGCTCCAAGAAGAAGGTAAGGAAACGAAGAAATGAAAAGGGAGGGATATTGTGAAGTATTCGAACGGCAGAGTAAAAGAAGTAGAAGAAGGTTGAGAGTAGACTTGGAGAGCAATGGAAGCCCTAGAACTGGAGGAGAGGGTGGAGACTTAGAACTCGATATCTGTTTCTTCATTTGCTTTTGTTTTTTTTTTTTTTTTTAAATATTTATTTATAATTGAAATTATTGAAATTATTGCAAGGCTTCTGTTGGTAGTGGCGACTGCTAATTTGCGCCGATTTAGCACCGACCTTAGAGTTGCTTCCAGTGGGCCTATGTTTGGGTTTGGGTTTGAAGCCTGCCTTTGGGCCTTTCCTTGCCTACCTGAGTCCCTAGGTCTTGTAAATTCAAGCATTAAGGATTTTTTGTTTTTGCTTTTTATTATTAAAGTAATTTAACTAAATATTTAATTCCAATACAGTACAAATATAGAAAAGAAAAAAAAAAAAAAAAAAACTCTCAACAACAGCAACCGTGTGTCATAGACTTTGATCGGCCAAGTGATAGAACTGTAGATGGTCTCCAAACGTCTGTGTGGACCATTTCCAACCGCACTTTCTTCAATTCTCTGGTAGCCTTTATGAAGCTAACTCGTTTATGTTTATCTGTTTATTCCTAATGCAGCTCTCACGAGGACTCATATTAACTGATTTCTGACCTTCTAAAAACTCTTTCGCAACCAGCATTTTCATTCCTTTGATGCTCATATGTTCGAGTCTATTGTGTTATAGACTTTAATTTGAAACACTCTCAACAACAACAACCGTGTTCGTACACCCTGTAGTGGTGTATAAGGTTCTAAATTTTGTGACACGTGCTACCACCATAATACCCTTCACAATCTTCCAGGAACTCTTCCCAAATTTTGTTGCATAACCTGTGTTACCCAACTGACCAATAGAGATCAGGTTTTTTCTTGAAACTAGGAATATATCTAACATCATTTAATGTCCATTGATTTCCACGAACCCTTTCCAAACTTTGTTGCATAACCTATACTATCTAATTGACAAATAGAGATCAGTTTCTTCTTAATATCAGAAATATATCTAACATCCTTTAAGGTCCACTTCTTTCGTACATGAGTTTTCATGCAGACATCTCATTTCCTTCGATCTCCAAGGCTTTGTTGTCGGGGAGTTGCACCTTTCTAAATTTTTCATATTTGAAACTTGAAACAATTCCTTATTTGGAGACGAATAAAAAGATGCACCTGAATCCAAAATCCAAAATTCAATCGAACTATCCATGCTGAGGATTAGAGCATCCCTTTGGTCTGTTTGGAATATTTTCACCGTTTTTTTATTTTGATCGACCTTTGTTTGGGTCCTTTAATTTACTTTTTCTCCTTTGGTCATCACTGAGTTAAGCACTAGATGAATCCCCAAATTTTCATTTATGAATACTTTTGTTGAGAATTACATCTCGAATTTCATCGAACTTTAGTTTCTTAGATCTTCAGGAACTATTGATCGCGACAACAATAGTATCCCACGACTAGGGTAAAAACGACATCAACATCAATGCTTTAATTTCATCTTCGAAATTAATTTCCACCGAACTAAGTTGACTTACAATCATAGTGAATTCATTTATATGATTAGCAACAAATCCACCTTCAAACATTTGTAGATTGAACAATCTCCGCATCAAATACAACTTTTTCATAGCCGACGATTTTTCGTACATATTCGACAGCGGCTTCAACAAATTTGACGTTGTCTTCTCCTTGATGATGTTAAATGCCACATTTTTAAACAACGTCAACTGAATCAACTCTAGGGCCTGATAATCCTTGAATTTCCACTGCCTTGTGGTCATGGTATTGGCTTCACCCCAATAGGAGTTTGTAAAGATCTTTCTCGTACAAATAATCTTCAATTTGCATCTTCCAAAAATTGAAATTGGATCCATCAAATTTTTCCATTCCTATTTTTGAAATTTTCATCTTCACATATCGTGGTGAATCTCGCTTAGCTCTGATACCAATTGTTAGGATCGCACAACAATGCACACACACTTAATCTAGATGGACACAAAGAACGGAAGAGAAAAATATGAGGAGGAATATTGACTAAAGATTTTATATTGATGTGTACAGTGATACTAGAGAGAATTAAGAAAATACATTACAAAGTATCTTTGACCCCATGTATATGGTTTCAATTTACTATATATAACTTTACCATATATAACCACCTATTATATATAAATATATGATCTCAATTAGAGATAGACTAATCAGAGATGAGGCGTGACAGAGTAAGAGGAGCATAGGTCTTCTTACTAGCAAGGGAGGTGATCACATAGGTTACTAGAGGAGGAGTTCGATGGTCAGGCTTCACAACACCAAAAAAAAAACGTGGAAATGCCAAATCTACAAGATGCTCGAGATGGAACTCATCTATAGCATGCGACGTACATTGGAGATGTTACCAGCATGTGCCATGGTAACCATGGCTAAGCGACAAAGGTCATAGTCTAGAAGAATCGACACTTCACTAGAAGAATATTATTATGTGGCAATGCAAATAACATAACAAAAGTCTGTGGTCGTGTCAATGTAAATTATTGACCCATTTTAGTTAATTTTGGTAATGCAAAACTACTTCACTCCACAAACAAAAACAGCCGTGAAAGAAGTCCCTAATTTTCCCAGCTTTCCTGAGTTGATGAGGTTCAGGCAATGGAATTGCTTTACCGACTTAAACGCATTGCCTTACCGACTTAAACGACTTAAACAAGGATGAAAAAGAAAATTTACATGAATTACACTGTTGGCTGTTCAAACCAGAGCAGATGGTTCACTGCTGAACCCAGTGCTCTAGAACCATTCAACTGGTTAGTGCCAACACGTGTGCATTACAAAACTGTTGCTACCAATTCCAAGCAACTCACTTCCTTCTTATCTCTCTCCACCATCAAGTTCCTCTTGATCGTTCAGCAGAATTGCTTCCTTACTCATCATCTCTCCATTTCTCTCTACCCTGTTCCCACTCCTGTACCCCAAAAATGATTCTGATGTTGGTTCATCTTCATCGCCATCTTCTTCAGTTTGCTTATCTTTCGATCGCAGGCCCGACTCACTTCGCATCCAATCGGGACAATGATGTACAACTCCTACACCACCAGCCTGAGCTTGCGAATGAGTCAAACGACTCGAAGGAGCATGCTCTGAGTCCTGTCTTGAGCAAGAACATTCAGGAACTGGATGTGATAGAAAAGATATTGATTTCACCACTGTTGATGCCTCTATCAGTCCGTCCAGTAACGACTTCCTTAGATGTTGGCGAATCGACCTCAGCCACGTATAGTTTGCATGATATAGCTGTTCTCTGGTTTCTGATAAGAGCGTTGCCACTTCTCTTCTGCATTGACAAAAGCGTCGTAAAGTTAACTCCAATCGACGTCGAATATATCAATATAGAAGAACATATACCTATCAGGCCGGTATGTTTTAAGTGAAGCTGACTGATAAAGTCTATGGCCCATCACCAAGCTTGCGAAATTCGGATGCCCCTTGCCATCACGATCGAACCCAGGGATAAAAACATCGGCTTCGACAGATATAAAATAATCAATAGCTTCCCAAAGCAATTTATGGGCATTGGTTCTCAACTCCATTACAGTACTTTCAGGCTCAATGTCACTCTCAGCCACCCAACCCCACCAACCTTCTATGTTATGTGGATATTTCAGCCTAGCTGGCGGAGGTGGCAACAGGCGAGGACGTGGACCATCACTCTTCCACATATCAGGCTTCGACTCCTTCAATACGGAAGGTGGAGACCTTGGATAGTTTCCTCCGACGTTTATCTCACGACCATAAAGCCTACTAAGTTCCCATGGGGTGCTGAGGGAAGTCCTGTCAACGACATTCTCGAAAATAGCATGGAGAGGAATCAAGGTTCGTTGTCCACCAAAAACTTCTCCGCCCGACACATATATAATGGTGTCCCATGAGTATCCATGAGCCCGGAGAAGAATTCCAACCTGTAAAAGGTGAATATTCATGACATCAAATTCTCCATTTTCATCTAACCATTTGATCCAAACAACTATAGCTTACCTCTTCTGGCATTAGAGGGCAAGAACCATTTAGTCGTTGCCCCTCAGAATTCATCGAAAGCTTCTCCTTGACGATCCCACGCCTTCGCATCCACACTCTTTTGTGCTGAATGAGCTCATTATGTACATCCTGAATTTCATTTCAAATTTAAAAAATAGATCACTAAAATGATAATAGCAGTTGCATAATCAAGGTTAAAATAGTGTACCTGAAACAGTTCAGCACAACCATAATACGCCAAGGCCTCTCTTGTCATCCCAGGATAGTAGGCTACGAACGGCCTGCCTGGAGCTCTTAACCTACAAAAAAATTCGAGTAAGAAGAACCGTTTCGAGAACCGTTCAAAACATTTCAAATACTTACCTATGCAGAATTTTAGTGGCAAGATCCTGAACTTCCACTCTGAATTGAAGAGCATGGAAGGCAACTCTACACCTCAATCTCTGATACTCTTCAAGATCAGGCGGAAGGACAGCCTAGATGTTCATTAAAGAGTACAATCTATGAGATTTCGAAAAGTTCGACCACCGAGATGTTCGTTATAAAAAGTTACCTGCAAGCATCCACCGTCGGAGATGACAAGTTCGACCACCGAATGCTTCTTCAGAACAGGAAGAACATGGTGGCGATAAAAATATGGGGATGCTAAGTAAGATGGCTTGAAATGTGGGATCTCCTTTTTCCTCCGAGCACCTTTCAGATTTCTCGGAAGTGTCTTCACGATGTTAACGTCTCTAGTCAAGGCTGCAATGAAGTGGTCTTCATTATAGAGATAAGAAAAACTCTTGAACTGGGAGCTGCACGAACATAATTGAACAGTTTTGATTGAAAAAGTAGTTTTCTGAGCAATGGAAAAGGTAATATAAAATGGAACAGTTCAAACCTGATTCCTTTGCTGCTTGTGGTTGATTGAATCTCGGGAATTACTAAGGTAGCATTAAGTAGCCGAGCAATGACAACAACATCACATATCTAGAAGGCCAAGCATTTTCAATTCCTTCAATTTGATATCATTACCTGATAGGATTATCATAAAGAAGATCAAAGCATTGCATCCTTACCGAATTCCTGATCTCATGGAATCCGCCCTGTATACGAACAAAGATGAATCCATTTGATTGTGATGAGGGATCTGCTGACATGATTAGTTCAGGAATGCATCGTTTCAAATACATCGTTTATCATCAGCTTTACTGAGTTGAAAGGCAACATGCACACATCGAGGAGAATTGCATTTTGGGAGGGAGTCCCATGTTGACTAATTAACGGAATGATCATGAGTTTATAAGTAAGGAATAAATCTACATTGGTACGAGACCTTTTGAGGAACCCCAAAACAAAGTCATAAGAGCATATGCGCAAAGTGGACAATATCGTACCATTATGGAGAGTCGTGATTCCTAACATGGTATCAGAGTCATGCCCCTAAGTTAGCCATGCAATAGAATCATCAGGTGTCGAACAAAGAGTGTACTTTGCTCGAGAACTCTAGAGAAGAAATCGAGATTCGATTAAGGGGAGGCTGTTCGAGGGCTCCATAGGCTCTATGATGTGTACTTTGTTTGAGGGGAGGATTGTTGGGAGAGAGTCCCAAATTGGCTAATTAACGGAATGATCATAGGTTTATAAGCAAGAAATTAATTTACACGGATACGAGGCCTTTTGGAAAAACCAAAAGCAAAGCCAGGAGAGTTTATGCTCGAAGTGGACAATATCGTACCATTGTGGAGGTCCGTGGTTTCTAACATAGCATACACATTGAATAACATATATATTTGTCTAAAATTTCAAAGACCAAAATGAAATCAGCACATAAATACAGGATGCAACACAGGAATTCAACCAAAATGAAGGTGCAGAAGAGGGCATACCAGGATAGTGTTGTCTAGGATTTGCATAAGGATGCAAAGTTTCCAGCCGCCTAACTGGGCCCCAAAGCCGTCTAAACAAAGGACTCTGAACAAACACAAACAGCAGCCAGCAAATATAAGGTACTAGAAACAAAGCATGAAGTAAAATGCAGCCAAAAAGTAACAGAACAACCAAAACAGAATACCCATTTGAAAGGAAGCCTTAAAAATTGATGGAAAAGGCTCATGTTACTACATAAATCACACAAAAACCCCCAGATTTGATGTTATTTCAAATTCACACAAGGAACTGATATCCCCAAAAACAGAAAGATCTGTAGAAACAAAAAGAGAGAGAGAGAGAGAGATGAGATGTTACAGCTGGGGAGAAATCTGGATGTTCAAAGACGGGTCTCCAAGAGAAGATTGTAACAGCAGCAGCAGATGATTGATACTCAGAAATGGCATCCTGAGTAAATCCAGCAAGGAAGAAATGGGTGAAGAGGGAAAAAGTTGAAAGAACAATACCCAGTAAGCCAACCCATTTCATCCTGGATTTCGACACCATCTCCCCCTTCCCTTTCATAGCTGCTTCAGATTTCTGTCCGCACAAGGCAGAGCCCCAAGGGAAGAGGAGGAAGAAGGTGCAGTAGTGGAAGAGTGAGTACAAATTATAAAATCGTTGACCAGCCAAGTTTTGATTAACCTTTTGGGTAATTAGAATGCGTGGGTGGATTGACTTGGAGAAGACGGTGGAGAAGTAATAAAGGAGGGAGAAAAGTGGTGGCTTTTTGGGTTTAAACATAGAACTAGGGTCGCATCATTACCTAAACCACCCATGTTTTCTTCTGTGTCTCTCACGTGCGATGGATGGCCCTTTGGATTCAGCCGTTTTTCAAACATTACAATTCCTAAATGCTCATAGCCATAGTAGCCCCGTAGAGTGACCAATGTTCTTCATTGCCTAAATAACAAAAAGAAAATTGTGAAAATTTATGTCGGATAATATTGATTCTTGACTTTATAAACTAATATCATTAAATTTTAATTGGCTTCCACATACACTGTACATAATATTTAATTTTAATTTTGTTTTTACTTTATTCTACCCCAAGGTGATGAGGATGAGCCAACCTTACTTACAACACAAGTTTATGAAGTCCGAACTCTCGGTTCACCAGAGTTGACGGAGATGACTCTTTATGAAGAGAAGGTTGTCCTGGAAGAAATTGAGAAGAAAAACAACACTTGGTTCCTAGATACGGGAGCCAACAATCATATGACTGGTTGTCGAAGTTGGTTCTCGGAATTGAACTAGTCAGTGACCGACACGGTGAAGTTCGGAGATGGATCACTTGTAGAGATAAAAGGATGTGGAGATTTGATGTTGCAATGTGAAAATGGAGATCATTGTATCCTTTCCGATGTATATTTCATTCCTAAACTTAAAAGTAACATTATATGTTTAGGACAATTGGATGAATAGAGTTGTAAAATTGAGATCGAACATGGTTTACTTGTCATTTTCACAAAGGCAAAGGAGTTCTTGGCAAAAGTGAAGCGGTCAAGAAATAGGCTATATACAATTAGCCTAAAAATAACGAAACCAACATGTCTACGAAACAATTGGTAAGTTGTTTGAAGATTCTTGGTTGTGGCATGCTAGATATGGGCATTTGAATTTTAAGGCTTTAAGAAACCTGTCTACGAAACAAATGGTGAAAGGAATTCCGCATGTTGAAAGGATCAAACAAGTTTGTGATAGTTGTATAATCACTAAACAACGAAGAACACCATTCCCACAACAAGCGAATTTTCGAGCCATTAGTGTTCTACAATTGGTGCATAGCGATTTGTGTGGTCCAATTACTCCAACAACTCATGGAGGTAATAAATTCTTTTTGCTGTTGGTAGATGATTTTAGTAGATATATGTGGATTGAATTGCTCAAAAATAAATCTAATGCATTCTTGGGATTCAAACGTGTAAAAAAATAAAATTGAAATTGAATCCGGAAAGAATTTGCAAGCGCTTAGAATTGATAGAGGTGGAGAATTTACAAGTAATGAGTTCAAAGAATATTGTGAAAGCAGTGGGATTAAAAGATATTTAATAGCACCCTATTCTCCGCAACAAAATGGTGTGGTTGAACGACGAAACCAAACTGTTATTGCAATGGTGCGAAGCATGTTGAATTGCAAAAAATTTTCGATGTATTTCTGGGCAAAAGCGGTGAAGGCTGTCTACATCCTTAATAGATCCCCAACGAAGAGTGTAATTGAAGCAACTCCTTATGAGAAATGGAGAGGAAGAAAGCCTAATGTAGAGCATTTTAGAGTGTTCGGAAGCATGGCGTATGCAAGAAATACAACACCAAATTTAACCAAATTACAAGACCAAAGTGTGCCAATGATTTTCATGGGATATGAAGCAGGTTCAAAAGCTTATCGTTTGTATGATCCTAAAGCGAAAAGACTTCATATCACCCGAGACGTCAAGTTTCTAGAAGAAGAAGAATATAAATGAGATGTGCAATAATTGGAAGAAAATAAGAAGGAAGGTGGTAAATTCGCTGTTCATTATGATCCACAGGTATATGTGAATGACGAGGACATTTTAGAAGAGCAGGGAGAATCATCAGGGACTTTATTGGGAGAGGATTCAACACCAGCAAATGATTTATCACCAGGAGACAATTCATCACTAGGAGACGATTCATCTGACGTCTCATCTAGTCCAAGAAAATTTCGATTGTTAAGAGACATTTACTCTGATTCTATTGAGTTGAATGAAGAAGTTGGGATGTGTTTTCTTTCACTTGAGGAGCCAAATTCATATATGGAAGCAAGAGATAATGAGAAATGGCAGCAAGCAATGCTAGAAGAGTTGTCTGTTATTGAAAAAAATGGCACGTGGGAGTTCGCAAAACTACCAAAGGGACATCGAGCAATCGGGTTGAAATGGGTATATAAGTTGAAGAGAAATTCGGATGGGAGATCGTGAGGTATAAAGCCCGTTTAGTCGCAAAGGGTTTTGTCCAGAAATATGGAGTGAATTTTGATGAGATATTTGCACCTGTTGCAAGGTTTAAAATAGTGCGAGTCTTGATTGCTATAGCAGCGCAGGAGAGTTAGGAGATTCATCATATGGATGTCAAGTCAGCGTTTCTTGGATTTCAAAAGTGTCCTTTAAAGCATGCTGTGTATACACGTTAGAAAGAAAATAAAATTTAGATAGTTGGAGTTTATGTTGATGATTTAATTATTGTCGGGTCAAGCAAGGATGATATTTTGAGCTTCAAGCAACAAATGAAGAAGTTGTTTGAAATGAGTGATTTAGGATTGTTGTCTTATTGTTTAGGAATAGAAGTTAAACAAGATGTTGATGGAATCAGGTTATCTCAGTCGAGTTATGCGGCAAAGCTTTTGGCAAAACTTGGAATTATGGATTGTAATCCGTGTCATGTTCCTATAGAGCCGACAACAAAGCTAAGCAAAGGGAGTATAAGAGTATTATCGGAAGTCTTCGTTATTTAGTGAACACACGACCTGACTTATCATATTCCATCACAGTTATGAGTCGTTATATGGAAACTCCGACTATGGTTCATATGGCAGTTGTGAAGCAGATACTCAGGTACATGAAAGGAAATATTGATATTGGATGTCATTATGCGAAGGCAAAGCAAGTAGAAAATCGCTTAATCGGATATAGTGATAGTCATCTTGCTGGAGATATATATGATCGAAAGAGCACTACGGGGACATTGTTTTTCTTATATGGCAATCCAATTACATGGACTTCAAAGAAACAAAAGATGGTGGCACTTTCATCTTATGAAGCGGAGTATATTGCGGTGACGTCAGCTGCTTGTCAAGGAATATGGTTAGGACGTTTACTGAAGGAATTGCATGGGAAGGAAGTAAATCCAGTTCGTTTAAATATCGATAACAAGTCTGCTATAACATTGGCGAAAATCCATCATGATCGCAGCAAACATATAGACATGAGGTTCCATTTCATTCGTGAATGTGTGAGATTGAAGTGGATCATGTAAAAACTGAAGATCAATTGACTGATATACTTATGAAGCCATTAGGATGACAAAAATTTGTGGAGCTTTGAGAAAGAATTGGTTTGAAGAATGTAAGAATGTGAAGATCGAAATACAAGATTAAGGGAATGATTTCTTAGTTTATTTAATCTTGTATTAACAGTAATTCATTTGTATTTGTTGTTTGTATTTTAAATTATGTCATTTTTAGTATTTGTGGTTAAGATGAAGGGGAAGTTATTAGCAGTGACTAAGATTGTAAGAAGTTAGTTTTTCTTTCTGTCTATATATGTATTGTGTAAATAACAAGTTGAATAAATTAAGTAAGTTGGTTTTGTTTATTTTCTAAGTATTACCTATGTTAGAGAATAACGGTATTGTTCAAAAATCACTTTCTTGTATGAGTGTTTCTGTCAAGCTCTTCGCAAGGAACGAGAGGTTCTTCACATGAAGATGAAAGAATAAGTATCAAACTATTTTTCTTGAACTCTTATAATTGCCAATAGAAAGAAAATCCATGGAGAGAAGATGACAGACAGTGATATCATAGAAAATATCCTAAGATCTATCATTTCTAAGTTCGACTATGTCGTTTTCTCAATTGAGGAGTCTACTAATCTTGATTCCTTATGCATTGATGAGTTACAAAGTCAAGCTCTAAAAGTCACACATGATGGAAGTTTTGGTACAAAAAAAAAGAAGACGTAGTGGCTTTCAAGGACGAGGTAGAGGAAGAGGTCGACAAAGCTTTGATAGATCAACTGTGCAATGTTACTACTGTCTTGGATTAGGACATTACTAATATGAGTGTCCTAAAAGGGAGAATGACAGAAGAACAAATTATGTCGAAACCAATGAAGAAATGCTATTAATGGCCTACGTAGATGAGAAGAAAGCTGAAAAGAAGAACATTTGGTTTCTTGACTCTAGATGCAGCAACCAGATGTGTGGAAAAGAAATTTTTTTTTGTCGTATTGATGAAAAGTTTATACAAACTGTGAAGCTGGGTGACAACTCAAACATGACTATGATGGGCAAAGGAAATGATGTAAAGTTTCAAGTAAAAAAAAAACACTTTTTATTACTTCTTTGTTTTATGTCTTTGTCTCTACTTCTTAACAATAGAAAAACAATCTAATTATAAACATTCACATACTCTTCTAAAACTAAAATAATAAAAACTAATTATAGCCATAAAAACGCCATTATCTCCTATAACAACTATTGGTCTTTCGTCTACAAGTTGTCCTTTCACTTTTCCATTATCTTCCAAATTTAAAACCTACGAAAGAAAATAACATTTAATGTTTATTCAACAAAACTCTCCCATGCCAATCATCTTCTTGTATTTGTCGAAATGTACTTTCAGTAGCAATTTTGTAAAAATATCCGCAACTTGATCCTGACTTGCCACTTGCAGCAATTCGACGCTTCCTTCACATGATCTCGGATAAAGTGAAAATGAATGTCAATGTGTTTGCTTCTTTCATGGTCGGTCACACCTAGTTGCTTTAGCTCCATCTTGCTCAACAAATTTCTAAGCCATATCGCGTGACATACACCCCAAGATGCTACCACATATTTAGCTTCACATGTCGAGAGCGTCACGATCGGTTGTTTCTTTGAAAGCCAAGTAATTGTTGTGTTGCCCATAAAGAATACATAACCTGATGTACTTTTACGATTGTCTATGTCTCCGCACCAATTGCTGTCAGAGTAACCAACTTGTAATCTTCTGTTTTCGAGTAGAACAACCCAAGTGACACCGTTTCTTGGATGTACCATAGGGCTTGCTTCAATGCCTTCCAATGTGAATAAATCGGCTCCTCCATGAACCGACTTATAATGCTGACACTTAATGAAAGATCTGGCCTTGTGCATGTAAGATAGCGAAGGCTTCCTACCAAACTCTGGTACCTATTTGCATCTACTTGTTCTCCTTCATCGTACTTTGACCTAGTTCCATTGGTATTGATACTGGGTTGCAATTTGCCATCTTGTACTTCTTCAAAATCTTTTTTTGCATGTCTCCTGTGATATAAAAATACCTGTCTCTTCTTGTTTAACCTCTAAACCAAGGAAAAACTTCAAGCCCAAATCTGTCATCTCAAATTCTTGTGTCACTATGCCCTTAAACTCTTTTATCATCTCATCATTGTTACCCAAAAAATGAGGTCATCGACATAAAGAACAACAAATATCACATTACCTCCACTCTTCTTTGTGTAAAGTGCATGCTCATAGGGACATTGCTTGTACCTGTTCTCCTTGAAATATGTATTGATACGAGTATTTCATGCTCGCGGTGTTTGCTTCAACTCGTAAAGCGCCTTCTTTAATTTTAGTACCTTCTTCTCTTCTCCAATTTTCCTGTACCCAGGTGGTTGTTGTTTGATGTAGACTTCTTCTTCAAGCACACCATTCAAGAATGCCGACTTGACATCCATTTGAAAAATTGGCCATTTGAATTGAGCTTCTTGAAAAATGAGCAATCATACTGTCTCTATTCTTGCAACGAGAGAAAACACTTCTTCATAGTCGATTCCTACCTTTTGCTTGTATCCCTTCGCAACAAGTCGCGCCTTGTACTACTCTATCTTGCCTTAAGCTTTCATCTTTTTCTTGAACCCCACTTCACATCAATGGGCTTACTTCCTTCCGATACTTCTGTTAGCTCCCATGTATTGTTGCGATCAATCGCTTTAATCTCCTTATACATGGCAATTTGCCACTTCTTGTCTCGCACTGCCTCTTCAAAGCTGATATTTTCAGTATCTGCTAGAAGACATACAAGGTGTACCTCATTTGTTGAATCATACAAATCTTGCAAATTTCGCATTTTGGGTTGTCATGGTTCGTCTTCATCATCGAAAATTCCTGAGTTTGTTGGTATACTTGGTGCAACGACTGATGATTCTCCAACTTTGATATTAACTTCCATCGAATTGTTTCAGTCTCATTCGCTTGCTTCATTTACTCGCACATCACGACTCACCATCAGCTTCTTGCTTATCAGGTCAAGAAGCTTGTATACTTTGGTCTTCTCATCATACCCAATAAAAATATACCTTTTGCTTTTGTCTTCGAGCTTCGTTCTTCTTTGATCCGGTACATGAGCATAAGCCACATTACTGAACACTTTGAGATGAGAAATTGTAGGCTTTTGTCCGCTCCATGCCTCTTGTGGTGTTTGATCATCTAACTTCGTATGTGGACATTGATTTTTCACATAGTTGGCGCATTTCAAAATGAGTGTTCAAACTAAGGCATAACAAAGAGGGAGGAGTTGCGAAGCACAAGGCTTATCTGGTGGCAAAGAGCTACGATTGCGACACATTGCTTTTGGGAGGTCCACCACACAAACATGAAGTTCGCTTTCCTCAACGGAGAGCTGAAGGAGACCGTCTACATTCGACAACCACCTAGCTTCCTAGACAACGACAACTCCGACAAGGTACAACGCTTGCACAAGGCACTCTACGGGCTTCGGCAAGCATCACGAGCCTGGAACGCGAAGCTCGACAGTACCCTATTGTAGCTGAAGTTCAAGCGTTGTGCCTCTAATCTTGGCATGTACACGCACGGCAACGACGAGCAGCGTCTGATCATGGGAGTATATGCCGATGACCTCATAATCATTGGAGGCGACATGGAAGTTCTTGTTAGATTCAAGAGGAAGATGTCAACGAACTTCAAGATGAGTGATCTCGGTGTGCTCAGCTACTACCTCAACATCGAAGTGCAAAAGAGTCCTGCCGACATCACCATCTTTCAAGGTGTGTACGCAAAGAAGTTGTTGGAGACAGCTGGGCTAGCAGACAATAACCCTACAAGGATGTCAATGGAGGCCCGACTCCAGCTAAGGAAGGGCAGCACTACGACGCCAGCAATTACCGCAACATTGTCGGGAGTCTATGCTATCTGGTAAACACACGACTTGACCTCGCTTATTCCGTTGGATACGTGAGTAGGTTTATGGAAGCACCTAAGAAGGAGCATCTCGTGGCTATTAAGCGCATCCTACACTATGTGGCCGGTACTAGAGGCTGGGGTGTGAGATGCTGTACAGGGAGAGGAAAGGAGAAGCTTGAGCTGGTCGACTATAGTGATAGTGACATGGTCGGTGACGTTAATGATCGTAGGAGCACCAGTGGGATGATTTACTTCCTCTCAGACCGCGTGATCTGCTGGCAATCAACTAAACAAAAGGTAGTTGTTATGTCTGCTTGCGAAGCAGAGTACATCGCCGCTTCGACGGCGGCCACACAGGGGGTCTGGCTTGCGTGGTTGATGGAAGAACTTATCGGAAGAGAAGGTGATCCACCAATGCTATACGTGGACAACAAAGCTACGATCTCCCTGATCAAAAATCCATTTGCACGACCGGAGCAAGAACATAAAAATTAGATTCCACTACATTCGTGAATGTGCAGATCGGGGGCTCATCAAAATTTATTTCATCCGAACAAAGGAACAGCTTGGAGACATCTTCACCAAATCTCTGGCGCTGGTGAAATTTGAAGAACTTCGCTCGAAGATCGGAGTTTAAACAATAGGGTAGATATATCATAGGGCTCTATGAGGAGATTGTTAAAAGTCATCCTTATTCTTTAGTTAAAGACACACAATTAACGTTAGTGGAATGACCACCTCGAGTGGAATGACTTTGATTAAGTTACCACTCCTTTCCATTTTTAGCATATAATTGTTATTTAAATATATCAATCAAATGAGAACCAGATCATCGGTCTTCAGTAGAATCTGAAACACGTCTTTCTCTCTCTTGTGTTTTTCCTGTTTTTTTTTTCTTCCTCCAACAATCGACTATTTTTCCTCCGACAATTTCCTCACGACAAATTGCTCATTCATCAGGTTGTTCCTTCCACCTTTTTATCGGCTCAACAATCTTTTGCATAATGCCCCACTTTACCATAATTATAACATTTGTCGGAGTTACAATCGTTCGCATAGTGACCAAATTTGTGACATTTGTAGCACTCAATGTTGGAATAATTTGATCGACCGCTTTTTTCTCGATTGCGTCCTCTTCCACGCCAATTTGCTTCTCTCGACTGTCCCTTCTCCTTATGGTATCCTTCATGACTTTTGTCTTGACCACCGCGACCATTTTCACGACTTCCACGGCCACGACCTCTACCTTAAAAATTTTGAGAATAGAGTACCTTTTCATCTTTGATTGACACCTTGGTTTAAAGTGCTTGATCGAGTGTTTCCTCCTCCTTCTTCTTACGTTTCTCATGTGCCTCGAGAGAATCGGCGAGTTCGTCGACTATGAACGTTTCTAGGTCCTTTGACTCTTCTATCGCGCATACAACATTCTCAAAATTGTTGGTTAATGATCTCAAAATCTTCTCCACAACTCGCGTCTCGGTTAACATTTCTCCATTTCGATTGAGTTGGTTTACCAGTCTGTACACGCGTGATGTAGTCAGATACACTTTCCGACTCCTTCATCTTCATGCTCTCAAACTCACCACGAAAAGTTTGGAGACACACTTGCTTGACTCGGTCGGTTCCTTTGAACACTTTTCCTAAAATGTCCTACGCTTCTTTTGAAGTAGTTGCACTAGCAATCTTCTCAAAGCCTGACTCATCAATGGCTTGGAACAACATGTATAGTACCACCTTATCTTTTGATCGCACCTCTTTCAACGCCTTGTTTTGTGCTGCCATATAACCCGTGATATCTTTTGATTCTTCAAAACCTTCTTCGATCACCTCCCATGCATCTTGAGAATCGAGAAAAGCTTTCATTTTAGTGCTCAAATTCTCGTAGTTTATCTTCGTTAGTCGCGATAGCAGCATTTGACCCGTTACATTCGTCATTGGTTGTGATACCAAATTGTAAGAAGCAAAAAAAAAAAAAAAAAATAGAAAGATAAAACACTATTTTTTTTTCTTCTCAAATAACACTTTTCTATTTTTTCTTCTGTTTGATGTCTTTCTCTCTACTTTTCACAATAGAAATAACAATCTATTTATAAGCATTCCCATGCTACTCAAATAATAAAAACTAATTATAGCAAAATAAAATGTCATTATCTTTTGTAACAACTCTTGGCCTTTCATCTACAACACTATTGACCTTTCACTTTTCCACTAGCTTCTTTATTTAAAAATCACTAAAGAAATAACATTTACTTATTATTCAACAAAGAAAAAGGTTTTGCAATTCTTATACAAAAGGAACAATTATATTTTTTCAATCTCTGCCGAGGGAACAATTCTGCTTCAATGCTATTACAGAAGATCCCGCAAGAACATTACATTATCAGTATGGACATCAAGGTTATGGAGGACTAAAGACACTTCAAGAGAAGGACATGGTGCAAGGATTGCCGATTCTTAAAGCTCCCTCAAAAGTATGTGAAGATTGTTTGATAGGGAAATAACAAAGACATCCATTTCCTAAAGAAAGCACATGGAGATCATCTCAAATTTTTCAACTTGTGCTTGCTCACATATGCGGACTGATCACGCCCATCTCTAATAACAAAAAGAGGCATTTTATCAGTTTCATCAATGATTTAAGTCGAAAAACTTAGTTTTTTTTCTTGGCTGAAAAATCATAAGCGTTCTCTATTTTTAAAAGATTCAAGAGTATGGTTGAAAAAGAAAATGGTATATACTTGGAAGGCTTAAGAACTGATCGAGGTGGTGAATTCACATTCAAAGAATTCACTAGCTTTTCTAATGAAAATGGTATTCAAAGTCAACTGACAAAAGCTTACAGTCTACAACAAAACGACATGGCGGAAAGGAAGAACAGGACAATTATGAATATGGTTAGATGCATGCTAATAGAGAAAAAAAGTACTAAAATCTTTCTAGTTGGAAGTAGCAAACTAGACGTTTCATATTCTCAATAGAAGTCCCTGTTAGTTTATTTAATATTTTATTAACTGTAATTCATTTGTATTTACTGTTTGTATTTCAAATTATGTCGAAAGTTTAGCAGCTAAGGGAAGTTATTAGTAGTTAAGGGAAGTTATTAGCGGTTATGGGAAGTTATTGGCAGTTATTAATGTGTGGCTATTATGTTTACATATGTACTATGTAACAAGTTGAATAATATGAGTAAGTTGGTTTTGTTTATTTTAAAATTATTGTCTCTCTTAGTTGTATGAGTGTTTTCTAATAGTCCCGCTCTAACTGTGAAGCATACGACTCCAGAAGAAATTTGGAGCAAACATAAATCATCAGTCTAAGATTATAGAATTTTTTGACGTGTTGTGTATGTTCATGTCCCAGAAAACAAAAGAACGGAGTGAGGATAAAAGTTTGAAGTGTGTATTACTTGGAGTTAGTGAAGAGTCTGTTGGTTCTAAACTTGTTTTTATTTATTTATTTTGCTTCATAAGTTTTTGGTGAAAAATAACTATTAGTATTTTTTTTTTTTTTGTTTATTTCTCCATAAAAAAAAGCTAGAGATATTGGACATTGAGTGGAACTAGTTTTTAGGGAGTGGTTGCTGATTTGTAGCAAGAAATATGTTATTTTTTATTATATAAGGAAAATGGTGTCAAGTTAGTAAAACACCATCAAAAGAAGATAAAATTAATTTGTGTTGCTTCTTCTCCGCTTGTGTTATTTTCTTCAATTAGTATTAGAGCTACAAGATCAAAACCTGTTTTCAATCATGTCCCACCTAGAGATTGAGCGGTCAAGAAGGGAGAGAGATCAAAAAATGAGACAAGAATCGAATGACAGGAGCTAAAACACCGGTGCGATAGAACGTGATGCCTCACATGAAGTGAGTGTACGAATTCAAGAAAATGAGGTATCTGTCACACTCAAATACCCGATGTTGACAAAATGCAACTATGCAGCTTAGGCGATTAAGATGGAGGTATTTATGATGGCACAAGGTGTTTGGGAGGCAATTGAGTCACTCGAAAAAGTAGATAACCGCAAAGATAAGATGACTTTAGCAGCTATTTATCAAAGTATTGGAGAAAATACGTTGCTACAGTTGGGTGCCAAGAAAACGGCCAAGGAAGCCTGGATCATATTGAAAAATAATAATCTAGGTGCGGAAAGAGTGAAAGAAGTTAAAACGCAGACACTCTGGCGGGAGTTTGAAGCATTGAGGATGAGTGATTCAGAAAGTATTAATGAGTATTCTGGAAAACTCACCATTATTGTCAACAAATTGAGAGGCCTCAGCAATACTGTGGATGATATCCAAGTAGTTAAGAAACTTCTACGATCCACCTCTGCAAAGTTTCTTCAAATCACTTCAACGATTGAGGAGTTCATTGATCTCAAAACAAATCCATTGATGAAATTATTGGATCACTCAAGGCACATGAAGAAAGGTGGCAAGGATTTGGAGAAAAAGATGAAATCGTTCTCCTTGCTCGTGCAGAATGGAAGGAACGAGAGAATGAAAAATCCTCAAAGAAAGAATGGAAGGATCAAGGCAGTTCCAAAGGAGGTAGGGGATGGGGTCGTGGAAGATGGAGAGGTCGTGGGAGAAGTGACTGACATCGAGGAGATGAAGAAGAGTCACAAACTCAGAAGAAGAAATTGAACAAAAATAAAATTAAATGTTCCCGGTGTTAGCCGATGGGACACTTCGCATCAGAGTGTTCCACAAAAGACGAACAACTCAACTTGATAGAGATGCAAAAGAATGAGGAGTCTTCATTGCTGATGATTGAGGCGTGTGAAATTAAAACCACACATGACAAAGAGCCTGATTTTGTGATGTTGAATGAAACTATAGTGCCGCTATAGCCAATATTAGAGCTGAAAATTCGTAGTACCTAGATACTGGAGCAAGCAACCACATGTTAGGAGAAAGGAGGGTGTTTCATGAGCTCGACACATCTGTTGTTGGAAAGGTACGTTTCAGTGATAACTCTGTAATAGACATTTGTGGTCGAAGAATAGTGCCCTTCAAATGCAAAACCGATGAGCATGTGATCTTATTACAAGTCTATTACATACCTAAACTCAAAAACAATATAATAAGTTTGGGACAACTGGAAGAGTGGAAATAAAATTGTCATGGAGGACAGTGGGATGAAGATATATGAAAGGGTCAGGAGCCTGATTATTATGGTGACCAAGGGTCAGGAGCCTGATTATTATGGTGACCAGAAAATCCAACAAAGTGTACGTAGCAAAGTTGAATCTTGCGGATTAGGTGTGTTTAATGGAAAAAATTAGTAATAATGGTTGGCTGTGGCACGCGAGGTATGAACAGTTGGTTATAAACTTGTTTTTTTTTTTAATTTATTTTGCTTCATAATTTTTTGGTTAAAAATAGTTGTTTTGTATTTATTTTATTTTTGTGGTTCATTTCTCCATTAAAAAAAAAAGACTAGAGATATGGGGAGGAAGAGTGCAACTAGTTTTTAGGGAGATATCATGAGTGGTTGCTGATTTGTAGCAAAAAATTTGTTATTTTTTATTATATAAGAAAAATGGTTAGTGACACACCACAAAAAGAAGATAAGTTTAATTTGTGTGTCTTTGCTCCTTCTCCCCTTCTGTTATTTTTTACTGGTATCAAAGCTACAAGATCAAGGCATGTTTTCAATCATGTCTCACCAAGAGATTGAGCAGTCAAGAAGTGAGAGAGATCAAAAAATGAGACAAGAATCGAGTGATGGGAGCCAAAGCACCGGTGCGAAAGAAGATGATGCCTCAAATGAAGTGAGTGTACGGATTCAAGAAAAGGAGGGATCTATCACACTCAAATACCCGATGCTACTCAAATACCCGCTGACAAAATTCAACTATGCAGTTTAGGGAGATTAAGATGGAGGTATTTATGATGTCACTATTGGAAAAAGGATAGTGAAAGAGTTAGGAATAAATAGAAGCTGCAGTTCTTTATTAATGTTTTGTGACTCAATGCTTAGAGGTTTACACAATTCCAGTATTTATAGCTTATACACTGGACCAACCATAAATAGTAAATCATCGAAATCTAGATAAATTTAAATCTACTAACAATCTCCTAAAATCTTGGTAGTTTGAATATTTGAATCATATCTCAACTACTTTGAATCATATCTTCATTTTGAATACTTTGAATCACATCTCAATGCTCCCCTTGATTCAAAGTTGCAAATGCCAAGTAATCTTCTAAAGTAGCAAAACTTTTCTTTTGACAAAGCCTTGGTAAGTATGTTTGCTAGCTGTTCATCGGTGTTACAATATTCCAAGACAATTTCTTTGTCTGCAACAAGATCACGAATATAGTGATGTCGAAGTTCAATATGTTTTGTTCTACTGTGAAACGTTGGGTTCTTTGTCATAGAAATAGTTGCTTTATTATCACAAAATATCTTTGTTGCCCCTTTTTGCTCTTGTTGAAGCTCAGCTAACATTCTTCTTAGCCAAATGGCTTGACACGCTGCTGAAGTTGCTGCAACATATTCTGCTTCTGATGTTGACAAGCCACTGTTGCTTGCTTCTTTAAGCTCCAAATGATCACTCCTGGCCCTAAAGTGAAAACATTGGTTGAAATGCTTCGTCTATCATCTAATGATCTTGCCCAATCACTATCGGTGAATCCATATAGTTTGAAATTAGAGGATTTAGAATACTAAATTCCATACTCCATAGTTCCGACAATGTAACATAAGACTCTTTTTACTGCTCCATAATGAACCTTTGAAGGATGTTGCATAAACTTAGAAATAATACCAACAGGAAATGCAATGTTGGGTCGTGTGTGAGTTAAGTAAATTAGTCCGCCAACCAAGCTCCTGAACCTTGTAACATCTGTCATTTCTGCTCCATCATCATGTTGTAATTTCTCATTAATATTCATAGGTGTAGCTGCAGGCTTACAATTAAGCATACCAAATTTACTCATAATATCTTTGGCCTATTTGCTTTGTGAAATAAAAATTTCATCTTCAGCTTGATATACTTCAAGACCAAGAAAATAGTGTAATAGACCCATATCTGACATCTCAAATTCACTCATCATTGAGACTTAAATTTATCCAAAAGAGAGTTAGAAGAGCTAGTGTAAATAATATCATCAACATAGAGGCAAATAATGATGAAATCACTTTTACCTTTCTTCTTCACATATAAAGTAGGCTCATTCTCACTTCTCATGTATCCTTTCTTTTAAAAATACCCATCAATCTTGTTGTACCAAGCTCGAGGGGCCTGTTTTAATCCGTATAGTGCCTTTCTCAACTTAGTCACCACAATTCTGCTGCTAATGCTAGAATAGTTCTTACAGTTTCAAAACAAGCTACTGGAGAAAAAGTCTTCAAAATCTATACCTTGTTGTTGTGCATACTCTTTTGCTACAAGACGAGCCCTATGCTTTTGTATGCTTCCATCTGGTGCAAATTTTGTCTTGAACACCCATTTCAAATTGATTGCATTTTTTTCGTTTGGTAAGTCAACCATCTCCCATGTTCCATTTTTCTCAATGGACTGCATCTCTTCTACCATGGCTTTCTTCCACTCTTCTTTTTCAGCTGCTTCTTTATAACTCATAGGATCTGAAAAAGTAAGAGCAAATTGACATGATGCATATATGTCAGTTAAAGATTTATACTTCTTTAGAGGTGTCTCATCCGAAAGTTCTTCAAGAGAAGAATCCTTGTTTAGTGATGCTGAAGATGATGAATTTGACACATTTTGTGTTGCAGTGGAGGCACTAAGAGATGCACTAGAGTTGACCCTTGTCTCTTCGTTTGGAGGAACTTCGAGTATAATCTTTTGCTGCTCCTGTTCTTTACTCCAATCCCAACTTGTGTTTTCATTAAATATTACATCTTTTATAACTAAAATCTTTTCACTGATGGGGTTGTATAATTTATATGGCTTTGATTGAGTACAATAGCCAATGAAAATGCACTTTTCAGATTTTTCATCAAGCTTTTGACGAATTTGAGGATGTTTCAAAGCATAAGCAACACAACCAAAGATTCACAAATGACTTACATATGGTTTCCTTCCATGACATGCTTCATAAGGAGTTCGATTTATAACCGCCTTGATTGGTGAGATGTTTAATATATAAACAGATGTTGCTACGGCTTCTGCCCAAAATTGGTTTGGAAGTCTCCTTGCTTGTAACATACTTCTTGCCATCTCTACAATAGTTCGATTTTTTCGTTTAGTGATTTCATTCTGTTCTGGAGTGTAGGGAGTTGTTAATTTTCTTTGGATGCCCTCTTCTTCACAAAATAGATTGAACTCTTTAGATATGAACTCGCCACCTCTGTCTGTGCGAAAAACTTTAATGTGACAGCCACTTTGGTTCTCCACCATAGCTTTAAAAATCTGAAACTTTTGAAAAGTTTCTGACTTTTGTTGTAGGAAGTAAACCCAGCTCATGCGACTATAGTCATCAATGAATAGTAAAAAGTATGTACTCCCATCCAAGGACTTCATTTGCATTGGCCCACATAAATCAGCATGAATTAGTTCTAGATAGTGTGAAGCTCTTTTAGCTTTTCTAACAGGAAAGGACTTCCTAGTCTGCTTGCCATAAATGCATCCTTCACACAAATTAGTTGAATCAATTCTTGGTAATCCGAAAACTATACCTTTATCCCTGAGTATTTTCAGGTCGTTCATATAAAGATGTCCATATCTGAGATACCATAATGTTGAGTCATCTTTCGTGCTAGCAGTAAGAGCAAAATCCTCCATGTTAGTGGAAAGATCTTATTTGAAGTCATGACAATTTGAACTTTATGGCCTGATTTCTTATGTGTAATGACACATGTGTTGTCATCAAATAGAACTGAATGTCCTCTGGTCATCAATTGTTCAACACTCAATAAATTGTACCTTAAATCAGGTACAAATTGAACATTATCTAATTGTTTTATCTTACCATGACTAGTTTCGACTTTCATTGTACCTTTTCCCTCAACTTGCATCTCTTTTGTGTTTCCAAGTTGCACTTTAATTTTTTGCGTCTCATCAAGCTCTTTGAATAAGGATTTGGTGTCTGTCATATGGTTCAAGCATCCTTTATCAACAAACCATAAGTCACCTTTTTTTTGGATTAGTATCCATGCACGCCAGAAGCAGCTTTTCTTCTTCTTCTTCATTCTCTGCTGCAAAATTCATTCATTGATTTTTATACCAACAATCAGATTTTGTGTGCCCATACCTTCTGCAATGGTAACATTGTATGACATTCCTTTGTTCATTGAATTGTCTCTATCCATCACTTCTCCATCTACCCCTGTTATCACGACCACCATGGAAGTTGCGAAATCCTCCTCTTCCACGACTTCTACCTGCTAAATGAATATTTTCTCTTTCGTTGTTTTCGTGGTTGGTTGTCTCCTTCACTTGAAGTACCTTTTCTTCATTCCTTTCTGATGATCTATTGATTCTTGCCTCATGAGCCTGAAGTGAGCCCATCAGTTCATCTACGGAGAGTATGGACAAATCCTTAGCTTCTTTTATGGCAGCCACCACTTAGTCAAACTTTGGAGTCAAGCTTCTTAACACCTTTGCAACAATTGTTTTGACTGAGATTTTCTCTCCATAGGTACGCATCTGACTGACTATTGTCATTGCTCTTGACAAAAAATCAGCAATTGATTCGCCATTCGTCATGAGTAGAGTTTCAAAATCATGCCTTAGAGATTGCAATTTCACTATTATGACCTTTGAATTTCCTAGAAACTTCTGTAGAATTGACCATGTCTGCTTTGATGTGGTTACTGCTGCAATTCGTGAAAAGATAGTCTCATGAACTGCTTGTTGAATTGTGAATAGAGCCTTGGCATCATTTTTCTTGGTTTCTCTTAGTCTCTCCTTTTCTTCTATTGTGGGTTCTAATATATCAAGAAATCTGTGCTCCACCAAGTCCCATAGCTCCTACAATCTGAGCAAGGTCTTCATCTTGATGTTCCACCACTCATATTTTTCACCATTAAAGATGGGTAACAACGGTGCAGAGGAAGAAAAACCAGCTACTACCATTTTTTGTTTTGTGAAAGAAAATAATCACTCACCCTCGTGTTTAAGGAACTTGGCTCTGATACCAAAATTGTTGGAAAAAGGTATAGTGAAAGAGATAGGAATAAATAGAAGTTGCCATGCTTTATTAATGTTTTATGACTCAATGCTTAGAGGGTTACACAATTCCTGTATTTATAGCTTATACACTAGACCAGAAATAGTAAATCATCGAAATCTAGATATATTTAAATCTACTAGGCTTGGAATTTTAAACTTGATCAATGTTTGCAGTCACTTAGTTTTGTTAGATGTCCACAGGAATATGCTCTCTACAAGAAAATTAATAGAGTTGAAGCAATGATAATCGGCACATATGTGGATGACTTAATCAAAGTCGGGTCAAACAAATAAGTTATAACTCAGTTCAAGGAAGGGATGCACTAGAAATTTGAGATGAGCGATTTTGGACTTTTGAGCTATTACTTGGGTATTGAAGTACGACAAAGCAGTGAACCAATCACTTTATGTCAGGCCGGATATGCAAGAAAAATCCTAGAGAAGCTAGGAATGGGGGAGTGCAATCCTTGTTCGATTCCCATGGAACCAAGAATGATGAGCAAACATGGGAATGGAGAACCTGCGGTTGACAAAACACTTTACAGAAGTGTTATTGGAAGCTTACGCTATCTGGTTAATACCTGGCCCGACATAGCCTACTCAGTTGGTAGATACATGGAGGCACCAACAACTTCACATCTCACAACAATAAAACAAATATTGAGGTATGTGAAAGGTACTCTAAGTTTTGGTTGTGTTTATAAGAAGCTATCGAATGTGGAGCTGGTAGGATTTAACGACAGTGATATGGCTGGGGATATTGATGATAGGAAGAGTTCAACTGGAGTGTTGTTCTATTTGAGAGTAAATCCAATAACCTAGGTATCACAGAAGCAGAAGGTGGTGGCTTTGTCATCATGCGAGGCTGAGTATATAGCCGCAACTGCTGGAACATGTCAAGGAGTATGGTTGGGTAGGATTTTGAGTAACATCAGTCAACTACAAGTAAAACCCAAGCTTAATATTGACAACAAGTTAGCTATAGCTTTGGCAAAAAATCCTGTTTACCATGATCAAAGTAAGCACATTGATACCAGGTTCCATTTTATTCGTCAATGTGTACAAACTGAAGCTATTGAACTGGAATATGTGAACACAGATGAACAGTTGGTGGATATTCTGACAAAGCCATTAGCAAGACAATGGTTCCTGGAGTTAAGAGAAGATTGGCTTGAAGAATGTCTATTAGCAAAGTTAAACAAGTTTAGAGGAGTGATGGTTGATTATAAACTTGTTTTTATTTATTTATTTTGCTTCATAAGTTTTTGGTTAAAAATAGTTGTTTTGTATTTATTTTATTTTTGTTGTTCATTTCTCCATACAAAAGGCTGGAGATATCGTAAGAGTGGAAGAGTGGAACTAGTTTTTAGAGAGTGAAATTAGTTAAAGAGTTGTTGCTGATTTGTAATAATTATTATTATAAGGAAAATGGTGTGAAGTTAGTAAAACACCACAAAAATAAGATAAAATTAATTTGTGTGTTGCTACTTCTTCCCTTTGTTATTTTCTTTCAAAGTCAAATGTATACAAACTTTACGATTCATTCTCACATGAAATAATTGTTAGTAGAGATGTGAAGTTTGAGGAAGAAAATGCCTGGAATTGACATAAAACTCATAAAAAAGAAGTTACAGTTAGATCTAGAATGGTGTAATGATACTTGAGGTATACAATGATAACTAATGTGAGTCAGCACAAGAACACTCATCTGCTGATCCTAAAAGAAGAATTAATAGGCCACCAAGATGGATTGATGATATGAGAGTGGTTCAAGTTTTTCAGAGAACGAAGATATTGCATATCTAGCCTTGTTTGCAAGAGGTGATCCTATTCATTACATAGAAGCTCCCAAAAGCTCTATATGGAGGAAAGCTATGGATGCAGAAATACAAGAGAAATGATAATTGGAAATTGACAGAACTACGTGCGGAAAGAAAGAAAATCGGTGTTAAGTGGATCTTTAAGACAAAGCTCAAAGACAATAGAGAGGTTGATAAATACAAAGCACATCTTGTGACAACGGGATATGCCCAACATGGTGTTAGATTAGGTTGAAGTCTTCGCACCTGTAGCTCGGCGTGATACAATCAGAGTGATTATTTTTCTTGCATTACAAAAAGAATGGACAATTTATCAACTAGATGTAAAGTCTGCCTTCTTATATGGAGAACTAAGAGAAGAGGTCTATGTTGAGCCGCCACAGAGATATGAAAAGAAAGGCAATGGGCATAAGATATACAAACTAAAGAAGACTTTATATGGATTGAAATAAGCTCTTAAAGCTTAATACAGTCAAGTAGAGTCTTATTTTGTGAAGCAAGCTGAAAAATGTCCTTATGAGCACACGACGGTAAAATTTTTATTGTATGTCTCTATGTTGATGATCTAATTTTTACTAGTAATGATGAACATACGTTTGATAAGTTTAAGTAGTCTATAATTGATGAATTTGATATGACTAATCTTGGAAAGATGAAATATTTTCTTGGTATTGAAGTTATGCAAAGCTCAAATAGAGTTTTTACTCGTCAAAAGAAGTATATGCATAGGAAGTGTTGGAGATGTTTGGAATGAGTGTATGCAATTTAGCTCCCTATCCTATTGTTTCACGTACAAAACTTGTGAAAAATTTGAATGGTTTAAAAATAGATCGCACACTTTATAAATAGATGGTGGGAAGTTTGATGTATTTAACTACGACACGACCAAATATAATGTTTGTGGATAGTCTCATCTCCAGAATCTCATCTAAAAGTAGCAAAAAGGATGTTGAGATATTTGAAGGGTACTACCAACTTTGGATTGTTCTATAGGGAGGGAAGAATTGAAGAGTTGAGTACTTTTACAGATAGCGGTTATGTTGGTGATATAGAAGATCAAAAGAGCACTTCAGGCTATTAAGTACGGGAGTTGTTTCATGGTTTCAAGAAAACAACCTGTGGTGACTTTATCTACTACCGAAGCAGAATTTGTTGCTACCAGTTCTTGTGCCTGTCGAGCCTACTACAATTTTTTTTTGTGATAATAGTATGATTGTAGCAACATAAAAATGTTTGTTTTCATTTTCCTTGAGAGTCGTCAAATAAAGGAGTTGTGAAGATGGTTCATATTCGTACACAAAATCAAGTTGCAGACATCATGAGCAAACTTTTAAAGATCGATATTTTTCTAAAGATGCGTAGTATGTTAAAGTTTGTTCAGAGTCGAAGTATAAATAAACTGATACAGCTTACATTGAGTTTAAGGGAGGATGTTAAAAAAATTTGTTAACTGATTTTTCTTTTTTGTGTTGCTTTGTAAAAAGATTGCATTTTGATTGCATATTGAATTTAGCTTTCTCTTTTAACACTACTATCATTATCATACCGTAAAAAAACAATCGCTCTCGTGTTGACAAGAACTTGGTATTAAATTTGTGAGAAAAATAATATTAAAAAAGATAGTAGAAGACCGAATGAGATTAAAGCTGCAAATACTCTTTTACTCATTGATTGAAAAACGAGTAACAAAAGCTCCAATTTATATTTAACAATAAACAAATTTATAAGTTTGAGAAACAAGAGAGAGGGGCTGAGAAACAAGAGAGAGAGAGGAGTGAGCTATTTACTGGTGGCGATACTACTACGTGCGACAGTCCCACATCGGAAGGGATGAAGTCGCGGCAAATCGAAGATGTTGGGCTTGCATGCGTGAGGAGATGAAAACAAGAAGGGGCTGGCTACTCAAATTTTAAATGAAAAACATAAACTTTTTTGTAATTAACATCAACTAACCTCAAATTTTCTCCACAGCTTAATTTAACTTCAATCTATCATCATACCAAACCAAAATATACAGAGATATTGCTACACACACACACAATTAAACAACTCACAGAGGCATAACTATTTGTAAATGAAGATGATCAAATTAATGTACATTATAATATATAGATACTGCTTGTTCTTGTAGTTCCTTGTGTCGCATTCTATGTAATATAATATATAACTAACTAGAAGAAGGAAAAAAAAAAAAGGTACTTGGAGGATAACTTCTTGTACTTATACATGTCTATATCATATTGTAGCTACGCTAAAGAAAGGGTATGCAAATTGAGGCCTAAATTTTCTATAAATCTAAGCTAAGCCATTTCAAACACTTAATGCAATGGTTCACGATTGTTGATTGGTGGCTTGCGGTGACCCCAATCCTTATAATCTTTGTGCATCAAATTGGCTATCTCTCTGGCTGCCTTCACAAGCCTTTGAGTTTCTTCCTCCCTCGTGGATACCCTCTTGGAGATGCTTGAATTCTTCCATCTTTTTGCCTCACGAGTGTCCTGCACAACAAATGTGAGCTTAGAATTGAAGTGGGAAAACAAAATTGAGAGAGGGAAAGAGAGAGACCTGATGGTTAAGTTGAGAGGTTTGATGAAACTTGTTCGAACTCTTTGTCTTTTGTCCTGCATGAAACCATATGAATTGCTAAATACTTACAAGCCATTGATTTTGAGTACTCTTTTTGTTGTTTGATGATATTACAAAATATTATATGTATATATATTTGGACCCATTTAAGTAGCTAACACAAAACCAAAAAAAGATCCTATAAAAAGGGGTGTGATTAATTATGTTTAGGAGGGTGGTGTAGAGGCCCTTTGTAATCTGCACCAAATGTTACAAAGCCAGCAACATTGAGCTTCCTACCACCATTCTTACAATTTTTTACACTACCATCTCCAAAATCACCCTTTTCATCTTCCAAGTTACAATTTTTGACACCTGAAATTCCTGAGCTTTCTTGATCTTCTTCTTCTCTCTCATCATTTGCAGTACTCTCTCTCCTCATTATCCTCTTTACTGCCACTCTCATTCTTCCACTCCCCATTTTCCTCATGTTCATGGCATCAAATCCCACAAGGGTTTCCTGCTAAAAATAAAAGAAATAAAATAATTAGAGTATTTGTTTTCCAAATTGTAAAATTAGTGAAAGAGAGGTTAATTAATCACCTTTTGAAGGGACGATTCAGAAAATTGAGCTCCAATAGTCAGCAATGGTGCATCAATGTGATCTACAAAGCGGGAGATTTGAGAAAAAAAGTGGATTTTAAGGAAAGAATAAAGAAAGTAAGTTGTGTAATACCTTGGAGAGCATGGGAGAGAGAGAGAAGGAAGATGGGTAAGGTGAAGAAGATGGTGGTGATGTTCTTCATCTTGGGTCAGTTTGGGTTGTTTGATGGAAGGAGGGGAAAAGAGTGAGATCCATGAAGGGTTGTTTGTTTTATATAAACAGTGTTGTGTTGGTGAAAGGCAAAAGAGTCAAAGCTTTTCTAGGGTTTCCAATCACAAAAACCCTAAAAAAATACTTTTTTGTTCTTGGTATCTGCATAAGCTTAGAAAATCTAAACAAAAGATGCAAAATAAAACAAAACCCAAGTTTTTATTTATAAAAACAAATCATTAGAAGGGTTTTTTTTTTTTCTTTTTTTCTTTTTTTTTTTTTTAAAAGGGTAAAAAAGATGTCTTCTTTGATTCCATATAGTTTTCAATTCAATAAAGTATACATTTGGACAAAACTTGAAGCTTGGGTTTCGTATTACCCTGCATGCTTAGGGATACTTCTCTCTTTTACTCATTTCATTTCATAGGAGTGTTCTTCGTTGAGTTTGAAGATTTTTTTAGACTCAGTCCCTAACTTTTTTTCAACTCAAGCAAATAATGTATCTAATCCAACCATAAAAAGTTATATGGTAGTTAGTGAAACATACCTTTATTTATTTCAACATTGAATTTAAATTAATTCAATTTCGATATATATTTAAAAAAAATTATCTTGTTAAGAATGGTAGGAGAATAAATAATAAAAAAATAATTATAGAATTAAATAAAAATAAAATAAATGTACTTATATTTGATTGTATTATAAGGAAAAAAAAATGTATTTTTTAAAATTGATAATAATATTGAGTGATCTAATTTTAGCAAAAGTGTTAAATTCAAATCTTAAATTTATTAATTAGTTAATTAATTAAAAAGAAAAAGAAAAGAATTGTTCCCAATCTCCCAATACTATACTCTCAAAAATTTCTGCAAGAAAAAAAAAAAAAAAAAAACAAACAAAAATGACATTGATTTACCTACGAGAGATGTGACTCCAAGAGTTTTTTCTTGGCTTTTATCTTAAATTTGTTGTAATTATTTATATTTTACAGTTTACTTGTTTCTCCACCAGTAAATTAGGTTGGAACAAGTAAATCAGGTAGTAACATTTTCAGAAAAAAAAAGTAAGAACCAATTAAAATCGATTAAAAATATATCAAGAATGAATAGACATATTAAAAAATAAAAAAAACAAGAATTGGTTAAAATAAACCAAAAGTCAAAAGTAGTTGGGAACATAATTAAAAAAAAAATGCGAACAAAAAAAAGATTTAGAAAGTGTTGAATGTTTGTATGAAAATAATATTTTAATGAATATATATTTTTATAAGTAATTTGCTAAAGTATAGTATCGAATAAAAAAGTAGGTTAACAGACATTGTATTTATTAGATCTAAATTAAAAAAATTTAGAATTTGTTAATTAATTATATAGGCAAATTATAAATATTAAAAGTTAATAGAATTCAGTTATAATTTTCAATTTAAAAGATTTTTTGCGAAAGAATAGACCAATTTGAAAAAAAAAATAAAAAGAAATACTTAGGTTAGATATTTGTTTACCCTTATTGGACAAGTCTTAAACTACGACTCGAAAGTTATATTATGAATGAAATGATTTATGAGGTGACCTAATGCATATTTTTTAGTATAATATACGAGGAATGTATGTAGTTGTCCTGCATGATTTATTTATAATAGAAAGTGTATGGGAATCTCATGCATAATTGTACGTTCACATGCATCGGAATACTCTCTTTATGATGAGCACAAAGTACGCTATGAGACTGAAATGACCATCATGCTTGATACAGTGCACAACGATTGTTGTACCTTGAGATGTTCGGCTATAGTCTAGAGGAGTTAGCTCGACCAATAGGCCCAAGGGGTGTGTGAGCCCGCCTGGTGGGCTCATGCTTGCACGTGTAGGTCGTGTGTAGAGAAGCATTACACATCCAACTTACCTGGACTCAAAGTCACCTGAGAGAATACGATTTTAAATGATAGACCTCATTCATACAACATGTTTTTGCATTCCCTGACTCCAATAGTGGAGTCACCTATTCGATATTTTTAAAAATACTAAAGTCTTGTACTATTATATTTCAGCATTCTCTGACTCCAATAATGGAGTCACCTACTAGATATGTTATTCTTATATTCCAAGTAAAGGCAAGACACCCATGTATCGTTGACAACGACGTTGAATTAAAGACCATAAAACCTATGTTAGGGTAACTGTATTTTATTTTGTAGATCTTAAGTTAGTTTAAAGTATTGTATTAATCTTTTGTTTGGTTCAATGTAAATTAAATATTTTTCAGAAAACATATAAATTTAGGACATCGTTTCAAGAATTATTTTAAATGGATATTTCCTCAGGAAAAGATTACATCATACCTATGGTAGCGGGTGTATTACAATAAAAAAATTGTAGTATTATTTTATTTTATTTTTTTTTATTTTTTGTTTTTGAGAATCACATGTGTTTGAATTTAAGAGTAGGAAGTTTTTATGTATTATGAAGAGATATGGTTTGTTGATGATGAGAAATATTAGTATAATCTCAAGTTGTAGCCAAAACACAGCTAGCTTAGAGCCCTATTAAATGGAAAAAAATGAGTAGCTAGGTCAATGGGTTGGAGGATGAGGTTTTAAGTCAGAGATTTACATAACTTGGAATGTTGTTTCCTAATAACTCACCTAACTATTCTCTTCTTTATTTTTATAAATAATTAATTAATGTTTCTCTTACTTTTTCATATATTCAAGAAATTCAAAACTATAAGGAATTATACAGAGGTTACCTTATTAATCGAATATTTCAAGAAAAGAACATTTATTTAAACGAGATGGATCATATCAAGCTTAAATGATTGTAACTATCTAATCCAAATTGTATAGAAAAAAAAAACAATCTTAAAATACAATATGAAACCACTGAAGTTGGATTCTTCTTTATTATGGCATAAATTGCAACATCATATGATAATTTGAACAATATTTTCTTCACATTTTTCTTAAAGTTTATGTCTTGGTTCATATCAACTTGTCTATGACTTTTCTTGGACTCTTCATGGGTATGATTATGATTAAGCTTATGTTCGTGCAATAATTACGTATAACATAGCACGTACTCATACATTATCATAACTCGTAACTCACATTACTAGCATCCATATCATTCATCACTTATTTGTACATCACACATTACTCATACTTTGGTTTCAATAATTCATGACTATCATTATAATGATTTATGCAAATATACAATAAATAATTCATTCAACTTAAAATGCAATGACAGACTGAATTGAATCATATCGCGTTGAACATAGAGCATTGAATCGTGATGAAGCATTGTTCCAAACATATGTGTTGAACCTACACTTATATTTATCTTTCAAGTAAAATATTGATCATTCTTGCTCTACAACTTTCGTGAATTAAACTAATGTCAACTTGAGAATGACATATACGTATTAAACCATTTGAAAGGGTTAGAATAGAGCATAGGGGTATATTATCTAAGCATAAACTTACTATTTACAGCTTAATTGTACCCCATTACACAAAATATTGAAACTAAAAAGCATTTTTGGATAAATAAAATAATGCGTAAATAAATGAAAAGAAAATTTATTTATTATTTTAATTATAAGAAGGTTAATAAAGTAAGGAAAGAAAGCATTGGATACTGAGAATATGATGACCAGGTGGAAGAGAGAGAGAGAGCGAGGAATGAGGAAACCAAAATGAAAGCATCAAATTAAGAGCCTTTGGGAAACATTGCAAGTGATTGTTTATCGAATTACTAAAACCCTTTTAATTTCTTATACAATTAAAATTAATATGTATGCTTTATAATATAAACATGTCTTTAATTAATCAATGCCAATATTTAAATTATACATTAATAGTTTTTGGTTTGGTTTGAAGAACACGAGGGCGTGGCCTCCCATGTTCTTGTTTTCTCTCTTTCAAAAGTGAGGGAGAGAGATTATTAATATCAAAAAGTTAACCTAAGGATACATGAGTTTCTCTATTGTTTATTAAGCATGAGCTCTCGTAGTTTTAATTTTAATTTTTCAAAAAGTCTCGTATCGGTGAGATAGTGTCCCTCATTTATATACCCATCATTTTCTCTATTCACTTATATACCTATGATCATCCCCTTATTTAGTTAATATGAGGCATTAACAATACTCAACATTTTTGTGTCGAAGCCTTGTCTTTAACTAAAATCATTTTGAAAAAACAATGAGTCTTAAAAATACTCATTTCAACACTCTCGGGTCGGAAATTAAGTAAATGAATGAATCAATTTTCTTTTTAGAATGAGGTTACTTGCTCATGACTGTCTTATATTAGTGATATAAACTAAGACATCATAAACTACAAGGAAGATGTGAAGAAAATGTTGTTAAAGTTATCAAAAAAAAAAAAAAAAAAAAATGTTTCAATTCATGTCACATTGAAGAAGAAACAAGTTTTATTGTTATAAATTTTGGGTGGATCAATATATTTTAAAGCTTATTTACATAGTAGTTAATTATAATTTTTTTATGCCTCATCAATGTTAAAATTTTTTTATTTTAAGACTATATAAAATGTTATAATATAATAAGATAGACTTGAAAAATATAGTAAAAATGAACATTTGTGCTTTTCTTTAGCCAATGACTAAGTTTCTTTGCAATTTTATATAGTTTAGATTGTCATGTGAAATCATTAGCTTGACATGATCAATCTTATTTGTGGCATGATTCGAATCTTAAAATAAATGTTCTTACATTTTAGATATTTGACTAACAAGATAATTTAAATCTTATTTCTTTTGGAGTGATTCCATATCAATTAATATTGTATTACTCGATTTTAATTGTCGATCTTAATTGACACATAGAGACACTAACCATGAAGCATGTACACTAATGATCAGTTCTCAACAACTATGGAAGATTAATAATGAGAAAAAAATAAAATTTTGGTTCTCCTTACAAAACAACACAATAAAACTTAGGTTCTGTGGGTGGTGTTAGGATTATGATATAAAATCTCATAATTAATTAATTAATTTTTATTAGCAACTTAATATTATTCATAGAAATCTAATGTTATTAAAGTAATCTTGAACGAGTACTTAGCTGACATACAAGAAAATCATGTTTAAGTAAGGACTTAAAAATGTATGATATTTGAATAAGGTTGGGTGTCTTGTTCTAGTAATATTATTGATAGGATTCACTTTGTACTTATTGTAAATAATTTGATCAAAATTGTTTATGTGAAGACTGTTGTGCGTCGACAACTGATCGAATGTACTCACAATACCAACGAACGAAATTATACTAAGAGACATGAAGATATTTACGTGGTTTAGAGAGAAGAAATTCTCATACATCCACGAGTAGCAACCAATTACTCATAATCAAAGTGTTTACAAGTGAATACCTCACTCTCACAATACAAAGTCTCTCACCAAAATGTCACTCAAGAAATACAATGTAACACACAATCTCAACCAAATTCCTACATCCTCAACCTCCTAGACAAATTTTTTATATTGGAACAATGATTTGAATCATCAAATATTATGGAATTAAATAAGGATTAATATTAAAATGGTTACAAAATTAATAACCAAATTAATAATATTTTTATTTAATCAAAACCTTTATAAATTTGATGTGAGTTAATAACTAAATTAAATAAATAAAATTTTTTTTATGACAATTTACCATGAATTTCTTTTTTATCATCATCAAATCTTGCCGGTTTTCGAATTTTCCTTCGGTCTATTCCTAGTGATGGATTCAGGTTATTCCACTCTTTCATTTATGCGACTTTGCTCTACCGGCTCTAAGACACCAGAGTTATTATCTACCTGCTCAATAGGTTCTTTAGTAGAAGCAACCATATAGGGAGAGAACACGACCTTCTCCACTTTCTTTAATGCCTCATCATTATTTTCAATTTTTTGCAAAGACATTCCAAACTCATCAAATGTCACATCTCGACTATTGATAATTTTACTTGTTTCTAGACACCATAACCTATAGCCCTTCACGCCTTTGCTAAAACCCATAAACTTGGCTTTTTTTTGCTCTAGGATTTATCTTTGAGTCTGTCACATATAATAAGCAGGACAACCAAACACAAGCAAATTATCATACTCTCTAACTGGAGCACCTGACCATACCTCGATCGTATTTTTTCCACCATTTCTAGAAACAGGTAAACAATTCACCAAGTGAACTGCGTAACTGAGAGCCTCAACCCAAAATGCCTTACTCAATCCTGCTTGAGACAATATGCATTGAACTCTGGTTCATTCGCTCAGCAACTCCATTTTTTTGTGGCTTATCAGGAACAGTGAAGTGTCGAACGATCCTTCATCTCGGCATACTTCATCTCAGCCTTTTGAATTTCCTGTCAGTCTGATTCTCTACCATTTTCTACCAGGAACAGTGAAGTGTCGAACGATCCTTCATCTCGGCATACTTCATCTCAGCCTTTTGAATTTCCTGTCAGTCTGATTCTCTACCATTTTCTTCCACTCTAGGAAGATTTGGGGAACCTCGTTTGTGTGCTTCATGGGATACATCCAAAATCTCCTAAAGTAGTCATCAATAAAAGTGACAAACCACCTTTTTCCTTCCAATGAGATATTCCTCGTGGGACCTCATACATCAGTGTGAACATAATCTAAGATGCCTTTTGTTTGGTGTATAACAATACCAAACTTCATATTTTTTTGTTTATCAAATATACAATGTTTACAAAAAATAATTTACTAGTTAGTGGCACCGTTAAGGGCTCCTTGGTTCACCAATGTCTAGATCGTCTTCTCACCAGCATGCCCGAGTCACATGTACTATAATTTCGATATGTCTTGTTCTTTTGAACTTGTCACAGCAACATGCCCAATTATCGTGGTTCCATTGAGGTAGTATATGCTATCTCTTCTAGTCTCTTTAATTGCTACCAAAGCTCCACGAGCTACTTTTAAATTCCCTCTTTCAAAATGATACGATAATCATTCGCATCTAGAACGTGAAGGGAAATCAAATTTTTCTTCAAGTCAGGGACATACCTAACATCCTTGATTTTTCGTATAACCCCATCAAACATCTTGATTTTTATTGAGCCGATTCTCATCATCTTGCAAGTACTATCATTGCCCATGTAGACAACTCCACCGTTGAACTTTTTGAAGTCGAAGAACATCTCTCTATTGGGACACATATGATAGGAACACCCCCGAATCAAGAATCCATTCACTGACTTGGTTGACTGATAAGGAAATCGTAAGACATTATTTGCTTCTTTGTCATTATCTCTAACTAAATTGGACTTTGACCCCTTCTCTTTTATGATCGGGCAATCTTTCTTCCAATGACCTTTCTATCAACAATATGAACACTCATTTTTATCAAGGTTTCTCCAATTATCAGATCTGCCTCTCGACTTTGATCGGGACTTTCACGTTCGCTCTTTTTCCAAGTAGAAGTTCTTCCACGAGCAGTGAGAACATTTGAGCTAGCGTCTTGGTATGCCTTCTTGTCCTTCTTTCGCACCTCATTATTTATTAAGGCATTTGAAACATCTTCAAATTCAAAATCAATGATTCCATGTACTAGGGTGGTTACTAAAAACTCATAGTACTCCGGCAAAGAATTCAATGGCAACAACGCCTTGTCTTTGTATCAATTATAACATCGAAATTGAGCAAATCAGTGATGATTTTGTTAAAATCATCCAAATGCTTAGCCATTGAGATATATTTCTTGTAATCAAAACATAAAAGTTTCTTCTTCAAATGAAGTTTATTTTCCACACTCTTCTGCATATATTTCGCCTCAAGCTTATCCCATAGTTCTTTGGTCATGGTCACCTTCGTAAATGGATACTTCTAATTCTTGCCAAGACAGGATCGAACAATTCCACAATCTTGTCGATTTAATTTCTTTCATTCTACGTTTATCATGTCTTCAAACATCTCATCTTCTAGAGAAGCATCAAATTCTTGCATGACCAGCAATTCACTAACTTCACCTTGCCAAATACCAAAATTATTGGTTCCATCAAATTTTTCTACTTCGAGATCAGAGCTCAAAATTCTTGATCCACGTTGTAATTTAATACCAGATGACTCTGCCATTTGTAACAAGTAATCTGGATGAAAGTAGAAAAACACAATTCTCGAAAATTGATTTTCAAGAAAATAAGCACGATTGTGGGCACGTTTCGTAGTTGATGGGGTCAAAACTTTAAGAATACCCCAAATATCACAACCAAGCTTTGATCCCACTTGTTGTGAGCCGAAAGCGGATCGAATGTACTCACAACACCAACGAACGAAATTACACAAAGAGTCACCAAGATATTTATGTGATTCAGAGAGAAGAAATTCCCCTACATCCACGGGTAGCAACCAATCATTAGAAATCAAAGTGTTTACAAGTGAATACCTCACTCTCACATTACAAAATCTCTCACGAAAATGTCACTCAACAAATACAATGTGACACACAATCTCAATCAAATTATGATATCTTCAACCTCCTAAACAAACCCTTTATATAGGGACAATTGTTTGAATCCTCGAACATTATGAAATTAAATAAAGATTAATATTAAAATGGTTACAAACTTAATAACCAAATTAATAATATTCTTATTTAATTAAAAGGGTTATAAATTGATATGAGTTAATAGTAAGGGTATCCAATCCACAAAGTTTGTATATGACTAGTGACCAAATATTAATTTTTTTTATAAATCTATTAATTCATGATTGTATTATGGTATGAAATTGGAGCTTAATCTTAAATAAATTATGAATTTCTGTCGGTCAAATGAATTTTAAATTGATTCACTATTTCTATTTTTTTTTTTTTTTAAGAACTTCAAATAAAAATTTGAGAACGTAATCTTTACCCGATGGAATCTACTTCTTTCTATATATAAATAAATAAACAAATAATAATAATAAATTAAAAAAAATCAATTTTTAAGTGTTAAACACTAAGGCCCACTTGAGACCGACTTAATTTATTATTGGATGACAAATAAATTTTCACGGGAGAATAAACCATATTTAATATGAAAAATATAATTATAGAAGTAAAACATACTTTTGATTAAACTGAACATAATATTCTTTATGAACATGGGTAATAGGACTACATGTTCGATGAAGCATGGACTCAATGTTTCATTGCATTCAAACTTCAAGACGCTCTTCATAAGTGCCACTTTCGAAATATAAATTACCATCCACTTCGAACCGTAGATCCTTAAACCTCACATCAACTCTTCTACCTAGGTTGTAGGTATCTTTGCTTATATCTTTTAAATAACTTTATTGGAGCTTAGACTAGATCATGACTCAACATGTGCTCTTACCTCATTTCAACCAACATATTTTTTCCGAGACCTTAAAAAATGTCATGCCGATAGTGCTGAATAACTATCGTTATAATCGAACTCCATGAAATACAAATGTGTCCCATTTACCTACAAAATCTAACACATAGGCATGTAACTTGCCTTGTAGGATTTAATTCAAGCATTTTATCTGTCATTAATCTGCAGGTGAAACATTATGCCAAATTTCAGTTGCATACTCAATATCTTCTGCACACTTCTCCAAAGCTAAGATGCGAAAGAATGATCTCGATATGATATAATGGACATTGGTACACCTCACAATCTTCTTCCGTGAGAGAAACTATCCACTCGTTAGGTAGACTTTATTCAACAATAAATGTACTAAATTTATGAGTCTATCAATCACTACTCACACCAAAGTCTAAGCAACGATACGAAATTAAAAAAAAAAAAAAAAATTTTATCCTCCTACTCTATGTACAGCGGTACTTCAAATTCTGATATCCACAACCTCCTAGAGTGGTCTTCTCCTGATATAGATAATGCCTCCAAATTATCATAATAAAGAGGACGACTACTACCTCCAAGTTAGGTGTAAGATTGTTACACTCCCATAGTTGATATTATATCTTAATATTCTTTTTTTTATAATTTGATTTATAGTATATTTTATTTTATTCTCAATATTTAATTAGTTTATATTTTACTCATTTGTAGATATTAGTTGCTAGCTCGATCCTATTTAAAGCTTATGAATATCAATGAGAATACACACTTCGATTCCAATTCTATTTCTATTTCTCATTGCATCAATTTTGGTATTCTTAAATATCAAAATTTCCTCCATGGTGAAATCAGCCAAATCCAGCTTTAAAATTTCGGATCTTAATTTAACACATCCTTATTATATTCATTACTCGGACAAGCTAGGATATTCACCTATTCCAATCAAATTAAATGGAACAAATTAACAATCCTGGAGTAAATCAGTTATGCATGCTCTTATTGCCAAAAAGAAAATTGGCTTCATTGATGACACAATTGAAGAACCGTCTCAAGATGCAAATTAAACCGAATTTGAACTCTGGAATCAGTGCAACAGTATGATAATATCTTGGTTTACTCATTCAGTTGAAGCAGATATCGCTAAGGGTATTATTCACGCCAAGACAGCTCATCAAGTGTGGGTTGATCTTCACGATCAATTCTCACAAAAGAATGCTCCAGCAATTTTTCAGATACAAAAATCGATAGCAATGATGTCATAGGGAACCATGACACTGTCAGCATATTTCACCAAGCTCAAAGCACTCTGGGATGAATTGGAAGCGTATCGCACACCATTTACCTGTAATCAACGTCAAATACATATTGATCAACGCTAAGAAGACAAGTTGATGCAACTACTCATGGGGCTCAATGCGTGTTATAAAACAGTGAGATCTAACATATTGATGATGACTCCATTACCTAATGTGAGGCAAGCGTATTTATTACTTGTACAAGAAGAGATGCAACGTCATAACTTTTGAACCTACTAAGAATTTCTCGATTGCATTAGCAGTGCAGAAGAAAACAACATATTCAAAATTCGTCATGGATAAATCATGTGAGCACTACAATAAAAGTGGTCATACAATTGATGAGTGTCGGATCCTTAAGTTTCACTGTAAATTTTGTGATAGAAGGGGACATACAGAAGATCGATGTCAACAAAAAAATAATTCTAGAAGGGCAGTACAAATCAATCAATGCAACAATCGAGGATATCGATCATCTTCAAATATGGCCGATGTTTCTCAGTTGAATACAGAAAAACAGTAATCTAATTTCATCTCAAATATTTCTTCTGAGCAATTACAACAGATTGTACAAGCCTTATCTGCACTCAATCATTGTTCTTTTGGTAATTCTGATAATAACATCAATGTTGCAAGTTTGTTTGGAGTATCTGCATTATCTATTAACTCACAAGTACTAATCCATGGATTCTCGATAGTGAAGCTACGGATCATGCAAATCTTCTATAATGACTGAACCAAAGGCTACCACCATATCTACAATAAATTTTCCTAATGGAGGGACAACACATGTGTCACATACTGGCAATGTTTCCTTTAATCCTGACCTTAAATTAAACAATGTTTTATGTGTGCCATTATTCAATTTAAACCTAATGTCCATCAGCAAACTTACCAATGACTTGAAATGTTATGTCACCTTCTATCTTGATTCTTGTGTTATGCAAGACTTGGCTACGGGGAAGATGATTGGCTCGGGTAAACAATTCGGAGGTCTCTATCATATTTTTTCATCTCCAATCAAATCTTCGGCAAATCAAATATCTCAGTCATCTGATTTGTGGCATTTATAGGTTCATCCTTCTTCTTCTCGTTTTAAATTTCTAGCTAATCAATTGCATCTTAATAATGCTACTCTTTCTCATAATTGTAGTATTTGCCCATTAACAAAACAAACTAGGTTGTATTTCTCAAGAAGTTTAATAACAAATCATTCTGTCTTTGATTTATTATATTGTGATGTTTGGGGACCACATAAAGTTCCAACTCATTCTGGTTTGCGTTTTTTTCTTACTGTTGTTGATGATTTTACTCGATGTACTTGGGTTTTTCTTATGCAACACAAATCAAAAGTACATCATTTGTTAGTAAATTTTGTTAAATTCGTTCAAACTCGATTTAATACTTACTATCAAGATAGTTAGATCAGACAATGGGGCTGAGTTTCTATCTTTGCAACCATTTTTTACCTCTTGTGGCATTGAATTTCAGCGCACTTGTGTCTATACTCCACAACAAAATGAAGTCGTAGAACGTAAGTATCGTCATATCCTAAATGTAGCTAGGTCTTTTCTTTTTTCAGTCACAGGCTCCACTTAATTTTTGGAGAGAATGCATTTTAATTGTTGTTTATCTTATAAATAGAACACCATCACCATTGTTATCTAACAAGACACCCTTTGAAGCACTCTACAAACAACCACCTACATTTCACCATCTTAAAGTTTTTGGTTGTAAGTGTTATGCAACTGTAGTACATCCTAAGCAAAAATTTGAACCTCGGGCAATTCATTGTGTTTTCATAGGATATTCTTGTGGTCACAAAGGTTACAAGTCGTATGACATGCAATCTAAAAAAAATTTATCAGTCGTGATGTTAAAAGATGATTTTTCTTTTTCATGAGCTACACAAACTTTGACATTAGCTCCTTCAACTCTCATTTTACCACTTCATGATCCATCCTACTCAAACATCTATTCTAGTCCTCCCCCTTCTATTCCTTCTATTTCTCGTCGTTTCCTCCGCCTTCTATTCCTTCTCCAAATTCATCAGTTGCAGATTCACCCACTAAATCTAATCTTATCTCACCTGATACATCAGTTCTACTCCGACGTTCTACTCGTACCAAACAATCTCCAGCTTGTTATAATGATTATGAGATGTCTTCTGGCGCCAATCATTTAGCCTCTAGCTCAAGTCTCAACACTGGCACCAAGTATCCCCTTCATCATTACCTTTCATTCTCTCGTTTTTCTCCTACTCAACGTGCTTTTTAGCTCTTATTACAGTCCAGACAGAACCTAAAACCTATGATGAGGCAGTTGGCAACCCATTATGGCAACAGACTATGAATGATGAAATTGCAGCTTTGGAACGTAAGAAGAGGGATCGTCGCTTAGCGATGATGTTGCCTTGACTCTGGTGAGCATATGTCTAACCCAAGAAGTAGAGGGGGAAACCTAGAGAAAGGGACAAAGACAATGTTGAAGTTGGAAGAGTCGCCATAGTGGGCGAAGGGGCCAATTATGGCGAGAAAGGCAGCGACGACTTGGCTGACAAAGAGGCCAGTGCGGCGCCTAGATTCCGAAGGTAAATCTCTGCAAAAGGTCGATGGGCTGATCGAGATTCCATATATTTCCGAAGAGAACATTGATGAGGATCCTGAGATTACGGTTTCTGTGAAGGATGAAGGGTTGATAAGGAAGAAATTGAGAGAGTCTATGTTGGTTAAGGGGAAGCCGATTGTGTTGGAGAAGGTGAGGTTGTATGTATAGAGTATAGAAAAAGGCGATTTGGGGGTCAGTAGGGTGGAGCCGAAGAATAATCAATCTACTCTGCCTAGGGCAGCCATGGCAATTGCCCCTGTGGCGTCAAAACCAGTGGTGGTGGAAAAGAATAGTAGAGGATTCATAAGCCATTGAAAAGAAAGGATCAGGATTGCTAAACTGAAAGAGTTCTGATACCATGAGAATGTTTGCTTAATCCACCACAACTAAATGGTGTGAAAGTTATCTTATTTATAATCCAATAAATTAGGATATGGAAAGAGTAATAAATGGAAAGAACAATATATAGAAAAATATATATGCTAAGAAGACAAATATCTGCTTATAATAAAATATCAAATATGATATATATGGTATACTATAATATAGTACTAAAATATCCTTAATAGTTATGTTCAAGGAGAAGTACAAACAAATTATAAGTCCTCGGTTAATATGAATATCTCTCTAGCTCTAACACCGTAGCCGTAACTTGGTTCATTCATGCATGCGGTTAGGGAGATATTCCATTCGATAACCTAAACCATAATTATATTCTAATTGTTAATGCATACATATTAAGGATATATTCCTATAGATCACCTAAAACACGAAAATTATAGTCTAAATATTCATGCAAACTCAACGACGAGATAACATCTATCAATCGCCCGTAGCACAAATCTCAATATCTCATCATCCATCTAGCATCCATCTAGCACAACGGAAAGTTTAGAAATCGTCACGCATCATAAATTCTCTATCTAGGGGCATTTCAGTAATTTTTCTTAACATATATAGTATTCTCATTCAAATAGTCATTCCATAGTCCTAAACATGCAAATTCTAACTACCTAAGGCAAGAATACTCACATGCTAGCATTGTCCTAGGGATCCTTATAAGTATTATTTGAAGAAAATTTGAATTGCTATTATAAGATGAAGTGTGCTTTCCAAGCTAGCTTTGTTTGTGTTAGGTGCTCTAAATTTTCTAAACTTTACAAGTAGTTGCTAATTCATGTAAAATTAAGAGTTCATACTAGATAACATCCATCCCCTGAGCACTTTTCATGAACGAACCATGGCCGAAAACAACTCCTTGGGGCTTGGCTATAAATAATAGAGCCAGACAGCCCTCCCTTATGGAGACCTATATGGTTGAGCAGTTTCCACCTCTCTTCTTCCTACTTCCTCTGTCTCTTCATTTTTTTTTTTTCTTTCTTTTTCTAGTCACACTGCAAAGCCATGTCCATCCACGCCTCACTATCATTAGATTACTTCTCGCTTGGCTATTATTACATGATTCATGCTAGTGCACCCGCCACGCCATCTGCCAATCAAAAGTATAATCTCCTTTGCACATGTCTGCACCCTATCCCCCTACAAGCTGCCACCTGCTCACCACTGTTCTCGTACACCAGTAGTGTCTCACCTTCACCGAAATAGCTATTGAAGGAGAAATTGTTAGATTTATGAGATTTGTATTTTATGCCAAAATTTACCATGAATTGGATGTACTGCTCACATTTACTTAGAATTGGATGTCCAGCCGCCCCCGACGTGCTGCGATTAAAAGACGACAAGTGATATCAGAACCCAGTTCAAGGTAGAAAAAGATACACCAACACACAAAGATGCACACGTTGTGGGGTCCATACCGAACAGGCTCACGCACTCCTTCACGCCGCGGCCGAGCGCTTGCATCTCCATCACTGCCACCCGATGCTGATGAGGTCCAACTACAACGAGTGGGCTTTGCTGATGTGCGTTAACCTGCAAGCGAAAGGGCTGTGGCACGCTGTCGAGCCATAGGAAGGAGAAGCAATCGAGTACTGGAAGGATCGGCTGGCGTTCACTGCCATACTGCGGGCTGTACCTCCAGAGATACCGGTGTCTCTCTCCACTAGCACACCGTGCAATTGGCCTGGGAGCGAGTGTCAAATCCCACTGGATTGGTGTGCAGTGACTGCAGAGAGTCCAACATCGAGCAGCTGCAGAAGGAATACTCGGAGATCGCTTTAAGGACGGCGAATCTGTCAATGATTTTTCCATGCGAATCATGAGGCTTGCCAACAACATCACCATTCTCGGTGGAAGCATCAGCAAGATGGAGATCATGAAGAAGATGCTGCAGGTCGCCCAAAATCACCTCGAGCAAATCGTGATTTCGATCAAGACATTGCTTCACATGAACGACCTACGGTGGAAGAGGTAACTGGAAGATTGTGCATCGTCGAACAGAGGAAGAAGAATGCCGTTTTAGCTATCGGCAGTAGGGTCGTCTTCTCCTCACTAAGTAGGAGAGGTTTGCATGTTGAACATTAAATGCCATTTTTAGTTAATTTGTTAGTAGATTTTAAATTGAAAAGTCAGTGGGTAAAGAGAAGGTCAAGAGCCTTCATATGAATATGGGTGACATTCTCACTATAATTAGATTTAGAAAAGCTTATAAATAGGTTTCTATTGTATTAGAGCAGAGCAAAAAAAAAAAAGGAAAAAGAAACAGGGAAGTAATAGAAGAAGGTTTTCAGATAAACAAGTATTATTTGTCTCCTTCTATCGTCAGTGTGCTTGAGATTGATTTCACAAATTTGTAAGATTTCTTTAAGAAATTGGTATCGGAGCCAATGGCTGACGGGTCAAATGTTGCTATCGCGACTAACGAATACAAACTACGAGAATTGGAGCATTCAAATGAAAGCTCTTCTCAGCTCTCAAGATGCATGGGAGGTGGTTGAAGAAGGGTTCGAAGAACCAAAAGATAGTACGGGTTATACAGCGGCACAAAACGAGGTGTTAAAAGAGGTGCGATCAAAGAATAAGGCGGCACTATACATGTTGTTCTGAGTTGTTGACGAGCCGGGATTTGAGAAGATTGTGTTCAAATAAACCGACCGAGTCAAGCAAGTGTGTCTCCAAACTCTTTGTGGTGAGTTGGAGAGCATGAAGGTGAAGCAGTCGGAAAGTATATCTGACTACATCACGCGCGTCCAGACTGTGGTAAACCAACTCAACCAAAACAAAGAAATGTTAGCCGAGACGTGAGTTGTGGAGAAGATCTTGAGATCATTAACCAACAACTTTGAGAATGTTGTATGCGCGATAGAAGAGTCAAAGGACCTAGCGACGTTCACGATCAACGAGCTAGCCGATTCTCTCGAGGCATACGAGCTGTTGGATTTTATGTTCTAAAACTCATAGTTTGTAAACAAAAACATATTCTATTTTCAATAAAGTTATTATTGATGTTTATTCCGTAAAGATTGTTATTGAATAAAGTGAATGTTACAATCATTAATCTAAATTCAATAAACTAAGAACACTCTGGCAATAGTATGATTACTTGAACTATATGTAGAGACATAAAAGTGGATCAAGTTTAAGTATATAGTCAAAATGATCTATAGTACAGGGATAAGGTTGAGTACCTTATTCTGGGAACACTATGGATGTGACCCACTTTTATATATGATATAAATAATGTGATCACTAAATTATGTGGAGACATGTGAGTGGGGGCATCCTATGCAATGAGTATGGCATAAGATCGGACCATAAAAAAAACCACTCTCACTTTATAACGCCGTTTACTGTTGAGACTGATTTTTTCATTCAATGACATAGGTAACTCGATCTTAATCCTGAGCTAACTATGAACTCCTATTTATTCAGAATTATCCTTAGATTTACATGGGTGAGAGTGGCCCGAGTTTGCCGACTCAATAAGCCTCCCATTTTAGGGGTAAGACTGGGTGAATAGCTGGGGACATAGATTGTAAAATGGAATTCATTCCTACCCGCTTTTAGGGATAATAGAAAGGTTGTTTCCTTAAGTACTGACTCCCTTGAACAAGGGGCCCCACCCTCTCATTGACCCGAGAGGGATTTGGTTCGGTGGTTGGACCACAAACCAATTGTTCATTAGAGGATTAGCGGGACTCAAGGAACAAGAAGTAACTTTAGGGGTAAAACAGTAAATTGACCCAACTGTAGTTACGAACAACCTATGAAGGATCGACTTACTAATCATGGTTATATCAAATGGATAGAAATATATCTATAGTGAAGGGAGTGCAACTACTAAGCTATAGTGGAGTGTCCTAGTAGTTAACGAATGTTGGTAAACAAGGTTAATGAGTTTAGCCGGTTAATCTCAGATCGTTGGAGCCCATGATCTGTAGGTCTATTAGGTCCCCTGCTAGCTCATATCAGACTAAACCTTAGAACAGTGTGACGAGTGAGTTCGAATTCAAATTAGAGAATATACGCTAAATATATACGATATATTTAACCACATTTTGTTTTAATTATGAATTAAACAAAAAGAGAGAATTAAAGATATTTAAATAAGATTTAAATATTTTAATTATGAATAGAGATTCATAATCAATATGTGCGGGAATGGATTGGGATTGACATTTTATTTAATGTTAAATATTAATTAATAATTTAATATTATTTTTATTTGAAATTAATTATTTAAATTAATTGTTGAATTAAAATAAAGAAAGTCAAAATGTTACTTCACCTAATGGAAAAACACATGTTTGAGTTCGTGGAATATTGAGTGTAAATATATGGTTTGACCAAACTTGCATGTTTACCACATAATCCCACAAGTTTGAGGGGAATTTTGAGTGTCAAAATTTAGTTAACTCAAACTTGCATGCTTGTCACATAATCCTACCAATTTGAGTGGAATTTTGAGTATCAAAATTTGGTAATCTCAAATTTGCATGCACATGCAAATATGACTCTATAAATAGAGTGATCAAGGTACATGGGAAGGGGGTTTGAAAAACTTTGAGAAAATCTCTCAAAACTCTCTCTACATATTGTGAATGTTTGATTAATCCACCACACCCAAATGGTGGTGAGAGTTCTCTTATTTATAATCATTTACAGACTACAGAAATAAGGTAAATTACAAATAATAAGGAAATAGCGATAAAATGAAAGAATAATAAATGAATACAATATATTTGCATTTAGTAAAAGGGAAAATATGGTAACCGGTAATGTAAGGCAAATATCTAGATATTTGCCTTATAATGAACGGTCAACTATCCTTAACACCCCCCCGCAAGCTGAGCGTCGGATTTGAACGAACATGAAGCTTGGATCTGAAAAATTCAAAGAGAGGTCGAGAAATACTCTTTGTGAAGATGTCAGCAACTTGGAGATGAGAGGGTACATATTGTGTACGAAGTTTGCCAGCGATAACTAGTTCTCGAAGGAAATGATAATCTAGTTCAACATGCTTGGCCCGCTTGTGAGAAACAGGATTAGAGCTCAAAAAAATAGCACTTTTGTTGTCACATAAGAGTAAGGGCTGCTGTGAAATAGGGACCTTGAGGTCATGCAAAAGATGCGTAACCCAAAGAAGTTCAGCAGCAGTTGTGGCAAGAGCACGATACTCAGATTCACAGCTGGAGCGTGATACAGTAGGTTGCTTTTTGGCACTCCAAGAAATGAGATTGTTACCAAGATAAATAGAATAGCCGGATGTAGAACGACGAGTATCGGGACAACCAGCCCAGTCAGCATCCGAATAAGCGACTAGCGTACTAGGAACAGTGGATGGACGAAAGATAAGACCAAAGTGGAGTGTTCCTTTAACATAGCGAAGAATACGTTTGACAGCAAGAAAGTGATCTACAGTAGGGGCATGCAAGAATTGACTGACAGAATTGACAGCATAGGCAATATCTGGACGCGTGATAGTCAAGTACTGAAGGGCGCCAACAAGAGATCTGTAGAGAGTAGGATCAGAGAAAGGAGAGCCATCAGCAGTCAGGTGTTGAGAAACAACCATGGGAGTGTGAACTGGTTTGCTATCGAGCAACTGAGCACGAGTAAGAATATCTGGAGCATATTTTAACTGACTGATAAAGAGACCATCAGAAGTGGGTGAAGCTTCAAGACCAAGAAAGTAGAGCATATTTTAACTGACTGATAAAGAGACCATCAGAAGTGGGTGAAGCTTCAAGACCAAGAAAGTAACTGAGAGAACCCAAATCTTTGGTAGCAAACTCAGAATTAAGCTTGCGAGTAAAGCTGTTAATAAGAGATGAGTTGTTGCCGGTAACAGGTAGCAAACTCAGAATTAAGCTTGCGAGTAAAGCTGTTAATAAGAGATGAGTTGTTGCCGGTAACAATAATGTCATCAACATAAAGAAGCAAATAGATAAGGTTAGATTGCTGATGAAAGACAAAAGGGGACGTGTCAGCGCGACTGCAAGAAAACCCAAGTGTGAGAAGAAATGAGCTAAAACGCTGAAACCAAGCACGAGGAGCTTGCTTTAAGCCATAGAGAGCTTTCTTTAATAGACAAACATGCATAGGAAATCGAGGATCAACATACCCAGGAGGTTGTTCCATATGAACACGTTCAATAAGCGTTCCATTGAGAAAAGCATTCTTGACATCAAGTTGTCGAAGAGGCCATTTATTTGTGACTGCAATAGAAAGCACAACACGGACAGTGGTAGCTTTGACAACCGGACTGAAAGTGTCAGTGTAGTCAAGACCAGGAACCTGAGTATAACCTTTGGCAACGAGACGAGCCTTGAAACGCTCGACGGATCCATCGGGCAAATATTTAGTACGAAACACCCATTTAGAGCCCACGATGTTGGTGTTGGCAGGGCGAGGAACCAAAGTCCAAGTATCATTTTGTTGTAACGCTCGAATTTCTTCATCCATGGCAGCCACCCAAGCAGGATTCTTAGCCGCAGATTTGAATCCTTTTGGCTCAGTGGATGCAAGAAGAGCAGAGAGAAGTCCAGATGAGCCCAACATACCAAGATTTGCTGGATGACGAGTCTTGAATATACCAGCTTTGGCGCGTGTGATCATAGGATGAGTGCCCAAAGAAGAGAAATCAACAGGAGGTTCAATAGAGGTTGAATTAGAAGTCGAGGGTGGTAAAGTGGAACCTGCAAGAGAAGTATCAACCTGCACAGACTCATCTACAAGGTCAGAACAAATATCACACGGGGATGAACTGGATTGAGGAATGTGCGGTGATGAAGTGGTAGGGGGGGATGAATCAATATGATGAAGATGTGGTTCCAAGAAATTTGAAATAGGAATAGTGGAAAGAGGTTGGGCTTGGGAGCTAGGGATAGCAGGAAAGTGAGTTTCATCAAATTGAGCATGGCAGGTGATATATAGCTTAGTGGTGGCGGGATCAAGACAGCGGAACCCTTTATGAACAGGACTATAACCCAAAAAAATACAAGGAATGCTGCGGGGAGAAAGCTTGTGAGGCATATAATCACGCAAATAAGGATAAACACGACAACCAAAGGGATGAAAATTGTCATAATGTGGAGTGTAGCCATAAAGGAGTTCAAAGGGTGACTTACCTCCAAGAAGTGGAGTAGGCAACCGGTTGATAATATAAGCTGCAGTGCTGAAGGCGTCAACCCAAAAACGAGGAGAAAGATGAGAGTGAACGAGAAGGGCCAAGCCAGTCTCAGTCACATGACGATGTTTTCTCTCAACACGACCATTTTGAGCAGGTGTATATGGACAAGAGAGTTGATGGTGGATGCCAGAATTACGTAAATGAGTTTTGAAACGAGTACTAGTAAATTCGGTACCACCATCGCTTTGAAATACCTTGATACGAGAAGAATATTGATTTTCCACAAATTTTTGAAATTGAAGAAAAATATCAAAAAAAATCAGATTTAAATTTTAAAGGGTAAAACCAAGTGAATCGAGAATAATCATCAATAAAAATAGCATAATAAAGAAAACCCGAATTTGATTTGACGGGAGAAGGACCCCAAAGATCACAATGAATAAGATCTAACACATGAGACGACCTACGTTCATTGCGGGAATAAGGCAATCGATGGCTTTTCGCAAGCTGACAAGTATTACATAATGATGGAGAAGGCAATAAAGACGTAAGAGAAAGATGACCTTTTTTATTTAAAAAAAGAAATAACAGAATGATTCACATGACCCAGACGAGCATGCCATAAATCATATGAAGCACGTAAAGATTTGTTTTTAAGGGCTGAAATAAAAGCAGAGTTGCCGCGCTCCAGCACATATAGCCCTCCATCTCTTTTACCGGTTGCCACCACCCTTCCTGTTTGATGATTCTGGATAGTAATAAGATTATTAGTAAATGTAACGGAGAGAGGAAAATCAGACGTTAATTTACTTATGGAAAGAAGATTTTTAGTGAGGTGAGGGACAACCAAGACATCTAATAAGTGAATATTTGGAACAGGAGAAAGAGTACCGATGTGGGTAATGGGTAGGGATGCACCGTTTCCTACAATCACAGAGTCCTTACCCGTGTAATTTTTAGACTGATCTAGAATTGATGGGTCGGCAGTCATATGGGCCGAAGCTCCAGTGTCCAAAAACCAATCAGCAGCATCGGGTCCAGCAATAGAACATGACGTGTTAAAGGCTTCAGCAAGGTGAGCATGAGAAGAATCAGGTCGAACATACCGTTGGTTGCAGCGGTCAGCATAATGGCCCTCTTTGCGGCATATTTGGCAATGAGGTGGTCGACGACCCTGACTTGAGTGGGTTCGTCCTCGATTAGAAGAGTTGTTTTTGTGAGAATAAGAACGACCTCGCTGGTTGGTAAAGGAAGCAGGGTGACTTTCATGAGTGCGACCACGATTAGTGGCTATGAATGCTGTAGGAGTGGAGTCAGAGGACTCAAGGGAGCGCTGGAACAACTCAAAACTTTCAGTTTTAGAGACTAGATCTGCAAAACAGGGGATAGGGGTGAGAGCCATCTGAGCAGTAGAAAAAGCTGAAAATTCGGTGCCGAGTCCACGAAGGAACCAGTGCACTTTATCAATGTCCTCGACGGGTCTGCCAATGGCATGAAGTTGGTCACAAATTTTTTTGAAGGCACGGGCATACTCAGCAACAGGTTTTGTGCCACGTTTCATCAACTGCAAGTCATCCTTGAGTCTCAGTTCACGAGCTTTTGACTGATGGCTGAACGTAGTTTCCAACGCAAGCCAAACATCACGTGCAGTAGAGAGACCAACGACAACAGCCATGGCTTCCTCAGTGAGAGAGGAGAGCAGGAGACAGAGAAGTCGTTGATCGGCTGCTTTCCATGCCAAATATTTGGGGTTGAATGTTGAGGAGGTTTCTGGTTCAAAGCGAGGTGGTGGAACCATAGTTCCATCGACATAGCCCAGCATGTCTTGACTCTCAAGAAGAGGGAGAAGTTGGCTTTTCCAAAGAAGATAATTGGAGGAAGAAAGTTTGATGGTGATCATATGGATTAGAGTATTGAAAGGAAGAAGATGATAACAAGATTCGGAAGCCATAGAAAAGAAAGGATCAGGGTTGTTAAACCGAAAGGGCTCTGATACCATGTGAATGTTTGATTAATCCACCACACCCAAATGGTGGTGAGAGTTCTCTTATTTATAATCATTTACAGACTACAGAAATAAGGTAAATTACAAATAATAAGGAAATAGCGATAAAAGGAAAGAATAATAAATGAATACAATATATTTGCATTTAGTAAAAGGGAAAATATGGTAACCGGTAATGTAAGGCAAATATCTAGATATTTGCCTTATAATGAACGGTCAACTATCCTTAACACATATACTAAATTCCTATAAAGTTTAGTCACTCACTGGATTCCACAATCCCGTTTTAAGGCCAGAGAATAGTAGGAAAGACACTAGTGGTGGTTCAAAATCAGTTAAAAGGAATTTAAACTACAAAATGTTAGTATTCAAACTTAGTTTTAATGCTTTTGAACATGCTAGCTAATTTATTATAATTGATGTACTTAGAGTGCCTAAGATCCAAATTGTTTACGCATGTGTTATATTAACACCATCAATTGGTATCAAAGCAAGTTTTAGGCACTTTATTTACATTAGTTTGAGCATGGTGGGTACCATTTTATGAATGAAGTTTTGTGGTTGCTAAAGTGGATGTTTATGGTTTTGACATTTTTTTTATGCTTCATTTGATACAATTATTGTAATTGGCCTAATGTGTACGATTTTTAATAAGTGAAGAAAAGTCTGTAATTTTTATGGAGTCATTAGAGTCCATTTTAGGTTGTAATTAATCGATAATGGAAACAAAAGCAAGCTGAACCAAAGAAGAAGATGGAAGAGGCGGTTTGGGTGTTTTTCTGCTGGTTGGGGTCCAGTTCAACGTTTTTAAGGGTTGATTAGACCGGTTCGTGATCCTCAGGAGCGGTTCAAGTTATTTTTAATTATTAATGTAATAATTTAGTTAATTGCTTACTTTAAAATGCCGGTGGCGCGAAAGACGATGGCTGTAATCGTGAGGCAGTGGAAGCTGTTGGAAATGAGGGGATACACAATGGATGTGGCGAAATCGCGATATCAGAGACGAGAAAATCGAAGGACTTCAGAGTGAACACGGATCAGCGAATGAGCCAAAGAAACTGCCGGATCATCAGGAGGAGAACAAAGATTGAGAGGAACAACCAAAATATGTTGTTGATAAATCTATGAAGAAGTCTTAGTTGTAGACGTTGAAATTGTTGAACGAGTGCCTTACGAAGGAGAAAATAGAGATTGAAAAAGAAAAGAAAGCTTTAGGAATGGAAAAAGAAAAGTTAGAGAAAGAAGTGGCTGAGCTTGAGTGAGAATTCTTTCCTTGTCAAACAATAGAAGGAAGAGAATGGGAAGAAAATTTAAATAAACATTCTCAATAACAATATCAAATGTTCAACTTTCTTCCATTTGTAACACAACAGAAAAAGATTGAAAGTTCAGACATTATTTATTGAAAGCAAATTTGCAAAAGTGCAATGCATTCCATTGCATAACAGGAAAACAAAGACGGGAATGAAAGAAAGTGCAATGCATTCCATTGCTTAACATGAAAACAAAGGCGGAAATGAAAGAAAATATATGAAATCAACAATAGCAATGACATACATGATGACTTCCAACAAGCTTGCAAAATCCTCCTTTCACACATCCAGAAATGCAGTAAGTCCAACATTTGCCATCGGTTTGATCATCTACTCCAGGCTTGCAATCTCCCAAACTAGGATGGTTGTTACAACACTGAGCCGTTGCATTCAAACTCTCTGTAACTCTACTCATTAATTTTCAATAAGAAAAAAAATAAAACTAAAAATTTATTTAATAAGAAAAGTTAGACCTGAATATAATATGAGAAAGGTAATGAAGAAGCCGGTGAACATTGCTCCTACTTTTGTCATTTCTCTTGATTGGATTGTAAAAAAATTGTTGAAATGTGTGATGTAATTGCAAGGGAAGATGGTGGGTTTTTATTGTAAAATTTTGAGGACAAACTTTATAACAAACCCTATTAATGAAACTATCTGTATCAAACTTTGAAAGGAAAATATGTAATTTATTTTTAAACTTACTCAATCAATTTAAACATTAATTTTTTACCATATAAATATTAAAGAAAAATATGTAAATTATTTTTAAACTTACTATAACACATGCAGAAGCAATTTGGATCTTAGATACTCTAAGTACATCAATTATAATAAATTAGCTAGCATGTTCAAAAGAACTAAAACTTAATGAGTTTCAATACTAATCTTTTGTAGTTCAAATTTCTTTTTCCACCCGAACTGGTTTCGAACCACCATTAGTGTTTTCTCTACTATTCTCCGGCCTTAGAACAAGATTGTGGAATCCAACGAGTGACTAAACTTGGAAGGGATTTAGTATATATAAAGAGAGAGTTTGTGAGAGTTTTTCTCAAGATTTTTCCGAAAAAGAAAATTCTATGAACCTTAGTCACTCTATTTATAGAGTGATATTTGCATGTTCATGCAAATTTGAGATTACCAAATTTTGACACTCAAAATTTCACTCAAATTTGTGGGATTATGTGGCAAACATGCAAGTTTGAATTAACCAAATTTTTTCATTCAAAATTCCACCCACTTAAACATGGATTTTTTCATGAAGTGTAGTCAACTTTTGACTTTCTCTATTTTAATTCAACAATTAATTTGAATAATTAATTTCAAATTAAAGTAATATTAAATGATTAATTAAACTATTTAATTAATATTAATTTAAATGTCAATCACAATCAATTCCGACACATATTGATTAAAATATTTAAATTTTTATTTAAATACCTCCGATCTCTCTTTTTGTTTAATTTGTAAATAAAACAAAAATACGGTTAAATATATTGTATATATTAAACGCATATTCCCTAATTTGATTTTGAACTCTTCGAACTCACTCGTCATACTATTCTATGGTTTAGTCCGATATGAGCTAGCAGAGAGACCTAATGGACCTATAGATCATGGGCTCCAATGATTCGAGATTAACCGGCTTAACTCATTAACCTTGTTAACCATCATTCGTTAACTACTAAGATACTCCACTATAGCCTAGTAGTTGCACATCCCTCATTATAGATATATTTTTGTCCGTTTGATATAACCATGATTAGTAAGTCGATCATTCACAAGTTGTTCGTAACTAGTGCTGCGTCAATTTACCATTTTACTCCTGAAGTTACTTCTTGTTTCTTATGTTCCACTTATCCTTTAATGAACAATTGGTTTGTGGTTCAACCAGTAAACCCAATCCCTCTCAGGCCAATAAGAGGGTGGGGCCCCTTGTTCAAGACCTAGAGTCAGTACTTAAGGAAACTACCTCTGTTTTATACCTAAAATGGGTAAAAGAGAATTCCATCTTGCACCCCAAGTCCCGAGCCATTCATCCAGTCTTACTCCTGAAATGGGAGACCTATTGAGTCGGCGAACTTGAGCCACTCTCACCCATGCAAATCTAAGGATAATTCTGAATAAACAGAAGTTTATGGTTAGCTCAGGATTAAGATCGAGTTATCTAGGTCATCGAATGAAAAAAAAATTAGTCTCAACAGTAAATGACATTATAAAGTGAGAGTGATTTTCTTCCTAATCTGATCTTATGCAATATTCATTGCATAGGACGCCCCCATTCACATGTCTCGTCATGTACAATTTAGTGATCACATTGTTTATATCATATATAAAAGTGGGCCACATCTATAGTATCCTCGGGATAAGGTGGGGATAAGGTACTCAGTCTTATCCCAATACTATAGATCATTTTGTCTATATAATTGAACTTGATCTACAATTATGTCTCTACATATAGTTCAAGTAATCATACTATAGTCAGAGTGTTCTTAGTTTATTGAATTTAGATTAATAATCGTAAAATTCATTTTATTCCATAACAATATTTACTAAATAAATATCAATAATAACTTTATTGAAAATAGAATATATTTTTGTTTACCAACTATGAGTTTTAAGATATAAAACCCAACAAAATCAATTTAAAGATTAATTTTTTACCATATAAATATCAAACTTTGAAAAGAAATTATGTAAATTATTTTTAAACCTACTAAATTAATATAAACATTAATTTTTTACCACATAAATATCAAACTTTAAAAGGAAAATTTGTAAATTATTTTTAAACCTACTATATCAATTTAGACATTAATTTTTTACCATATAAATATCAAACTTTGAAAGGAAAATATGTAAATTATTTTTAAACCTACTCTACCACTATTATAATATGCAGTGTAAGTGTANTTTGTTTTTTTTTTTTTTTTTTTTTTTTTTTTTTTTTTTTTTTTTATATGTCCAAAAGCAGCATACTATTGATCATAAGTTTGACCATTTAAAATATTTCATATATAGGTCGTGAATTAGTATATCAACCACATTGAGATTAGAAAATACAAACATATGCAAGTCTCTTGGTATGTTCACAGTCTTCTTTGTTGATCACAGTCAGCATTGACAACAATTAATGGACAGCCATGTCCTCACCGTTCCTCGTTACTTCACTATCATGACCAAAATTTTAAGCTCTTTGAAACATGAATTGCAATATAGTGTGATTTGGAACAGATAAAAATACAATAAATGTTTTTACTTTTTAAAACATGGAGAATTTGGGATAATTAGTCTATTTTCTAAACCATACTTACGTAGTTATGTGGTATGTCATCCTCGGATGAGTTTAAAGAGAGGGGATTCTATCAGGTTGTCCACTTCCTTTTCCACACAACTCTATTCCTAAACCTAAAGAACTCCTTGATAGTCCTATTAGGTCAATTGGTCGGTAAATGTCATGAACCTAGGAAAACCTACGTCTATGAATGTCATACCCCAAATAAGTTAGGACACCCTGAAGAATTAAGGGGACCTAAAGAGAGTTTAAGGGATCAAGAAAGTTATTTGAAAAGAAAATGTTATGGTATTTGAAGAAAATGGAAAAGAATTTGATGAAGTTATTCTCTACTTTCTTATCCGGTAATGTTTCAAATTTTTTATCCCTTTCCATAGCCTATTCTATGTCATTTTTATTGTTAGAAATCATGATGTGCTTGGTCGTAAATATTTAAATAATTGTCAATATTATTTTTATCGTTGTTATCATATACCTCTAAAAAAAAAAAAAACTTTCTTACTCTGAAAGTGCTTCAATCTCGAAATAACTCGGGTTCTTATTTTAAGAGTTTTTTTTGTTAAGTCTTGAAGTACAACTAATGAAAAATTATTAACAAGGTTGCCCTAATTCATATGAGTCAAATATTTCTTTGCCTGCATAAATATTTGGTAAAAAACTTCACTTGGTATTCATAAAAACCTTGATTTCTTATAAAGTGTCTTGAGGGGTAGGTAAGTATTTTTCCTCTGGAGTTGTACTAATTCTCTAAGATCTTTCACACTTACCCTTAATATTATAAATGAGTTCCATATAGATTTCCGTACTAATTTGAGTCTTTTAAAAGTCTTGAAAAAATCTTAGAATTCTCTTACCATTTTGGACATTTACTACCCCAAATTTTGATTTAAATTCTCAACATATTTGGAAGACATAATTACAAGGGCATTTTAGTCATTATACACCTACCCTTGGTTGAGCCCCTCCAGGTCACCAAATTTCATGCCTAGCCTTATCATATCATATTCTAGATTAAAATAAACATACAAATAAGTCAACAATAATGCAGTCAACTATAACATAGTCAATGTAATCAAATACCATCCTAAGTTAGATTTGATAATAGTCGATCAATAACAATATATGCAATCAATGACAATTTTTTTTCTTATCTTATGCATGACAAACCTGACGGTGACTGGGCGTCGACGGTGAGACTGTGGAACATGCAAAGCCTACCTCATAGACTAGTCTACAGAATCTCATTTTCTATTATTACTACGATTTTCTGATAAATATAGTTACTGTTATATGAACGAATTTGATGGTGTTATTTTATGTTACATATTCTCTACTTTCTAGTCGTCTAAAGTTTCAAAATTGAGATCCTTTTCTATGATCTATCGTTTGCAATTCTTATTGTGTTTGGCCATACATATTAAAAGCTTTTGAATATTATTCAGCTGCTTGAATCACAAGAACCATAAAAAAACAAAAAAAAAAAGAAATATATATATATATATATATATAGTTTAATTATCTCCAAGTATTCCATTTTCTTTCATTGTACTCCTTTTTATTGAATTTATTGGAGTCCTTTTAGAAGTCCTTTTATTGGAGTCCTTTTAGGCACTTAACAATAATTAGTCTTTAAAATTACCAAAATGCTATGGTAGATTTTTAAGGTATTTCAAGGTCCAAACACTTTTTAAATGACTTAAGGATTCATGAACGACCTACTTATAAGGACATAAACATTTACTTAAGATTTTAACATGTTTCGAAGAAGTTAGATCCTAAACTAAAGAAATGGAGTAAACGACCAAAATGATGAGAAGTTTTGAAGACCCTAAGAATTCCTCTATGTTATAAGAAACTTATGACTCTAAGAAGTATTTTACAAGATCTTAAAGGTTCTAGAACATATTAGGGATATAAACCACGACTTAGGGGAAAAGGCAAGACTACGCATAATGACCTCCCAACAAAAAATCATGATCCTTCTACAACCCTTATGATAGGGTTTTTAAGATACTTGATGGTTAGTACTATTGAATGTTCCTGAATTATGAGCTTGGATAGGGATTAATACGGGAAGTCAAGGCTTATGTCCCAAGAAATTACTCTAAGAATTAGAACTAGAAAAAAGTATGACAAGCCTTATTCCACCCAGACAAAAAGAATGTTGGTGACAAGCAAGAATAAAGGACCAAGGTCCTCTAAAGGTACAACATGCTCGTGACTTAAACCACATCGTTTGTAACGTAATAAGTCTTTGATGCATGTTTTAGATTACGTTGTTTGGAACTTAGGAAGCCTTGAGTGTAGGTGTTCAGACTATGCCGCTTGGAATGTATGAAACATTGGGCATACGTTTCCAAATTGCATAGCTTGGAACGTAAGAAGCCTTGGATGCAAGTTTCAGACTAGGCTGCTTGGAATGTATGAAGCCTATGGCATAGCTATTCAGACTATGTCGCTTGGAACATAAAAAGCATTGGGCATAGGTATCAGACTGCGTCGCTTGGGACATAAGAAAAATTTGATGCAGGTTCAAGACTACACCACTTGGAATGTAAGAAGTCTTGGGTATAGGTTTCAGTCTATATCACAGGGAGCTCATGAAGCCCTAATGCAGATTCTGGCTACATCGCTTGGAATGCAAGAAGTCTTGGACGTAGGTTCAGACTATGTTGCTTGAAAGACATGAATCTTTGGACAAGTTGTCAAGTTCATATCTTTCATTGGAGGAGTGTCTTTGGGAACAGAAAGAAGAAGAACAAAGAACAAGATTAAGGACAATGACAAGAATTAGGAACCAAGTGTTAAAGATGGTCATACTAGACCAATTCTCCAAGGATGAAATGACTAGCATTTCTTTGGGATGTCCACTTCTCTTGAAGGACGGTAATTTGTGGGTAGTTGTTTTTTCTATTTTTAGAGTTGTCTAATTTTATCCTTTCTAAATTTGTTAGTTTGCAAGGGTATAAAAGGTAACAAGTTGATTTGTATGACAAAGTAATTGATTTCAGAGCTTTAGTTTGTGTGTTTATAACATTTGGTATTAGAGCCACGACACAAGGCCTGATTGTGAGAAGAAGAAATTGCAGTTTTTTTCTTTAAAGAGTGAACTGAAAGAGATTCAAAATATGGCAGCATAAATCAATTTCGTTCAACCGGCCATTCCAAAGTTTGATGCCCATTATGATCATTGGTCTATGCATATGGAAAATTTTCTTCGTTCAAAAGACTATTGGTCCTTGGTGGAGATCAGAATCCCTGCCGCAGCAGAAGAAGTAGAGATTACCGAAATACAACAAAAAATAATTGTTGACCAGAAGCTGAAAGATTTGAAGGTCAGAAGCTGAAAGATTTGAAGGTCAGAAGCTGAAAGATTTGAAGGTCAGAAGCTGAAAGATTTGAAGGTCAAGAATTATTTGTTCCAAGCCATTGATCGAACTATTATGGAAACAATCCTTAATAAAGATACTACAAGAAAAAAAATTTGGTACTCTTTGAAGCAGAAGTATTAGGGTTCCACAAGAATCAAAAGATCTCAACTACAAGCTCTTAGGAAAGAGTTTGAATTCCTATAGATGAAAGAAAGTGAGAAAATTGATGCATATTTTCTCGAACTCTCACCATTGCAAACAAGATAGAAAATTTTTGGTGAACACATGAAACAAGGGGTGATTATTGAAAAAAAATCTTGAGATCAATGACTTCAAGATTTGACTATGTTGTATGTTCGATTGAAGAGTCAAATAATTTAAACACTTTAGCAATCGATGAATTGCAAAGTAGCTTGCTGGTACATGAGCAAAGACTAAATGGACGTGTAGGTGATGAACAAGCACTAAAGGTAACGAACAAGCACTAAAGGTGACATATGTTAATAGATTCGGTGGAAGAGGAGTTGATCGAGCTTGTGAAGTTTTTGGAGGAAGAGGTAGACATCCTTTCAACAAAACAACAGTTGAGTGTTATAAGTGCCATCAGTTAGGACACTTTAGATATGAGTGTCCTCAATGGGAAAAGGAAGAAAATAAAATAAATAAAATAAAATCGCACCATAGGATGAAGAAGAAATCTTGTTGATGTCATATGTGGAGCTCAATCAATCAAGGAGGGAAGATGTTTGGTTCCGTGATTCGGGGTGTAGCAATCATATGTGTGCAAACAACAATGTCCGCAAATAGGATGTTCATATTACTGGCAAGAATCATGCCACAAGCTGCCACTTGCTTCGAAACAATTATAGAAGACAACACTCATCTTTTACACCGCAGATATGGTCACCTAGGCTTCAAAGTTTTAAGAATTTGCAACATAAACAAATGGTGAGAGGGTTACCCCAATTAAAAGCATCTTCTAAAATATGCACTGATTACATGGTGGGAAAGCAACATAGGGATAAATTTCCAAAGAGAAGTTTATGGAGAGCAACACAAAGGTTGCAACTAGTACATGCAGACATCTGTGGACCCATCAAACCTCTTTTCAACAATAAAAAGAGGTATTTTATAAGTGTTATTGATGATTACAGCCGCAAGGTGATGATATATTTTCTTGCTAAAAAGTCTAAAGCCTTTACTATCTTCAAGAATTTCAAAAATCTTGTTGAGAAAGAGACTGGAGATTTTATTCGTTGTCTACGCACAGACAGGGTTGGAGAGTTAACCTCTCGAGTTCAACAATTTTTGTAAAACTAATGGTATCAGTAGACAACTTACTGCACCCTACACTCCCCAACAAAATGGTGTAGCTAAGCACAATTACAGACCAATTATGAACATGGTTAGAAGTATATTATCAGAGAAGCAAGTTCCAAAGAATTTCTGGCCAGAAGCAGTAGACTGGACAATGCACGTGCTCAACAGAAGTCCTATAGTTGTAGTGAAAAATATGACTTCTGAGGAGGCTTGGAGTGGCGTAAAACCTAATGTTGACTTTCGAGTTTTTGTATGTATTGGACATGTTCATATATCAGACAGTAAGAGAAAGAAGTTAGATGATAAAAGTTTTTAGTGTGTGCTGCTAGGGATGAGTGAAGAGTCTAAAGCATATAGACTCTCTGATCCAATGTCCAAGGAGATAGTCGAAAGAAGAGATGTGATTTTTGAATAAAACAAATGTTGGAATGGGGGAAAACTAATGAAGAAGCTAGACTTGATACTCTCGAATGGGAAGATAGTATTACAGAAGGAGGCGAACATGACCAAAGTGATGAAGAATCTAAAGAGGAGATGATAGCAGAAGAAGAAGGGGAAGTTAGTATATCTTCCAGTGAGTCATCTGAATCAAATTCCTCAATATAGGAAGAAAGCACTCTCGAAGTGAGGAACAGAAGAGCACCATTATGGATGGAAGATTATGTGAGCGAGGGAGAATTTTCTAAGAAGCCGAGCACAACAATTTAGTTCTATTACCCTCAACTACATATCCGACTACCTTTGAAGAAGTTGTTCAAAGTTTAAAATAGAGAGTTGCAACGAACTTGGAGATAGAAGCCACGAACGAAATGTGACTTGGGAGTTGACAAATTTGTCTAAAGGAATGAAGAAGATTGGAGTAAAGTGGGTTTTCAAAACCAAACTCAACGAAAATGGCGAAGTTGACAAGTATAAGGCTAGGTTGGTAGCAAAAGATTATGCACAACAACATGGTATAGACTATACCGAGGTGTTTGCATCTGTGGCTAAGTGGAATACTATTCGAATGATAATTGCTTTAGCAGCTCGAAATAGTTAGAACGTGTATCAGCTTGATGTGAAAACTGTTTTCTTATATGGAGAATTAAAAGAAGCCGTCTTTGTTGAGCAACCACAAGGTTATGAGAAAAAAGGTCAAGAATACAAGGCATACAAATTGAAGAAGGCATTATATGACCTTAAACAAGCCCCACATGCATGGTACAATCGAATTGAAGCACATTTTTGCAAAGAAGGATTTGAGAGGTACAACTGCGACCATACTTTATTCATATAAACAAGAGATGGAGGTAAAATTTTGATTGTTAGTGTATATATTGACGATCTAATTTTTACTGGTAATGATGAGATAATGTTTGTTAAATTCAAGAATTCTATGAAACCTGAATTTGAAATGACTGATTTGGGAAAAATGAAATATTTTCTCGGTGTAAAGATTTTACAAAATCCTGAAGGCATTTATATTAATCAAAGAAAGTATGCAAAAGAAGTTTTGGAGAAGTTTAGGATGGAAAAAAGTGTGTGAAAAACCCTATTGTTCCTGGGGTTAGACTGACAAAGGATGAAAAAGGAGCCAAGATCAATGCTACCATGTATAAACAATTGATTGGAAGTCTTATGTATCTAACTGCAACAAGGCCGGATTTAATGTATATAGTGTCTCTAATGAGCAGATTTATGGCAAGTTCAACAAAGTTGCATTTGCAAGCTACAAAAAGAGCGTTGAGATACTTAAAAGGTATTATAGATTCAGGAATCCTTTATCGGAAAAGGGGTAATGTTGAGTTGATAGCATATACTGACATTGATTATGGAGGAGATATAGGTGCTACCATTTCTTTAGGATGTCCGCTTCTCTCAAAATGTTAGAACCACTAAGTTAATTGGTGGGTGGTTGTTTTTTTCTATTTTTAGAGTTGTCTAATTTTATCCCTTCTAAATGTGTTAGTTTGCAAGGCTATAAAAGTCATACTAGATTTTTAGTTGGTGTGTTTACAACATTTGGTATCATAGCCACATTGCAAGGCCTGATTGTGAGAAGAAGAAACTGCAATTTTTTCTTTAAAGAGCGAACTGAAAGAGATTCAAAATATGGCAGCTGAAATCAATTTCGTTCATCCGGCAATTCCTAAGTTGGATGGCCATTATGATCATTGATCTATGATTATGAAAAATTTTCTTCGTGGTCTCTCGTTCCTCTACCACCTAGCCATAAAGCTATTGGTTGTCGTTGGGTGTATAAGATTAAACCCAACTTTGATGGTTTTATTGAACGTTATAAAGCTCGACTGGTAGCAAAAGGATACACACAAGTTGAAGGTGTTAATTTCAAAGAGACATTTTCTCCTACAATGAAACTTACTACACTTCGTTGCTTACTCACTATTGCTGCTATTAAAAAATGGTTCACTCATCAGTTGGATGTTCAAAATGCCTTTCTCCATGGTAATCTAGACGAGGAAGTCTATATGTCTTTACCACCAGGTTTTCGCCGATAGGAGGAGAATACAATATGTCGGCTCCATAAATCACTTTATGGTTTAAAACAGGTTTCTCGCATTTGATTCTCCATATTCTCTACCACTATACAAAATGCAGACAACACTCAATCCAAAGCAGATTACTCTTTATTTACTAAGAGTAAATGTACTTCTTTCACTGTCGCTCTTATCTATGTTGATGATATTCTGTTGACAGACAATGATCTCAAAGAAATTCAACATCTCAAGACTAGTTTACTCGAGAAATTCCTTATCAAAGATTTAGGAAATTTGAAATATTTTCTAGGTCTAGAAAAGGAATTTTTATGTCTCAAAGGAAGTATACTCTAGACATTCTTCAAGATACAGGTCTTACAAGAGCACGTCAAGAAAAATTTCTTATGGAGCAAAATCTGAAACTTTCCTTAACAGAAGGAGAAAAGTTGAATGATCCAAGTAAATATAGACGCTTGGTTGGCAGATTAATTTATTTAATCGTTACTAGGCCTGTCATAGTGTATTTAGTTCGTATGCTTAGTCAATTTATACATGAACCAAGGAAACCACATTGGGAGGCAGCTCTTCGAGTTCTGAGATACATCAAATGTACGCCTGGTCAAGGACTTCTACTACCATCTGAAAACAACTTAAGATTACAAGCATATTGCGATTCAGACTGGGGTGGTTGTCGAACTTCCAAACAGTCTATTTCTGGGTTTTGCATTTTTTTTTGGAAATTCAATTATTTCTTGGAAGTCTAAAAAACAAACCAATATGTCCAGGTCATCAGCAGAAGCCGAGTATCGAGCTATGACAAATACTTGTTTAAAGTTAACTTGGTTAAGATACATTCTCCAAGACTTGAAAGTTCCACTGTCCGAACCAGCATTATTGTACTGTGATAATCGAGCAGTATTACACATAGCAACCAATCCAATTTTTCACGAACGTACGAAACACATTGAAATAGATTGTCATATAGTTCGAAAAAGATTACAAGCTGGAATCATCAAACCGTGTTATGTTTCGACTACAATGCAATTGACAAATATTTTCACTAAAACTTTGGGAAGACATCAATTTGATTTTTTAATAGACAAGTTGGGTGTGATTGACATACACCCTCCAACTTGAGGGGAATATTGAGATATAATATTTGGAGACTATATTATTTATGAAATATATCTTAGATATAATATCTTAATATTCTTTTTTTTTTTTTTATGATTTTATTTATAGTATATTTTATTTTACTTACTATTTAATTAGTTTATATCTTTCTTATTTGTAGGTATTAGTCTCTTGCTTGTATCCTGTTTAAAGCTTATGAATATCAATGAGAATACACACTTTCACTTTCAATTCCAATTCTATTTTTATTTCTCATTCTTAACAAGAACAAAATTCAATTCTATTTTTGATGCACCACAAAGACCCTAACTCCTGGCACGGTAAGTACTAGAGTTGACATCTACCTATCTTTACATTTCCCACTCTAGGTGAACAGTTTCATCTTCTTGGTCAATTGAATGAGGGGAGTAGTAATCATGGACAAGTCCTCCACAAACGTCCCATAATTGACCTAGAAAGTTTATTACCTCTCTCACGATGGTCAAATGAGGTCACTTTGTCACTATTTCATGTTTACCAGATCTTCTGGGACTCTTTTTATGACACCACATTTTCAAGGAATACTACTTGCTCATGTCAAAACTCACATTTGGAGAACTTAACATATAGTTTTAGGGATGGTCAACATCCCTTTAAAATGTTCTAAATCCTCTCCCTCGAACTTGTAATACATCAATATGTTATGAGAAACACTATTACAAAAATGTTCAGAAACTCAATTAAAATCTTGTTCATCAAGCTTATGAATATCGCTTGAGCAATGGTTACCAAAACATTACTTTGTACTCGTAATATCCATACCTATTACAAAAGGTTGTCTTAGGGATATCATTTTTTTATCAACGGTTGGTAGCTTAATCACAAATAAAAATTTGAAAACACCACACCCCTTGGAATTGATCAAATAAGTCATCATTCGAGCAAAGACTTTTTATTATTGACTTTCGTCCCTATTAAGTTCTTGGCTGTCTATACACTGGTGCATAAACTCGTCCATCTCTCTACAATTAATACTAGTACCAGCCATTGGTATCATACTTGCGCATATAAAACCCTTATCTAACCGCTCCTATAACTACAATTTTGGCTTAAGTTCAATGATGAACTCTATATCTTCCCTTGGGAGCAATCTAGAGAGTTTTTCAAGTAATGCATCCACAAACGGAAGACAAAGTTTAGGGCGTGGATCTTTTCATTGACAAAAATTAATGTTAAGCATGAATGAAAAAGTTAAGTGTCGAACAAAAGTCTGAGACAATCGAATTTTGGAACCAATGTTTCTCAATCCATTCTTAGGAAGATGGAAACTTCCTTATTTCTTAGATTATCTTTTTCTTTGTTGTTCTCCTCTTTAGCTTCTAAAATCGGTTAAGGATATTTAGTAATAAATTATAGTTTACCATATATATCATATATAATATTTTATTATAAGACAAATATTTTTACCATAGATATCTTTCCATTTATTGTTATTTCTATTACTCTTTCCATATCCTTGTAATTTATTTGATTATAAATAAGATAACTTTCACACTATTTAGGTATGGTGGATTAAGCAAAAATTCTCTTGGTATCGAGCCGTTTTGGTTTAACAACCCCGATACCTTATTTTCAATGGTTTCTGAATCGCCTACTCATCTTCTTTTCCACCACTCGTGTTGGCTTTGACGCCGCAGGAGCAGTCTCCATGACTGCCACATGCGGAGCCGATTGATTACTCTTTGGCTCCACCCTTTTGACCTCTAAATCACCCTTCGCCATACTTTGTACATAGAACCTCACTTTTTCCAACACAATCGATTTTCCCTCAACCAACATAGTCTCTTTCATTTTCTTCACAATCTTCCTTCATCCTTCACAGAAACCCTAACCTAAACCTATTAACCTTCTGTAGAGATTTACCTTTGGAATTTAGGCGCCGCACTAGTCACTTCGCCAACCAAGTCGTCGTCGCCCTTCTAGCCAAAATTGGCCCCTTCGCCCACTGTGGCGACTCTTCCGGCTTTAACATTGTCTTTGTCCCTTGCTCTAGGTTTCCCCTTCTACTTCTTGGGTTGACATATTCTCACCAGAGCCAAGGCAGCATCATCGATAAGCTACGATCCCTCTTCATGGGTTAGACATATTCTCGCCGAAGCCAAGATAGCATCACCGCTAAGCGACGATCCCTCTACAATTTTCGATAGCCAAGAAAGTGTTTCTCTAAGCCTCCTCCGAACCAGGTTATTGACATCTTCATGAAAAGTGTTTCTCAACCTCTCTTTGAATTTTTCAGATCCAAGCTTCACGTTTGTTCAAATCTGACGCTCAACTTGCGATGGGGTGTTAAAGATATTTAGTAATATATTATAGCTTACCATATAAATCATATTTGATATTTTATTATAAGGAAAATATCTATATATTTGTCTTATTACCATATGTATCTTTCCATTTATTGTTATTTCCTTTTATTACTCTTTCCATATCCTTGTAATTTATTTGATTATAAATAAGATAATTTTCACACCATTTAGATGTGGTGGATTAAGCAAACATTCTCACAATCTTTACTACAGCTTAGATCTGTCTTTCCTCATTCATTTCTCTCACACTTCGACTCCATTAATGTTTCTCACTCGCCTTCAAGCTCCTTAATTTTAACCCATAAATCTTCCTCCAAACGTCGTTCCAACTGTTAGAATCGCACAATAACGCACACACTCGATTTAGATGAACACAAATAACAGGATAGAGAAAATGCAAGAAGAACTTTGGCTAAAGGATTTATATTGATGACTTCAAGTATGTACAGTAAGAGAGAATACAGAGATTACAGAAAAAGTACATTTTCAAAGCTTTGTCGAGGGGATATATATATATGGTTTAGCTTACTATATTTAGCTTTACCAAATATAACCATCTACTATATATAACTATTTACCCGATATAGTTCTTTACTATACATAGCTATTTACTATTTATGACAATTTACTTTATATGTAATTTACCAAATATAGTTTTATTATGTATAACCGTTGACTTAGCTAAAAATAAGCAGCATGCTCCATAACCTAACAATTCTCCCACTTGGAGACTGATCCAGTCAACCAAAAATTTCATTCTTAAACGATCATGAATATCTTCACTGTACCATACCAATTGAGGTTTTGCACAACTTCAATATTTCAACATCAACACATTTTGTCAACATGTTGGCTTGATTCTTTGCACCCTCTATCTTCTCAAAACACATCACCATCTTCCACTAACCTACAAGTGAAATGGTATTGTCTTCAGTGTTTTATCCTTAAATGATAGACCGGGTTTCTCACCAACTATATGACACTTTGACTATCTCTATAAAGAATCTTTTTGTATTGTTTCTTGCCCAATTCTTCCAGATAGTCAATCATCCATATCGTCTTCATTTCAGCTTCAGCTATTGCCACGTACTCAACCTCAGTACAACGCATTTTTGAAGCCTAGACGTCCCATCATCCATGGCTTGCTCCCACTTGGTTGTATTCTCCAACTGTATGGCCTCCTCAAAGGGTTGTGGTTCCCTTTCATCAGCAACAGATAGTGTAATGAAGGTACATACATATCTGGTACCCTGATAGTATTGGATGATCTTCTCAATACCAGTTCAGGTGTCACTTGCTCCACTGCTGATTCCTCTACAGTAGTCTTAGGACTTTCATGAGTATCTGCTACAACATCACTAGGTGAGTTTTCTTGTAACTCAGGCTCAACTTCCACTTGCTTCGTAGTCTTGGAACCTTGCTCCACCTCTGGTTCCTCAGCAGTAGTCTCAGGAGTTTCATGAGTATCTGCTACAACATCACTAAGTGAGTTTTCCTGCAACTCAAGCTCAACTCCTACTTGCTTCGTTGTCAGGAACCTTGCTCCACATCTGGGTCCTCAGCAGTAGTCTCAGAAGTTTCATGAGTATCTGCTAAAACATCACTAGGTGAGTTTTCCTGCAACTCAAGCTCAACTCCCACTTGCTACATCGAACCTTGCTCTACATATGGTTCCATTTCCAACCGCACTTTCTTCAATTCTCTGGCGGTTCTTGTGAAGCTAACTCGTTTCTGCTTGCCCATTACGTAGTTCTCACAACGACCCACATCAACAGATTTCAGACCTTCTAAAACTCCTTTCGCAGCCAACGTCTTCATTCCTTTCACGCTCATATGTCCAAGTCTATTGTGCCATAGACTTGAATGTGAAACACTCTCACCAACAGCAGCTATGTTCATACACCCTGCAGTGGTGTATAAGGTTCCAGATTTTAAGCCACGTGCTACCACCGTAGCACCCTTCATAATCTTCCACAAACTCTTCCTTAATTTTGTTGCATAACCTGTGCTATCCAACTGACCAATAGAGATCAGATTCTTTTTTAGACCAGGAATATATCTGACATCCTTTAATGTCCACTGATTTCCTACCGGAGCTTTTATGCAGACATCTCCTTTTTCTTTAATCTCCAAATCTTTGTTATCGGCAAGATAAACCTTTTCAAAATTTTCAGACTTGAAATTTCGGAACAAATCTTTATTTGGAGACGAATGAAAAGATGCACCTTACTCCAAAATCCAAGATTCAATCGAACTGTCCACGCTGAGGATTAGAGCATCCCCAATGTCTTCTGCTGAATTTATATAATCATCATCATCTCCAGATTTGTGATTCTGCTTTCTCTTTGATCTTGTACAACCAGTCCGAAAGTGACCTTTTTCTACAATTCCAACACGTTACGTTTGTCTATTTGGAGATTTTTCTCGGTTCTTTGATTTTGATCATCCTTTGTTTGGGCCCTTCGGTTTACTTCTTCCCCATTGGTCAACACTAAGAACACTACTAGATGAATTTTCAATTTCTCGTTTGCGAATACTTTCGCTGAGAACTACATCTCGAATTTCATCAAACTTCAGTTTATCAGATCCTCGCGAACGGCTGATTGTGGCAACAACAGTATCCCACGACTCAGGTAAAGATGACATCAAAATCAATGCTTTAATTTCATCCTCGAAATTAATTTCCACAGAACAGAGTTGACTTACGATCATATTGAATTCATTTATATGATCAACAACAGATCCACCTTCAAACATCTGTAGATTGAACAATCTCCACATCAAATACACCTTGTTCATAGCTGACAGTTTTTCGTACGTATTCGACAGCGTCTTCAACAGACCTGACGTTGTCTTCTCCTTGATGATATTGAACGCCATGTTTCTGGATAGCGTCGATCGGATCAACCCTAAGGCTTGTCAATCCTTGAGCTTCCACTGCTCCGTGGTCATGGTATCCAGCATCACCCCCAACAAGGGTTCGTGAAGACCTTTCTGATACAGATAATCTTCAATCTGCATTTTTCAGAAATCGAAATCGGATCCATCGTACTTCTCAATTCCAATCTTTGAACTTTCTATCTTCATAGATCGTGGTGAATTTCGCCTAGCTCTGATACTAGTTGTTAGGATCGCACAACATCGCACACACTCGATCTAGATAAAGACAAAAAACAGGATAGAGAAAATGCAAGAAGAACTTTGGCTAAAGGATTTATATTAATGACTTCAAGTATGTACAGTAAGAGAGAATACAGAGAATACAGAAAAAAAATACATTTTCAAAGCTCGCCGAGGGATATATATATGGTTTAGCTTACTATATTTAGCTTTACCAAATATAACCATCTACTATATATAACTATTTACCATATATAGCTTTACCCGATATAGTTTTTTACTATACATAGCTATTTACTATTTATGACAATTTACTTTATATGTCATTTACTAAATATAGTTTTACTATGTATAACTGTTGACTCAGCTATAAATAAGCTGCAGGCTCCATAATCTAACACCAACTTCATTTCCCTTTTCTGAAAATCGGAGCCATTGTCGGAGTTCTAGATAGTTTTCCTTCCTCATTAGAGTTAGTTCGATGTGCTCGGAGATCTGCTGATTGGTAGGCAGCCAGGAAATATGTTGATAGTGGATTTATCTTCGAGGGTTGTTACAAATTTTGAGGGACAAGTCAAGTCAATCTTTGAAATAGGATGGAACGTTGACTAAGGACGATAGTAAGGCCAACCAAGTAAGTGACCTTACTATCGGCATGGTTATATTTGATGTTGACACGTGCCCTATAGTTTTGCACGTGTCATATATTTGATATGTGTGAATCATTTATGAATCGGTATGATTATGATATGATATGTGAATTGTATGATAACACTTATCATTCGATGTGTTCAATGATATGTTTGAGATAGGATACAAAAAGGATATGATAAACGTAATGTAACGATAAGACTAAGATATGTTCATAAAACGTTATGGTTAGGTTATGTAATGCAATGATATGATTATGGTGGATTGACAAAATGATACAATAAGGCTTTGTATACAAAACGATATGGTTATGATAGATTGATAAAACAATATGGTTAGGTTATGTATAAAAAAAGGATATGATTATGATAGACTAGTGAAACGATATGGTTAGGATAAGTTTAGGAAACTATATGACCAGGATAAGTATATGGAACGACATGACTATAAAGTATTTACGAAATGGTAAGATATGGGAACGATGTATGTATTTATAAATATTGTAATATAATATGAGAATTATATGATATATGTTATGGTACAATGGGTTTGATGAATTGACATAATTATGATAAGATATGTTGAAGGCATGCCCAAGATATGCTATGTGACTGTTATGATTTACGATATGATATGTATGCGCATGATGTGGATTGTTATGTCTGACAACATAGAAATATTATGATATGATATATGTGTCACATGAGTGATATGATTGACATGTAAATGATGAACTAGCATAAAATACAATCCTGACATAAGCATGCAAGATATAATAAATGACATACTAAACCATATGAGAAATGATATAGTATGAAGGAAAACCGCTAGCAAAGTTGTAATAAATGATAATGAAAATGGAAAAATGTTGAAACCTCATGCATTATTGTGTGCTCATGCATTGGGGGATACTCTTCCTTCATGATGGTACGAATGCGTACGCTACGAGGAAGGAGAACGATTATTATGTTATCATAATGATGTTGTGACGGTCGTTATTCCTAATGGTGTCCACATCAATAGCTACCAGAGAATGCTCACCCAACCAGAAAAGTGGCCCAGGAGATGTGCTAATCGACTAGTGGGTCCATACTTTCACGTGTATACCATGTGTAGAAAAATTAAGTACACATCCCAATTGCCCGTTATGATGGCCGCCTTAAGAAAATAGACCATTATGATAGGTCTCATTCATGAAAGTGTTTGCATTTAACCGCAATAGTAGGGTAACTTACTGAGTATTCCTTAAAATACTCAAGTCATGTGCTACTTCTATTTCAGGTAAAGGCAAGACATCCCCTCTATGACTGATGACGGTATCGCAACACGAGACCATGACACATGCATAGGGTAGTCGCATTTATTTTCTTAGACTTAGGCTAGAATAGGATGTTAAGCCGAAAAGAAGTTTTAGTCAAATTTAGAATATTCTAAAAGACGGGAAACAAGCTCAGGAAATCTACACTACAGTAAGTAACCATATAGAGCAACTTTCTGAAAAATACTTGTAGGAGTCGATTAAAATCAAAGGCTAGTAATTGAATATCATGTTTAAAAGCCTAGTGACCTAGTTTGATGTGAATGGCTTACAACTTAATTCTATTTATAGTTATATAACTTTTGCACCCATGAATGGTGAACTCTCTTATGCTCTCCAGTATGCTAAGTTTGGTTTATTATCACTTAGATGAGCGTAACAAGCATGTTGTATGTTTTTATACGTTTATTATGTATGATTTAAGATTTGGATAACCCGTTATTGCCCAATTATGAATTGGATTATTATTATGTGCCATAGAGTGTTATTTATGTTTTAGATAGGTTAGGAGTTACTATTTCGCGTATTTTGGTCCTAGAACCTAGTCATGAGTTCTATAGCATCTTTGGGTTGACAAGGTACCTTGTAGTGACAAATAGGGCACAACCTATATTCTTAAACTGACCAATAAGGGTTAGGGTATACTTGTTACATATGATTTACTTGTCACTGGTAGGGGATTTCAGGAATCATATAAGGTTTGCTATTTGAGTACTATTGGTGGTGCCTAGTGGGGAGCCATGAACTTTTTACTATTCCAGCTTGAGTGATATAGTGACAAGTAGTTTACTGTTCTAGCCTGAAACGGCGAAGTAACATGTAGTTACTGATCTCAAGACAGGTAGTTTACTCTTCTAATCCGAGGAGGGTACACGAGCAGATAGCTATTGTTCCAGCTTGGAAAGGCATAGTGAAAGGTATTTTACTGATCTTAGGGAAAGGTAAATGTTGTCCGACACCACTAGGGAGATTCCTTCGCTTAGAGCTCTATAGGTTCAGAGTATTACCCTAGGGCCCTTCCATTGGCTACAATGACTCAGTTCACTTTCTAGAAGACTGAAGAAGTACATAGACATATGTGAAACCCATATCTTCAAATGTTAGTACAAACTTTAAGACAGTTCCAAGTATATAGTCTAAGTTTTTCGTGTATGGGAATAAATCCAACAAGAGCATACAAGTAGATTGCTTATTGAGTATTTTATATTTATCCCATATTATTTTTTATTTTTTTTTTAGATGGAGTGTAGACCACTGTCAATGTTTGGAGCGTGCAGCGGTAGGAAGGGCCCTTAGATTGAGTCGTCTTCCTTCCCTGTCATTTTATTATAAGGTAAGCAAGTGGGTAAGTAGCAAGTAGCAAGTAACGAACTTACCTCGTCCTATGATTTAAAGTTTCCATGCATTGTTAGTTGCACATGTACCTATTAAGGCTAATGATTTGGGTTGAATACCGAGTAATTTGATTTATTATATGAGTATATCATGGCACCTAGAATCACAAGTAATGGACGAGGAAGTGGTAGGGGTACTGTACCGTATTTCTGTTCTTCTTCAATCCGTCAGCTCTACAGTGAGCTCTCATTGGTTCTTTCAACTGACACTGAAGAGAGGAAGTGAAGCTAAGCTGATTTGATTCATTCTGCTATCCTTTCACAAGTAACCAAAGGATTTGATTTGCATTTGTCAACCCGGGACGAAAACAGGATAGCCGACTGATCTTCGGGAGGGGAATCCATCTTCTTTCTTTATAATCCGCTATGGAATGGTAATTGCTTAACCAACCGACCGAGTCTAACCCTACCCAAGATCCAACTCCAGAACAGGCACCACATGTTCAAGGGTTCGAGCAAGGACATGCACCCCCCAGTTCAAGCCTAGGAGCAAATAATATCTCCACCTTCAGATATAGTAGGTTCTCACACGAAACTCTTAAAATGTTAATACTAGTCATTAGGGCCAACCAAGGGGGACGAAGTCGGCATGACATGAGAACAAAAAATTATTAGGAATTTTCAGAAGCATGATCCTCCAACCTTTGACAAGAATGTAATCGATTCAACTTGGCATAAGAATGGGTCAAGGCAACCGAGATAACATTTGGGAATATGAATTACTCAGAAGACTAGAAAGTTAAGGGTGTCTCCTACTACTTAGGGGCGAGACACACTTGGAAGGGTGTAGAAGCCTAACGTAATGCAGGAAACTTCAGACATAGATTCACATTAAAATCAAACTTTAGACATAACTACTCACTAGTTCCAACAAAACAGCAATAATAAAAACATTTCAAAACTTAAATACTAAGAAATCGATTCACAAAAGTTAAGCATAGGAGCACACTCCTTTGCACAGAGACAAAAAACAATAGCTCCGCTTAAACGTGCGTGCGCAACATGCATGGGTTTCAAAAGTTCCACCATGTTTATTACAGATAAGAAGAGAAGGAACTACGATACACAAATCAATGAAAATGATAAGAGTACCCAATGCACTAAACACTAACACAACAACCCAAATAACATCCAACACAACAGCACATTCATCTCGTTATTTTTAACTCAAACTCCTACCCAAAACCTTCAATTTCCAAATCAACAGATTGAAAATCTGGCTTCGCAAGGACTGAGGTTCCTTGGCTGAAGATGCTGCGATGCAATCTTTCTCCCACGCGTCTCGATCGATCAGTCTCGGGGCGAGGAGTCCTTCTTGAACAAAGCGTACGCATCGCTGTATATGGCAATGATGTTTGAGAAAACTGCAAGCACAATCATGAAGATGCCCAACACCTTGTCCCTTTTCGTCGCTATACAGTGCGAATCCCTGAAAACAATAACGCCAACAACATCATAACTTGGAAGCCAACACCAAGTCCAATGTCCAAGCCAGAGAAGTAACTAGCTAACCTCAAAGCAACAGAAGCAGGGAATATGAATCCAATGCACACAGCCGCAGTTGCACCAGTAAATTGGAAGACATCCCAGATACTGGGAATGAAATTTGCTGCCAAGAATATGAGAGTAACAAGCGAGACTGTGATCAGCGAAAATCTCAAGTTGTCTCGAACCAATGGTCGAGCGGATGGAAAGAGGAGGCCATCCAAGTTAACTCTCAACGGGTAAAACACGATTGGGAATACAAGCATCAGGTGTGCTGCATAGCTAACACGGACAGCATCATTAAACACAGAACCAAAGGGAATGTTAAGATCAGCATCAAAATTCGCAAGTACGTCCGACAGAGTTCCTTCACCGAAAAGGAGATAGCCGAAGATGCTAGTCATAACATAAACAGAACAGCACAAACCAATGGAAGTTCGTACAACTGGCTTTATCTGTGAAGGATCCTCCAGTTCGTTGCTTATGTTGTGAACTGCAGACAAGAAGCCAATAATATAAGATTCCTCAAACATCCAAACTGCTACATGTACCAGAAACTTAGTTTAACACTGATTCGGATCCTATCATATATGAGAATTTCTCACAAATAATTGCAATAATTAAGCATGAGAGCCAAATGAATCGAAATATTCATGTTTGAAATGAATGGAAAGACAATCTACTCTCATTGAGTGATTTAATTAGATAATCAAAAACCGAGGATCTTGAAAACAATTCAAAATTCAAAAGAACTTCGTGGGGGCCATTGAAACAGCTGGAGAAAGCCCGGCCCCTATTGAAGAGTAATGGAACAATTAGAAAATGAAAAGATGTCATCAAATAATGTAAAAGCTAGCCGCCAACAATCTTTTGTAAAACTCAATGAACATCACTTTTTACAAACCAATAAGAATATCAGCACATTGCCTCTATAGCATAAGACTCTCTCCAACCCTCCCAACAGAACAAGGATGCAAGAAGCTAAGCTTGGAAATGAAGGCCTAAAAGGAAAAGAGAACAGCGTGCGTTACCGTTGTAATGGCATACATAGGCAGTAACGACCACCGGGACAGCAGTAAATAGCTTCAAGAATGATGACACATCAATAATCTCAGGGAACAATCTGGGCATCTGAATGCTTCCATCTATCAACTTGTAAACTGAAATTCCGATGGTGATGATAAGAAATATCACAGCCAGTGCAACTGATAAGGCAGATGTGAAGCTCAATGAATCTGCAACCAACAAGGGTCAATTAGAACACCATAATACCTATATAAATATCCAAGCTTATCTTTTCAGTGGAACATAAATTGGTATTCTTTTTCATGGAAAGAATGCTTAGAATAGTTGCCAAACATAAACATTTGTGTTTGGAAGTTCTTTTAACCATTTAAAGCATTTGTCCTGTTGTTGAAATCCATCAAAAAATTGCCTTTTAGATGCAAAATTAAACAAAACAAGACTATCATCTATCTTAAGCTGTTTGGAACGAAAATAATATTCATAAAACATAATCAGAACATGCTGAAGAAGTTTGCAGTAATTGTTCCAAATGAAAATTAAAGCACTAACCTATCCTCTTAAAGCATGCCAATGGTGAAAAGATTCCAAGTGTTGTAACTAGAAGTATGAAAAATCGTTCATTCCACCAATGTCGACCCCACCATCCTTCAAGAACACCAGCATGGTGAACACCGTCCGCAGTAGTTCCAGAGAGCACATCACCTAGGAGAAAATCATACCAAGCTTGTTTATCTCATCAAACTGCATATACAACTATTTCTAGCCAAGAAAGTTACTCGTTGCCAACATAAAAGACATTAAATATCCTGAAACAACTAGCACACAATTGACAATAGCTAAAACAAAATCATAGAAATAGATTTGATGACAAGTTCATAAAGTGATTGAAACCCACCTATAATGATCATGTAGACAGTAAGAACACCAATGTTGTTGACAAGAACACATATCTGCAGGATTATTTTACCATATCTCCCAAAAGCATCTCCCATTAAACCTCCATAAGAAGCCGACTTCCTCGGCCGACTAAACCTGAGCAAAAGCTCTACTGAAGTCTCTGTAAGGAATGCCATGAAGATGATCATAGTAATCCCTACAAATAGGCCCAACTCTTTGACCATTGCAGGCAAAGCCATGATCCCAGCACCAATGATTGTGGTCGATAAATTGAACACTGCCCCACTAAAGGAAGCTCCACTGAATTCATTAATCCCAGTTCCTTCATCTTGTCTACATGGTAACAAAGGAGATTTCTCATCCACCACAGATTTCTTCCTGCCCGACCTCTTCTCCTCCCTTGGTGCAAGATTGTCAATGGTCATCTTTCCAATTATCTCAAAATGTTCAAGCAAAACACCAAACGATTCCCAAAGCTAATTTTCAAACAATCTGCAAGAAAAACAACCTAAGAATTTGGCATAAATCTGACATAGGGTGTCGAGATTCCAAAAGTAACATAACTCCACCTGATAGATGAACTTTCAAGACTTCGCAGTAAAGGATCGTATGCAGTCAATGGCTACTTTTAAAAGAAACCACCAGAATCTAAATACTCAGCTCCTTGTAAAAATTTTAAAACAATCGGATTAACCGGAAAATCAAACCCTTCTGAAATGAAATAAAATCGAATCAGAAACAGGAAGCGAAGAAAATGAATCGAGAGCTAGTATAAGTACGATCAAAACCTGGGTTCTTAAGATCGGAAAGAGGAGATTAACGCAGACCCCTTTTATCAGACAAGCCAATCAAAGAAACTCAACTCCCAAACAAGAAGATCCGGAATGGGATTCACTTGCAGCCAAGACCAGAATGGTCAATAATGCAATTAGGAGAAAAAAGCGGAATAATCACGTCTCTGGGGCAATGGCGAAGAAAAGAGAGATAAGAACACACGCAAATATCATAAGAGTATCGGTACAATATGTACGCATACAAAATACGAATTGACTAAAAAGGATAGAGACGAGAATATGGGTGGTTGATGGATTATCTTCTAATCTCTCCGCCTTCGGAAAATTACTCCGTTTTGTCTTGAAAACAGGATTGTGATTGTGAATTCTATCGGTTTCCCCTTCAAAAAACGAAAAAGGGGAAGCAATTAAGAAGGGGAAATCGGCGACCACAAGCGTCCTGTCGATGAGAAAAAACGAGGCCCCACTTGCCAATTGCCATTGCAAATGATCCACGCTTGATTGTTAATGAAAAAATAATAATAAAACTGTTCCCGATTTTCTAGGACAATCTAAAATAATTGGATAAATTTTTATTCTTTATTTAATATTCTAAAGGAATTTTACCATATGTTTATGAAATAATTTTATCCTATCAATAACATTATTCACAACACAATTTAAACAAATTAATCAACTCTTACATTAATTTATGATATCATATATGATTTTCGATTGTTATAAACAAATTTGTGTTCATCATTTTAATACCAAAAAAAAAAGAGAGAGAGAGAGAGAGAACAAGTTCTTCGGTCTCCCCCAGCCTAAATATCTCCAACTCTCTTCCAAATCTCTCAACTCAGTCTCCGTAGCATAGGATTAGCCCTCCATTACGGAGATTCAATTCTACTGGAAGGGAAGTCATTGCTTTAAATCAATTTCTATTTATGTGTACAAGGAATTTTTGTCACAAATCCACCCGTAGAATAAGGTCCAAAGTGGATCAGAAATGTCCACAATTTGGCTAAAAACAACATAAAAAAAAAAAAAATGAGAGAAAACACAGAATAAAAGGGAAGTAATCTGTAAAGGAAATAGTTTTGGATGTAGTTCGAATATGACTCCTAACAATAGTGTTCGACATGCATCTTACCCAACCACGCAGCCAACCCCCTCAAACGCGTGTTCAACCCAATCCATCTCCCACCCTACAAACCTTATCCGTTGTCTAGCCCACGTACGTTCTCGACCCAGACTCACCACTTCTATCTACCTGCGCCCAAACTATCAGCAACCCAACCCAGATCACGACCTTCGCCCTTTTCCAACACTGCATGGCTCAGCTTTGTACACTTATATTCAAGCTATGGCGAATTCATCAAAGAAAATTCTAAAAGACATTGGACACCTCCATTATATGTTCAAAGTTGAGCTTCAAGAAAGATATGCATTAAATGCACTTTAAGTTGCATTTAACAAGAAAAAAAATATGCATTAAATACTTTAAGTTGTATTTAATGAACTCAGCTAAATTTATGGAGGATAAATAAGCACATTTCATTCCGACACTATTTAATTATAATTTAAATATTTGTTACCATATTCTACCATTAAGGAGCTATTTTAACAAGGAGATTATGGTATTCCTCCTTTACTCTCAAATTTAATTTGGGAGTTACCTGTTATGTTATATACGTTAAGGTTGTAAACGCTACATAAAGCTTCATTTTCTTTGATCATAGACATTACATTTTGGAATTAAAAAGAATAGAATTTCTATATTTTAGCTTTGTTGAAAGCTAAGATCTTTTTTGCAAATTCTTGTGTTTAGAACTTGCATGCTAGAATCATTCAAGTGGTAGTGATCAAACCTCTTGTGGAGTGATTCGAATCACGAGTTTAGAAATAAGTTTTCTTTACTCTTGATCTTGATCATCAAAGTAATCTATTTCATACTTTCCTTTTGGTTGATTTCATATCAATGCATGTACTTCCATATGTTGTGCCACATATATTATGTTAGCATGTTCACACTATACCTATCAGACTATTAGACATTGATAAACCATATATCTTAGCCATGAAAAATATGTCAAGTATAGGTATGCATGTCTCATAGACATGTATGACATGAAAAGAATAGAGGTATGATTTACTTGAGATATGTATCATGATTTGAAAATATGGATCCTCAAGCATTTTATATCTCATGACATGCATCCGAATACTTTCTCGTAATGGTTAATATAGACATGTACACCATGATATTATACGTACTTCTTTTCCTCTGTGGCTTTTGGTAGTGTGAGCAATCGCTAGCCCATAATTAGGCTCAAGAGTTATGTATACGAGTTGACTTGGTGTGTTCATGTGTGGGTCATGTATAAAGAAATGCTATGCACCCAACCTTGTCGGGACGGGAAAGTAGAGACCAAAGAAAAGTTTTATGAAAAGATACGTTCTATCATGATTGCATTTATTGACCCCAACAGTGAAACTATTTACCGAATATTTTTAAATATTCAAGCGAAGTGCTACGTTTTTCATATAAAAGTAAGACACCCATATATGGATGACATTGTCGATATAGAGGCCATGGAAATCATAAAGGATGAAAAGTTTAAAGGTCAAAACCTTATGCTTATCTCTTCTTGAGAGGGAACAGTAATCTTTGCTTATCCAAATAATTAAAATAATTTTATTCTCAAAAGAAAAAAAAAATGAAGAATTAGAAAATCACATCGACGACCGCAATAATTGACAGGAAAGAAAAATGTCATATCTTAATATTTTAAATAATAATTTTTCTTTATTTTAGGTAATTATATATATGGCAATGCTTTAAATGTCACAATTATAGCAATAATTTTGCATAAAAAGCCAAAGTTATATAATTATGCAATAACCAACCTATATTCTTTCTCATATAAAAACAAGGAGTATTTGGTCGGATCAATTATTTGTCAAAGTTAATGTTAATGGTTATTGATTGTTTCTTATTGTCTTTATTTATAAAATTTGGTTGATTTTTATTAACTGTGTTTCTTTTTTATAATACTTTTTTTCGGCTCTATTTTCAGTTCTGGTAAGGTTGGTGTATAATAATTATCTTATTCATTGGGCCTGACTATAATCTAGCACATTCTCATGCTACTAAAAGCCACGAAGAAAAAATAGCGTGTATAATATCATGGTGTACACATCTATACTAATCATAACGAGAAAATATCTCAATGTTTATGTTTCAAATCATGGTACATACTTAAGATACAAATCGTACCTCCATTTTTTCATGATGAGACATGTATATGTATACTTGATATATCTTCTATGGTTTAAGATGACTTATCAATATCTCATAGGCATAGTTGGAACATGCTAACATAATATATGTGGCATGATATATAGAACTGTATGAGTTACAGGGTACGTGTATGTCATAACGTAATTTCATAATATAGCATAATTATAACATAACATAACATCATAAAAAATATGACACGTATAGGGGCTACAGGGTACGTGTCATTCATACAGCACATAAGTCATCCAACCAAGTTCGTGGGCATCCAATAGTAAAGGTACTTACTTGGCTGGCCTAAGTCGGAGTCACTAATTAATCCTTGTTGCTAGTTTTAATCTACCCCTCAAAGTAAACTTATATGGACTCATGACGAACTCAGCTATAAGACATTAATTAATAATCTATCTTATCTTAAATTAATTTAAATTAGACAAAGCCACACTACCCTCAAATACTCTCAATAACATAAAATTAAAAATAAAATAAAAAAAACAAAAAAACACTGAGGTTAAAAAAAATGGTAGAAAAGCCATTTACATTTATTTTATATGACATTTGTTGTTTCTGTTTAATTTTATAGGGACTGTGATATATTATCTACCTAAGAGATTACTTAAGGTGAGATAATTGGGGAATGGATCAGAAGTTTGGGGAAGGGTCGTAAAAACAACCCTTAATCTTTTTTTAATTTTATTTATTTATTATTTTACTTAGGCTATTACATCAATAGAACCATCTTCCATTACTCATTCGACCGTGCAACTTTTTACTATCTTAGGTAAACCTATGAGAAATTTCCCGATGCAATTTCTCCAAAAAACTGTTAAACCTCGTGGTACCTCAGATTCACTAACAGTAGTTTGAACATGTTCTTTAACAACTCTCCATTTGACCTACTATTCTGAAAGACTTAGACTATCTAAGATTCAATCACTATGTTAATTAAATCTTAGAATGAGACAAACAATCTCATATTCTTTGAAAGTGGGGTGCTAAACTTTGCATGTTATTTTAGTATTCTTGTACCACCCAAAAAGGAAGGGAATTAGCTCCAATGAGAACAAGTCGTCCATGTAAGACTCAAAGGATCAAAGGAAACAAATTAAGAGGATTAAGCAAGGACAAAGGTTTTAAGCAAGTCATTTCTATACTATAAGAAGTATTTTAAGGATATGAGGCCATTGGAAAAAGATTGAAATAGAAAAAGTGAGTGAGAATAACAAAAAGGTCATTTTTCCAATTATCAAAGATCTATTTAGATTTTAAATTCTTTATCTAGAAGGAATTTAAAGATGCTAAAGAAGGAAAAAAAATAATAAAATATTTCGAAGGTGGCAAATCACCAAAATACTCTTGAAGTTCCACTTAATTACAAAACTAACATTAAAGAAAATCTGCCTCGAGATTTGTTTCCAAAACCGACCCCGTAAGGAAATTAATGGTACCTTCACATCCAACGGTTCTAGAACAATAAAAAACCGTGATTAGTTTGATCTATAAATAGAAAGTTCTGGATAATGTTGTAATGCATAAATCTAGTGACGAAGCTTTTAGATTATCGGTTTATCTTCCTCAAATTTAGAAATCCGAGAGATATGGTTAATCATTCTCCCCTGTACCAACTCCCATCCATTTTATATGAGATTTCCAACAAGTTTCGTGAATGAATCAGGTCCTAAAAAGCTTTAGAATCGGCTGCCCAACAAAAGATTTCTAGATTTACTCCGACAAAAAACATGTTTTCCGGCGAACTTGGGAAGATTATAACTTGAGCTACAGACCACGAAAATGTATGAACTTGCTCTCTACTTTTTCCTTGAAACTTTATCGGAAGGTTTCGTGAAGAAAGCGAGTCCATTAGAGGTCTATATAGAGATTTACAAAGGCAAAATCAGAGGGGTATGATAAGAAAAAATAGGGATTTTTCCAACTACCAAGGAAGAAGATGAAATCCAAAGTCAAAGGTCAAACTTTGACCAATAAAAGTTAAAGATAGCCATATGTTGACCTTCTCCAATTTTTCTCAATTTTAACCCTCTTCCACACAGGTTCTCATGAAAAACTTTATGGTTCTAGAAACAAGATACAATAAGAAATGTGTGGAAGAAAATTGGAAGTAATTCGGGTATCGAAAGCTCAAGAACGGAAGTCTCGAACATCGACAACAAGATAAGTAGCCACCTTGGACTTTTCTTAAGAAATACTTGTATTAATCGCTTGGATTTTCATATGAACCTTAAACCAAGTATTCATTAAGGATATATGAAAGAAAAACCAAAAGAACCGTGAGCTAAGGCCCTGAACCGATCAAATTACTCGAGATTTAAGTAACGTTAACCCACTAGATGAACTTTTTGCCTATGAAATTTTAATGCTGATCATATTATAGCATCTTGAGGTTATATACAAAATTTGGTGGTCATTGGATAAGGATAACTAGGTAAACCAAGAAACGGTGCACAATAACCATAATGCCCATAAGAATATCTACCTACGGTTCATGACCTAGATCACCTCCAAATACTATGAAACTCTGAAGTTGACCTTAGTTTATGATGTCTGATGATGTGGTGAAGTTTGAAAGCCATTGGAACATGTTAACTAGCAAAACCAAGAATTAAGGGTAAAATGACCAAAATGCCCCTAGAACTACTCATGATAATTCAAGGTCTATACGTGCTCCAACTGATTTGCTACTTCTTATAAGGTCTATTCTGAAGGACATAAAGATATTCTTGAGGTTTCAAGTTTATTGGAGCAAGTTTGTAACCTAAACCAAGTTAGGATCCAAGAGACACCTAAGGGAAACACCTCAAGAATCAAGACTATTCTAGAACCCTCTAAAGAATTCACTAGGAATCTATGACCTTCTAGAATAACTCATGCTAAGATGGGTTTGTATGCTCATGAATGTATGTTACAACTTATGCATCAAGGAATTACGAACCTTAGAAACTTACAAGATTGACAACCAAGAACAATACCACACAAGCTCTACAACTACCAAACTAAGAAGAATGCTAAGTACCACTTAAGAACTAGGGACCAAGGTCCTTAACTCAGAAATTCAAGAATACTAGGTAATACTCTAATCGCATCCAAAGTGACCCATGACCTCCCACCAAGCGGTGCTTTATGAGGCCTAGGTTTTCCTCTTTTAGGTGGGATGCCCTGCACCATGTTTCCTTTGGAGGATATCATGTTTGACCTCATTTCCCTTACCTAAATGAGATGCCCTGCATCATATTATGGGTACCCAGCAGGGCATCATGGTCATGTATGCATCGACCATGTGACCTATATGGTCTATAATGGGGAGTAGTCTAGGGCTATGATGGAACAAGAAGAGAGTAAGTTACCTTAGCTAAGAATCAAGAACCTCCTAAGACCTTCCATGGTACAACATGCTCATGACTTAGATTACGCTGCTTGGAACGCATGAGCCTTAAGCGTAGGTATTCAGATTGTATCACAAGACAAGTCCTAAGATGTAGAATTATATTAAATCTCTTGGAACATAAGAAGCCTTAGACGTAGGTTTTTCACACTATGCCACTTGAAACGCATGAAGCCTTGGGCATAGGTTTTCATACCATATCGAAGGGCAAGCCCTAAGATGCTGATTAAACTACGTCGCTTGGAACGCATGAAGCTTTGGGTATAGGTTTTCAAGTGTATGTCTAGTACCATAAATCCTAGGGGGAGTGTCTGGGAGAACGAAACAAGATTAGAACAAGAACCTAGAAAGTACCAAGAACAAGAGAAATATCAAGAACAAGAACATGGATCAAGATCCAAGCTCTAAGGACAATAACAAAGAACCAAGAACCATAGTACCAAGGCCCTCCGGATAGATCACAATAAGAACCCCCAGTCAAAAACAAGAACTAGAGGGCCTAAATACTTACAACAAGATCAAGAACAAGAACAAGACAAGAAAGAGTGTGGTACCTTAGTATATCAAGGACACGACTAAGAGTCTACAAGTAGGCTACTTATTGAATCTTTTTACTCATTCCTTATTCTCCATATTTTCAGGTAATAAGGAGCTGGTCAAGGTTGGGAGCGGACTCTGGAGCAGGTGTCATAGACAACCTTCACTTGTCGTCTCAACCCTTTTGTTTTAAAATGTTGTGTCCATTTCTTATTTTTTATATCAATATTATCGTGCTTTAAATTACTAATGTGCTTAGACTATTTGGTTATAATATAAATTATGTTTTAAATTTTAATTGTTTTATTTCGTGAAAAATTTACCCGTCATTTTAGAATCATCGAGTCAGCTCGATCCTTGCAATTTTAGTTAGTAATTTTTTCATAACAACAATGTTATTAACCTTAATACATCATCTAGCACATCTTCATACTAGGGCTTTGACTTGCGAATTGTTTTAACTTTTGAAAACTCTTATCGCAACACTATAAGCAAAAGTTATATTTGTGTGAGTCGGAATAGGTCAAACTAGAAATATTCAAACAACCCTTTTATATCCTCTTAAGGTAAATTACAACTTTATGCCTCCATAAAAGACTAGACTAGATGCAGACTCTTCCTCCCTCAAGATGGTCCATTGTGCCATCTTCCTTAATATTCATTGCTTGAGGGAAGTTACTTTGTCTAACCAAAACTCATACTTAAAGTGTTCGATACAAAGCATATTATATAGTACTAATAATGTTTAAGGGCTGGCCATGTTGCCTTTTTTTTTTTTTTTTTTTG
>NW_019272021.1:875193-881660 GCF_002738345.1 Cucurbita maxima | reverse complement strand
TTTTTTTTTTTTTTTTTTTTTTTTTTGGTGTAAGAAAAATCTAAAAACCCCTTTAAATATCTAATCCATCAAAATTACATAAGTTATGGGGCATTGGTAAGTGTTGAGGATTATTGGGAGTGAGTGTCCAACATTGATTTATTTAGTGGAAGATCATGGGTTTATAAATGAGAAATATTATCTCCATTAGTGTGAGGCATTTTGGGGAAGCCCAAAGCAAAACCATGAAAGCTTATGCTCAAAGCGGACGATATCATACCATTGTGGAGAGTCGTGTTTGTCTAACAATTGGTATTAGAGTCATGCCCTAAAAAACTTAACCCTCAAATATCGAACAAAGAATTGTGAGTCTCACTTTGTTCGAGGGGAGGATTATTGGGAGTGTGTGTCCCACATTGGTTAATTTGGTGGAAGATCATGAGGAGTCAAGCCTCGATTACGGGGAGAGGCTATTCGAGAACTCCTTAAGCCTCAGAGGAGGCTGATGGTGTACTTTGTTCGAGGGGAGGATTGTTGAGGATTATTGGGAGTAAGTGTCAATTACGGGGAGATGCTATTCGAGAACTCCTTAAGCCTCAGAGGAGGCTGATAGTGTACTTTGTTCGATGGGAGGATTATTGGGAGTGAGTGTCCCACATTGGTTAATTAGTGGAAGATCATGAGGAGTCGAGCCTCGATTACGAGGAGGCTATTCGAGAACTCCATAAGCCTTAGAGGAGGTTGATAGTGTACTTTGTTCGAGGGGAGAATTGTTGAGGATTATTGGGAGTGAGTGTCAATTACGGGGAGAGGCTATTCGAGAACTCCTTAAGCCTCAGAGGAGGCAGATAGTGTACTTTGTTCGAGGGGAGGATTATTGGGAGTGAGTGTCCCACATTGGTTAATTTAGTGGAAGATCATGAGAAGTTGAGCCTCGATTACGAGGAGGTTATTCGAGAACTCCTTAAGCCTTAGAGGAGGCTGATAGTGTACTTTGTTCGAGGGGAGGATTGTTGAGGATTATTGGGAGTGAGTGTCACACATTGATTAATTTAGTGGAAGATCCCTAGGTTTATAAATGAGAAATATTATCTCAAGTATGAGGCCTTTTGGGGAAGCCCAAAGCAAAGCCATGAGAGCTTATACTCAAAGTGGACAATATCATACTATTGTGGAGAGTCGTGTTCGTCTAACAGTAAGCCCAAAATCATTCTAGACCATAGACGACCATATCGAAACTTGGAGAAGGCCTCCTCCTTCGCTTGTATACTTGAGGGACATAAATATCGAAAAAATATCCTGATGCACATGACATATATACATGAATAATATGGTGTATGTAGGGGCTACGGGGCATGCACCATCATACATCATTCAATTTTCCAACTCCAACGGGAAGGTCACTTGCTTGGTTGACCTAGGCCGTAGTTACTAATGATTCTTTGTATCAGTCTTAATTTGCTCTCAAGTTATAATTCAACCTCAGATCCATCATCTTGATGATATCAATTAAATCAAAATGATCGCAAAGAAATATCTCGACATATATAATCTATATTTTTTATTTATTTATTTTATTTCTCAAATCAATTTAGTGTTTCGCATTTAAAATTTATGAAATTAAAAATGATGGGTAGTTGGTTCATATAATTATGGATAATTCTAGAAAGCTAAGTTAATATTTATAATTAGCCTAACAATTAGTTTAGAATACTAATTTTTATTAAGTACTTAATAAACTTTTAATGTTCCGATTTAGATTTAATACGTTTTAGAATATAAATGGTCTAACCATTACTCTACTGACGTATAAATAATATGATTTCATAATATATTTGAGAATTACTCATACAAATAAAAATATACGTTTATTATAAGAAAATCTTAGGGACCTAAGGTCCAATGATACAAAATTAATTAATTAAACTTTTTAATTAATCAATTTTAATTTTCATGCACTTAACTATAGGTCACCCCAGTAGACCTAGAGTTGCACTCTTATTCACTATAGGACAAATTATGTTCATTGATATAATCATTACAAGCAAGTCAATCTTTCACGAGTCGTTCATAATTACAATTGGGTGGGTCAAAAAACTGTTTTACCCTCGTAATTACATCTTTTCCTTAAGTAGTGTTTATTATATAATGAACAATTTGTTTATGACCAAATCATAAACCAAGTCCTCTCAGGCTGAGAGGATGGAGCCTCATTGTTCAACTCATGAAATCATACTTTGAGAATATTCCAAACTTCTTATTTGATCTAAGTCCCCAAAATAGTAGACATATTGAATCGGGTAAAAATGTCATTATCACCCATGCAAATTAAAAGGCAAGTCCTCATCGGCAGAAGTTCATAACTCACCCAAGATTAAGATCGAGTCGCGTATGATCACCATGTGAAATATTAATCTTCTTAATTAACTGATTTATAAAGAGAGATTAAATATTTCTTGTTCTAGTATTATACAAACACATTGTATAAGATACCTCCACTTACATGTCTCCACATGAACAATTTTGATCAAATTTTGTAACGATTACAAGGTGGGCCGTATCAATAGTGTTATCAAGCCAAAGCACCCAACCCTTCCATGGTTCTTCAGCAGACATACTATCGTTGTCAGGTATGCTTTACAAATGATAATAAATGATGTTGTTTTATTATGATAAGATTTACCTTGTATGAAATATGAATATTGATTGATGTATTGATGGTGTATAGATTTAGCAAGGTTTGTACGATGAATGAGTTATAGTTTAGTAAGTTGCTGAATACTAGTATATGCCTGAAAATAATTTTTCTAGGAAAGAGTAAATGTTTCAGTCAGACATCATGAAGATAGTTAAAATACACAATGTTATTACCATAAAGATGGAAAGAAATGTACCAACATATACTCACGAGTAAGTAGTTTCAAATGAAAATGACCAAGAAAACTTGATAGACGAAAATATCTTATATAGTCTGTTATAGATAATAAAAGTCGTAGTGTCGAAAGAAAATTTTGTCACTACGAAGTATGTAAATATGAAGTTAAAGTATCGATATGAACAAAAGAAAATTAATTATGAGCTACCCCATAAAAGTTGAAACACTATATTGTGAATGACACAAGTGCCTTTAAAGGGAGTTGAGCTTTGGAAGTAGTGAAATTCATAAAACCCCTTGCCTTAACACTAATTGGAAAGTTTTAAACCTAAGTTATGAAAGTTATGAGGCGATTTAGTAGCATCAAGCTACAGTTTGGATGAGGCATTACGATCCTGGTTAAAATATTATTGATATGTATGGAAATGGACTGGAGTTTGAGATTTTTCAGATATCTTAAATTTAAGAAACCATGATTTAAGATTGATTTGGAGTATGAAATTTGATGAGGAGCCTTATTTCATGGTTTAAAAGGATTATACAAAGTAACAAAACCGTTGGAATAGCTTGAGGATTTACACCAAGATTTGGGGTGGTAAATGACCAAAATACCCCTATGAGAACTCTAAGATTTTTCAGACTAAGTAAATTTATATGAGACTCATTTATAATATAAAAAGTAAGTACGTAATATAAGATCTTAAGAGGATTAAGACAATTTTGGAATATGAACCAAGAGGAAAAGTACGTAACTACCCTCAAGACAATCTATAAGAAATTAAGGTTTTTATGAATACCAAGTGACAAGATGCTTATTAAAGATTTATGCATGCAAAGAAATTTTTATGAATCATAAGGTTTAGGGCGTAATTGTTAAGAATTTTTCCTTAGTTATGCTTCAAGACTTAAGAAACAACTCTTAGAACTAGAACTCGAGATATCCTAAGGACCTCCCAATGTGCAGTGCAACATGGCCATATGACATAGACTATATCGCAAGGAACGCATGAAGTCTTAGACATATGTATGTAGATTGTTAACACAAAATGTATGAAGGTTTGGATGCAAGTATCAGACAATGTCATTGGAAACGCATGAAGCCTCGAGGATAGGTCAAAACTGAGTTGTTCACTAAGCATACGACCCCATAGGTCTCTCAGGGGGAGTGTCTAAGGGATAAAAAATCAAAACTCCTGACGAAAATCTTCACTATAAAACTGGTTACCAAAAGGCGTAACCCTATAAAAAAAAATGTTAAAAGAAGAAAGCAAGTCACCTTGAGGGAAGTGGAAAAGTTGGGAATTAAGGTTCAATTAAGTATTCGAGGTTTTCTCGCGTTAGTATTGTCACCATAGCGTTTTATTTTGAGCACATTAGCTTTGATAAGAGGATATGATCCGGCCATGTGGCTTGAGTATAAGAAACTGATCAAGGTATGCTTGAGGGTGGCCTTGATGAATGACATACTAAAGTTCGGATGAAACTGTAGGTTAAGTTCATGTTTCATCAGACCTTTGGACATGCTAGATCGAATCGAACCAGTGATATACAAATCACCTCTATCACGGTATTTCTTTACAGGATATAACATATGTTACCTATCATGCTTTGTAAATACTTGCTGACTTAACACACATTCTAGACCACGAACAAAATAAAATAAGTTAATAAAATAATATTTTCGAGGATGAAAGTTGTTTTTAAGGATATATGATGTAATAACCATTAAAAAAAATAAAATAAGTTAATTAATCAAGTAATTTAAATAAAGAAAGAAAAATTATTTTCCATCTCTCCACTACCGACTAGTAACCACTCCTAAAATATCTCAACTAACTCTCCTCAAACCTCAAAGACCTTTAACTAGATTTAGTTCCACTGAGTCCTAGATGTCATTTGAACCTATTAGTTACTAAGTAATATGTTACGTATTCCACTTCTAATATTAAATTCGTTGTAATGAATTAGTTTTGAGTTAGAAATTAAATGTAAGAAATTTTATATGAATTTTATGAGATCAGGTTACCATCCACCCCATTAAAAAAAAACACTTATTAACCAATTAAAAAATGAGAGAAAAGATCCGAAAAGCATTAAATTACTTGTACTAAGATAATATTATAACAAATATATATTTTCATTTATATCTGTAATTCTAAATAATAATATCTAATAAAAGATATGTGATAGGTATAGTAATTATTAGACATATTTATAATTTAAAAAAACATTAAATCTAAATCGAAAGATCAAAATTTATTACATCATATTTATTTTATTTTGGTTTGTTTAAGGCCTAAATGAATTATTAGGCACATCATAAATATGAACTTAGTTTTTTAGAATAACTAATAATTATACAAAACATGCTACATATGATTTTTAATTTAAAAAATTTATAATATAAAAAAGTAGATGGATTTAGAAAATAATAAAAAAAGAGATAAAATATATATGTCTAGATAATTAACGTTGAACTACTCCTCCCAATAATTTTCAACAATGTACGGTGACGGATAGTGTTTTAGAGAGATTTATAACATAGCTTTGCTTGTATTTCAACACATTGTTTAGTATAGTGCAACTATAGTTTAAATTGAGCCATCGTATAGTTTAGATTGTATTTCATGCATTACGTACTTTATTTACTTCATCGAATTTATTTCCTACTTACCAGTTTTATTTAATTCATGAAGATTATTTCTTGCTTTATTTATTTTATTTACTTTGCTGCCCACTTTAATTTTTTTTCATTTATCATTAGTCCTTTTTGTTTATCTTGCGTTTAATTACTCTATACCATCCACACCCTTAGCAAAAATGAGTTGTACATTAAAAAAAGATGGTCCACGAGACCACAAAAAATGGAAGCTTTTGACGAGGCCACGTACCCATGAACATTGGACGAACGTGCCTATTGAAGACGACCCAGCCTTGACTATAATCAAATGTGATGAAAGCTATCACGAACAGAAGTGCAACTGCCGACGAATCACAAAGCTATCGATGAAATCCACCAAATCAAGTTGTGCGTACCCTAAAACTTTTGAGGAACGCCATGTTGAAGATTGTGGGATACAAGAGATTATTGGTTTTGATCCACAATCTGAAATATATCAAATCAAGTAGAAAGAACAATATGAGAGAAAAGTTTCTCTGAATAGAAGTACCTTAATCATTTGCTTTTCAATTCCCTCTGTTGTTGTCAATAAAATTTACATCTCAAGACTATTTATAAGGGATAAATCATTAATATATTTCCTATATTTTCTACTCAAATTAGGAACTACTAATAATTTTCATAAACAAAAGCTAGTAACTACTTATTGGTACTATTCTTCAACCAACTCTTCACTAGCCACCTTCATGGAGCAGTGACACTTCAGTGGCATGGCCTTCATGCAGCTTCTTTTCTCTACCCATGCTCACTTGTAACCAAAAAGGCTAGGTCAATAGAGGGGCAAAAATATCATTTTACTCCTCCAGCCATGATAGGGCCATAATAGGGGTTCAAGGAAAACCTCATCAAATCTCATGCAAAAAAAAAAAAAAAAAAAAAAAAAAAAAAAAAAAAAAAAAAAAAAAAAAAAAAAAAAAAAAAAAAAAAAAAAAA
>NW_019272021.1:831391-874879 GCF_002738345.1 Cucurbita maxima | reverse complement strand
AAAAAAAAAAAAAAAAAAAAAAAAAAAAAAAAAAAAAAAAAAAAAAAAAAAAAAAAAAAAAAAAAAATTAGAGAGAGAGAATTGAGAGGAAACAGAAAAGAGTCACCTCGAAGTTTTGTCGGACCACCGTTCGGAATCCACCTTCAGATGAGACTTGTACAAGAACTGATAGGCTAGCCAGGCCGACCCTCCGTCAAGATCCAAGAACATTTCCCGATGAACAACTTTACACATGATCTGTGAAGAAATTTAGCCGAAATCTCGATCCGAAGGCGGAGATCCGAGAATCGTCCTAGAACGGTAAGCGAACTTCTGATGCTTTTAAATCATCTGGTAGTTAAGAAAAAATCACGAAAAAATATCAGGACGTAGCCTGTAACACGATCTAGAACCTTGCCGAAGAAACCATATCGATCTAAACTCTAAATCAAAAGATATAACAATCGAAAAAAAGGGCTCTGTGTTACGGATTGTAGGAGAGAGAGAAGAAGGAGAAAAAATTCGGTAGTCACGTGTCGGCTGGCGAGCAATGGAGTGCGGCTCGGCAGGAGCCAAACACGTGTCGATCGTTGGCTGGAGCAACATAGCTCCAGTGAAACGACGACATGTGTTGCCTGCAAACCTCGAGCTGAACCACAAACCTGAGCCAAGCAGGAACTCTCGACCCGCGACTGCATAGAAGAAGCCGTGTGTGGTTGTCGCGCATGCAGCTTGCAACTGGCGTACTTCCTCGCGTGTGGTCGGCGCACATGCAGCTTGCGACTAGCGCACTTTATCGCGTGTGGTCGGCGCTTAGCCGACACGTGAGATGCCTGTTTTGGCTCGTTTGCCCTCTGTTTTTCTATTTTTGTCCCGATCCCTATTCTTGATCAGAATAAACTTAAATGAAAAAAATGTAGTTTTAATTCAGAATTCTTTGTCTCCTTATCTCTCCCCTCTCTGACATTTCCTTTGCATCATGAGTGTTAGTTTAACAAATTAGTATCAGAGCGAGCTTTTATTTCTACAAATTGGTATCAGAGTCAATGGTGAATATGATAGGTCAAATGCTGCTACCGCGATTAACAAAGATGAACTACAAGAATTGGAGCTTCCAAATGAAAGCTCTTCTTGGTTTTCAAGACGCATGAGAGGTGATTGAAGAAGGTTTCGAAGAACCAAAGGATACCATGGGTTATACGACGGTGCAAAACAAGGCGCTAAAAGAATTGCGATCAAAGGATAAGGCAGCATTATACGTGTTGTTTCGGACTGTTGACGAGTCGGGCTTTGAGAAGATTGCAAGGGAAACTACTTCAAAAGAAGCATGGGGACACTTTAGAAAAGATGTTCAAAGGAACCGACCGAGTCAAGCAAGTGCAACTCTAAACTCTGCGTGGTGAGTTGGAGAGCATGAAGATGAAGGAGTCAGAAAATGTATCTGACTACATTACGTGCGTACAAACTGTGGCAAATCAACTAATTCGAAACGGAGAAATGTTACCCGAGACGCGGGTTGTGGAGAAGATCTTAGGTCGTTAACCGACAACTTCGAGAATGTTGTATGTGCAATAGAAGAGTCAAAGAACCTAGCGAAGTTCATAGTCGATGAGCTCACCAGTTCTCTCGAGGCATACGAGCAACACAAGAAAAAGAAGGAGGAGACACTCGATCAAGTTCTTTAGACTGAGGCATCAATAAAGGATGAAAAGATACTCTACTCTCAAAATATTCAAGGTAGAGGTCGTGGAAGTCACAGGAATGGTCGAGGTAGTCAAGATAGTAGAAATGAAGAAAATTATAAGGAGAAGAGACAGTCGAGCCAAGCAAATTCGCATGGAAGAGGACGCAATCAAGGACGCGGTCAAGGATATAATTTCAACATCTAGTTACAAATGTAAGAAATACGACCACTATGCAAATAATTGTAACTTCGAAAAATGTTACAATTGTGGCAGAATGGGTCATTATGCAAAAGATTGTCGAGCCAAGGAAAAGGTGGAAGAAACGTTCAACCTAACCTTGGATGACGCAACAAACGGATGCATTCTCTTGATGGCCCAAAACGAAGAGCTGAACAAAAAAGGACACGGTGGCGCGAAAGATGATGACAATAGTCATGAGGTAGTGAAAACTGTTGAAAATGAGGTGATACACAGCGGATTTGGCGAAATCTTGATAGTGGAGACGAGAAAATTGAAGAAGGATGAACAACCGGATAACAGAGAGACCGAGCTCGAAGAGAGAGAGCTCCAATGGAGGGAAAGACAATTTGAGAAAGAAAGAAGAAAGAGGATGAGAATGGAAGAGAAAATAGAAGAAGAAAAGAAAGAGTTAGAAATGAAGGTTGAAAAGTTAGAGGAGGAAGTTTCTGAGCTGAGTGAGAGTTCTTTCTATCTCAAACAGGAGAAGGAAGAGAATGGGAAGATAATCTCTGAGCTTGTGAAGAAAATTGAAGAAGGTGTGGAGAAAGAGAATGGCTTGTTAATGAAGATTGATGCTCTAGTGGATGAGCTAGTGAGGGAGGAGAAAGCTACAAAGAGACTTACTTGACGTGAACCTGAATCGGGTCCAACAGGAGGCAGTGAATTTTTAACACACAATTGAGAATTGGAGGAAGAAAAGTGGAAGTGGAAAATGTCTCTATGGACATGCTAAGAGAATTGAGTAAACTGAACGAAGCTCTGACGTCTGAGTTGAGCGAACGGGAGAAATGAGAAGTTGGTGTCTCAAATGAACTATTCTCGAGAAGCTCCAAATGAAGTCTCGTCAGAAAAGGACAAGCTTAGTTTGCCACTCGAGGACAAGGAGAGAAAATTGAAGAAACCACAACTGAGCTCGAGAAAACGAAAACGACGTAGGTGGAAGCATTGAATATAGCATTTTATGGGGAGTTTTAATTTTGTTAATTTTAGTAAGTTTTTGAAATTGAGTCTACAAGTAAAACCGTAAAAGAAAAAAAAAAGGCAAAAAAAGAAGGCCAATAATTATTTTAGAAAAGAGTGGGTCATGTGATAGCCATTTTTAGAAAACATGTAAATTAATTTGTTTTACATTGTATAAGGTAGAGTAAAGAGCAAAAGTGTAGAGAACAAAAGCTCCAGAGCAATAGAAAAAGATCTTTTAGAATTCTGTCTCCTTGTCTCTCCCTCTAGACATTTCCTTCGCAGTTTCATGAGTGTTAGTTTAACAAATTAGAATCAGAGCGAGCTTTTATTTCTACAGTTCTAATACTATTTTTATGTGAACAGGGACCTAATTGAAGAAAATCAGTATTTTTGGACACCTCACGAGCATAGAAACACTAGCGAAAGGGCACGCATCAACCAAGTAAGTCACCACCTGGTGATTAGAAAGAAATACTTGTACGATTCGCTTGGACTACATGCATGCTAGTTATTCGCCTTAGGTGGTAGCTTCCTATGAATGATTGTTATGAGCTGATGATGTGTAATATTATGTGAAGTTTCGGGTGAATTATTTGAGCATGCGATCATGCTTTAAATTTTCGCTGTACGTATGTATGTGTTTAATTCATGTTGGAATTGTGTATTTCGTGTTCCAAGTGCTTGATGGATGACTTTGCCCCATTGAGCGTGAGCTTCGCGTTCTTGGTGCTTGATGGAGGCTATTGCCCCATTGAGCCTGCATACCTAATTTTCATGAATTATTTATTATGATGTTAGACGATGGTTGTATGCACACTCTGTTGCCCATTACTATGATAAGTCTAGGGATTTGCGAGACCTAACCTTCTCTAAGAACTTAGCGAATTACCACGGTGATAAGGTACTTCAGGAGTGTTCAAAGATTGCTAGTGTGTGAATAGTATCTATAGCTTCGTGGGAGGACCAGGGGTTCCTGACCAGTTCTTACTACTCCTAGCCATTTTGCATGGGAAATGTGTCCCCACGTCGTACAAGCCATTAGTTGCATGGGAAAAGGTTGGGTCGCGCCCCCCATAGTGGGACTATATGCGCTTAGGAGGTATTCAACACACCCCTAGGCTAGATACCATGTAGTCTCAGATAGCCATGCAGAGGTAGCACCTCATAGAGAGATATCGGCCATATCAGCTCGGTATAAGGAACTTTTAGGTATCAAATGAAAGGACGATGAACCAATAAAGCCCAAAAGGCAAGCCCCAAGGGACTAAGATTAGAACCAGATGTCCTAGAATTGAATTAAGAGACCATGGGAACCTGTTAAGTTAGGATGCAATGAGAGTCTATAAATAGGTGGCTTACTGAGTATAATTTTTATACTCATCCTTTTTCCTTTTTCAAGAGTGCGAAGTGTCAGTCAAGGGCGGGTGTGATGGAGACGGGGATTGTCACAGAGGAATGGGTTGTCCCGGGGCGTCAGTCTAGTCTTTATTTTGTATTTGCATTCTTTCGTAATTTGTTTCCAAACTGTTAATTGTTTTTGTTTGTCGTTCGAAATGTTATTGGAAGTAAATGATTTTTCTCTATTGCATATCTAAATTATTTTGTGCATTCATGTGTCGTTGTTAGTCACGGTCCGTAGTAAAATATTGGGTCGTGACAGATTTGGTATCACAACACCAGGTTATAGGTCCTATAGACATTTAGGATAGAGAGTCGTATTCTTTGTGACCAAGCTCTTCAAACACATGCCGCTCGCGAACAAATGTTCTCACGTGATGGAAACATAGAGACAAAAGTCAAGCTAGTATTTATAGAGTATACCATGACCTTCTATGGCATTATAATCGCACATTACCAAGGAAATGTGCTACGAATGAATTGTAACCATAGTCCTTTTTTCTGTTGTGGTAGATAATGACACCAAAGAGACACGAACCTTATGTTGGGCTCGGACCTAGAAGGGGAAGAAGAGAGGAAGGTCAGGACACCCCGGTTCCAAACCTTAAAGTAGAACAACCTGAATTTCAAGAGGAGGTTGGAGATACGCCCCAAACTAGCGAAGGAAGGCCAAGGCCCAAAGGCTACTCGATACACCTCCTATTTCTCCCTTCTCTAAGGAGGTCCCATGGTTCCAACCACTAATACAAAAGTCCCACTCAACCGGCCGTTAGCCATGCCCACAGAAGAGATATTTCAGACATTCATGATGACCTCGATGGAAAATCAGGCTCTGTTGAACCAAATGATGCAAACAATGATGGCTAATCAGTCAGCAGGGCAAGGGGCCAAAGATTCAGGGACTATGACTGTGGAGTCTGCTACCTAAGAGTCTTCCAGAGGCATAATCGCCTTCCTTTGACAGAGGCAATGTGGATCTCATTGCCGTAGAGAATTGGCTAGAGGTCGTAGAAATAGTCTTCCATTTTATGAGCTGCTCGCTAAAGTATTAAGTCCATTGTGGGACGTATATGCTACAAGGAAAGGCACACTTCTAGTGGAAGGGCATTTAGAAGACCATTATACCACAAGGGAAATTTATTACCTGGTGCCAGTTTAAAGATGCCTATCTCCGTAAATATTACCCAATCACTGCCAGAGTGAAAATGCAGGCATCCTTCCTCGAACTGAAACAAGGAGACAGGTTAGTACAGGAATATGACTTAGAGTTCAATAGGCTGGCAAGGTTTTCTCCGGCCTATGTTAGTACTGATGAGTTGAAGGCCAAACTATTTATTGCTGGCCTAAGGAAGGACCTGAAGGGGAATGTGACAGCCTAGTCATCCTTCGATTATGCGCAAGCCCTTAAGGTGGCAACCCTCCTCTACACGCCCCGCACCGACAAGCTACGATTGGGAACAACACAATCATCCCACACTGCAGCACAGGGAAAGGAGACAGACCGTAGCCACCTCAGAACTGGTAGACCACCCCGTGACCGCACTGATAAACGAAGAAGAGCCTCGGTGCAGAACATGACCCTTTGTCGTAACTGTCGACGTCCTCACATGGGGGAGTGCAGGGCAGGAACAAACGCTTGCTACAGATGCGACCAGGTAAGGCACTTTGCAGTGGATTGCCCTTAGAGGAATGATTAGCGTATCAATCGGCCTACTGTACAGCATCAGAGGGGCCAGGGTACTCAACATCAGCAGGGTCGAGCTGTAGCCCATGGAGCGACAGCCAGGCAAGCTGATCAACCTAACATAGTTGTCGCAGGTACGCTACCCATATTTAGCCATCTTGCTTTAGTATTTTTTTTATTCGGGTTCAACACATTCGTTCATATTTGAGGAGTTTGTAGAGCTAGCACACCTAGAGAAAGAACCTTTAGAGATCACCCTATCAATGTCCACCCCCGCTCACGTGCTGTTGTTAGCTACCCATAGGGTTAATGGAGGTTGTGTAACAATATTAGGACGTGTCATCGAAGCTACACTGATAGTGTTAAGCATGCAAGACTTCGATGTCATCTTGGGTATGAATTGGCTAGGCAAGAATCGCGCTATGATAGATTGGGAGACTCGAGTAATGACTCTCAGGCTCCTGTCAGGGGACAACTTTACCTACAAGGGAACCACTTCCAAAAGAACCCCAACCGTCGTAACATCACTAAGGGCTAGAAAGATGATTCGTAGTGGCGCGAGTGCATTTCTAGTAGCGTGACCTTAGAAAAAAGTAACAAATAGATAGCCTCATCGATACACATCATCAAGGAGTTCATGGATGTCTTTCAAAAGGACTTGTCAGGTTTGCCCCCAGCTAGGGAAAACGATTTTGGGATTGATTTAAAACTAGGAACCGTGGGAGCCCCTGTAGAGCTCAGGGAATTGAATGAACAGTTACAATAGCTGTTAGATAAGGGTTTCATCCGACCTAGTGTATCACCCTGAGGAGATCCTGTTCTATTTATCAAGAAGAAGGACAGGTCTCTACGGCTATGTATTGATTATAGGGAGCTAAACAAGGTCACGATAAAGAATAAGTACCCCCTCCCAAGAATTGATGACCTATTTGATCAGCTACAGGGAGCAATAGTTTTCTCCAAAATTGAAATAAGGTCGGGGTATCATCAGTTTAGGATCAGAGAAGTGGATATACCCAAGACAACCTTCGGAAGTCGTTATAGACATTACGAGTTTCTCATTATGTCCTTTGGCCTTTACCAATGCACTAGCGATCTTCATGGAACTAATGAACAAGGTGTTAAGGGATTCTTAAGACACTTTTGTCATAGTGTTCAACGACGACATTCTAGTATACTGTAAGTCAAAGGCAGATCACGAATAACACCTAGGGAAAGTCTTGACAATACTGAGAGCCCAACAGTTGTATGTCAAGTTCTCCAAGTGCGAGTTTTGGTTATCGGAAGTAGCATTTCTGGGTCACATGGTGTCAAGGAAGGGGATTACAATGGACCCAGCTAAGACAAAAGCAGTGATGAGGTGGCCAAAGCTGACCATAGTCACGGAGGTAAGGAGTTTTCTAGGGCTAACTGAATATCACAGAAGGTTTGTCCAGGATTTCTCCAAAATATCCTCAACGCTAACTCTAACCAAGAAGGGCAAGCCCTTTGCTTGGACTCCAACTTGTGAACAGAGTTTCCAGGAACTCAAGGAGAGGTTGGTGACCGCACTAGCTCTTACATTCTAGATGGGTCAGGTAATCTCGTGGTGTATAGTGATGCATCAGAGAAAGGTTTAAGGTGTGTGCTCATGCAGAAAGGTAAGGTGATAGCATATGCTTCTAGACAACTGAAGAAATATGAACAAAACTACCACACGCATGACCTCGAGGGGCTTAATATGAGACAAAGGCGATGGTTGGACAGTAAAGGATTATAACATAGAGATCCTGTACTATCTAGACAAAGCTAACATTGTAGCGGATGCATTGAGTAGGAAGGCTGTGCATACTTCTGCGATGATCACGAAGCAGGAAAGACTACAAGATGAGATGAAGAGGGTTGGGATAGATGTGGTGGTTAAAGGTGGTACTATTTAAATGACAAAATTGACCATACAACTCACCCTACGAAAGAAAATTATTGACGCTCAGAGGTCTAATGAACACCTCAGTAAAGTGTGGAGTCAGAATGAGATAGAGAGAAGAGTAGGGTATTCTATCTCTTCAGACGGAGGCCTTTTATGGAAAAACCGCATGTGCGTTCTCCAAGACGAAAGAATCTTAAAAGATATTATAACTGAAGCCCATGATACATCTTATACGTTCCACCCTGGAAGTACGAAGATGTATCAGGATCTGAAAAGAAACTATTGGTGGCCCGAAATGAAGAGGGACATAGCGGATTTCGTAAGTCGTAGCTTGACCTATTAGCAGGTGAAGGCTCCGAGGCAGCAACCAGTAGGACTACTACAACCCCTAAGCATTCCTCAGTGGAAATGGGAAGCATTTTGTATGGATTTTGTCTCGGGTTTGCCAAAGACAAAGCAAAGTTTCAACGTCATCTGGGTAGTTGTAGACAAACTGACCAAGACGGCCCATTTCATTCCAGGCAAGTCCACATATCGAGTGGATCGGTGGGTTAAATTATATATCAAGGAGATAGTATGCCTACACGGAGTACCGGTGTCCATAGTATCAGACCGGGACACTAGGTTCACCTTTCGATTTTGGAAAAGTCTCTAAAATGCACTAGGAACTCAGTTGAGGATTAGTACAGCATTCCATCCTCAAACAGACGGACAAATCGAAAGGTTGAATCAAATCTTAGAGGATATGTTGTGAGCCTGTTCCTTAGATTTCTCTAGGTGGTGGGACGAACATCTGCCTTTGATGGAGTTTCCCTACAATAACAATTATCAAGCGACCATCCAGATGGACCCCTTTGAGGCACTGTATGGGTGTAGGTGTCGAACACCAGTGTTTTGGGAAGAGGTAGGCACGCAGCAACTACTGGGACTAGAGTTGGTTCAGGTCACCAATGCAGTAGTGCAGAAAATCAAGCAGAAGATACTCACCGCACTAAGCCGACAGAAAAGCTATGCATATTTGCATAGAAGAGACCACGAATTTAAGGTGGGTGACCACGTGTTCCTGAAGGTAGCCCCTTAAGGGGGGTGTTGAGGTTCAGAAAGAAGGGAAAATTAAGCCCAAGGTTCATAGGCCCCTTCGAGATTCTAGAAAGAGCTAGGGCTGTGGCTTACAGAATTGCCCTGACACCGAACCTTGCTGTCGTACACAATGTGCTCCAAGTATCCATGCTGCGAAAGTAGACTCCATACCCTATACATGTAACTGAGCATGAGATTCTTACTCTTCGAGAAGATTTGTCTTACGAGAAGAAGCCTAGCAGAATTTTGGCTCAAGACACTAGGCATTGTGCAACAAAGTTATTCCCTTGATTAAGGTGTCATGGGGTAACCTCCATGAGGAAGAGACAACTTGAGAATGAGGATGTGAGCAAAGCTTATCCTGAACTCTTCCAAGAGATATCCACTTTCGGGGATGAAAGTTCCTTAAGGAGGGGAGAGTTTGTAACGCCCCAATAAAAAAAAAAGTGGCTCAACATAGGGGCAAAAATGTTTTTTCCCCTCCAGCCATAATAGGGGTTAAGGAAAACCCCATCAAACCTCCTGCAATAGAAAAAATAAAGTTAGAGAGAAAATTGAGAGGAAAGAGAAAAGAGACGCCGCGAAGTATCGTCGGACCACCTTCAAAATCCACCTTCAGACGAGACCTATACAAGGACTGATAGGCTAGCGAGGCCGACGCTCCGTTAAGATCTAAGAACGTTTCGTGAGGAACAACTCTACTAGATTTGTGAAGAAGTTTGGTCGAAATCTCGATCCAAGAATCGTCCGAGAATGGTAAGCAAACTTCCGACGCTCTTAACTCGTCTAGTAGTGAAGCAAAAATCACGAAAAAAAATACCAGGACGTAGCCCATAACACGATCTAAAACCTTGCCGAAGAAATCATATTGATCCAAACTCTGATCAAAAGATATAAAAAAACTAAAAAAATGGCTCTGTGTTACTAATTGCAGGAGAGAGAGGAAGGAGAAAAAAAATTCAACACACATGTCTGTCGGCGAGCGATGGAATGCAGCTCGGCAGGTGCCGGATACGCTTCGATCGTCGATTGGAGCAACATAGCTCCAGTGAAATGACGACTCATGTCGCCTACAAACCTCGAGCTGAACTGCAAACCTGAGCCAAGCTGAGCCGAACCGAACCACCTGATCCGCGGCTGCGTAGAAGCAGCCACACGTGGTAGTCGCGTGTGCAACTTGTGACTGGCGCACTTACTCGAACATGGTCGGCGCATAGCTGGCGCGTGAGATGCCCGTTTTGGCCCGTTCGTCCTCTATTTTCTTGATTTTTGTCCCGATCCCTGTCCTAGTACTATATTTATGGGAATATGAACCTAATTAAAGAAAATCAGTATTTTTGGACACCTCACGGGCATAGAAACGCTAGCGAAAGTGCACGCGTCACCCAATTAAGTCACCACCTAGTGTTTAGGAAGAAATACTTGTAGGATTCGCTTGGACTGCGTGCATGCTAGTTATTCGCCTCAAGTGGTAGCCTCCTATGAATGATTGTTATGCGTTGATGATGTGTAATATAATGTGAAGTTTTGGGTGAATTATCTGAGTGTGCGATTATGCTTTAAATTTCCACTATACGTATGCATGTGTTTAATTCATGTTGGAATCGTGTATTCCGTGTTCCGGGTGCTTGATGGATGACTTCGCCCCATTGAGCGCGAACTTCGCATTCCAGGTGCTTGATGGAGGCCATCGCCCCGTTGAGCCTACGTGCCTAATTTGCAAGAATTATATATTATGATGTTAGACACGGTTGCATGCACACTCTGTTATTTTCTATGGTCCATTACTATGATAAGCCTAGGGATTTGTGGTTAGGAGCGACAAGTTACTCTAGCTAGACCTAACCTTCCCCTAGAAACTTAGCGTATTACCATGGTGACGAGGTACCTCAGGAGTGTTCATAGATTTCTAGTGTGTGAACAGTATCTATAGCTTCATGGGAGGACTAGGGGTTCCTAACCAGTTAACTCCTAGACATTTCGCATAGGAAATGTGCCCCCACGTCATATAACCTATTAGCTGCATTAGAACAGGTTGGGTCGCGCACCCCCATAGGGGGACTATATGGGCTTAGGAGGTACTCAGCACACCCCTAGACTAGATACCATGTAGTCTCAGATAGCCATTAGAGATAGCGCCTCATAGAGGGATACCAACCATATCAGCTCGGCGTAAGGAACCTTTAGGTATCAAATAAAAGGACGATGAACTGGTAAAGCCCAAGGGGCAAGCCCCAAGGGACCAAGATTAGAACCAGATGTCCTAGAACCAAATTAGGAGACCGTTGGAACCTGTTAAGTTAGGATGCGATGAGAGCCTACAAGTAGGTGGCTTACTAGTAAAAATTTTATACTCATCCTTGCTATGTTTTCCTTTTTCAGGAGCGCGAGCCACCGATTAAGGGCGGGCGTGATGGAGACGGGGATTGTCACAAAGAATGGGTTGTCCTGGAGCATCAGTTCAGTCTTTATTTTATATTTGCATTCTTTCGTAATTTATTTCCAAACTATTAATTATTTTTGTTTGTCGTTCGAAATGTTATTGGAAGTAAATGATTTTTCTCTATTGCAGTTCTAAATTATTTTGTGCATTCATGTGTCATTGTTAGTCATGGTCCATAGTAAATATTGGGTCGTGACATCACTTCTCGAGCTGATGCTAGTTTTAACCTTCTTATGTAACCACCCACATTCGACACGGGGCACTAGCTCAAGGAATATACATGTGCTCATACCTTGGAGCACATTTTACAGGGTTAGCAACCCATTCCTCAAGCTCTCTCCCACTCAAACTCGAATCACTCTACAGCAATGTCATCTCCTCATAAGGACTTGTGTTCTGCTCAACTTGGCACTTGGCCAACACATATTTTGTAAGACCCCCAACTTCCTTCCTTGCAACAATTGACACTAGTCCTTTAATGTGAACAATTTTTGGGAAGGCATCCGTCCTGATGTACCATTTGTTTCATCTCTTACTCAATTGAAACCCCAAGCCCTTGACAAATGAGCTTGTTCTTGCTTTACGGATAGATCTCCCTACATTGAGGTGTCGACACACGACACTAATGAACTTAGGGGAGTCTTGTCTTCAACCCATAGTTAAATTGTGATTCAAACTTGCAACTATCTCTCCCACTCTGGCACTCATGACACACTTATATGGTCCTCATTTAACCCTCGGGTTCTCTGTCTTGTCCGACTAGACACACAAAGTGCGACTCCTTGGTAGATGGCAACAAGAGTCATCCTATCCTTGCGCTACCTTGATGTCATCATCATGCTTGATGATGTCCCACACTCCTTATACCTGTAAGTTAACATGTATTTTTATTGGTCAGGCTGCTTAGTTACTCTTCGTGAGTAACGGGTAGTGAAGCGCTACACTCCCCTCCTTTCCACTCTTTATCACCTTCATATCTTCTCTGCCAACTTTGTATGGTGACAATATTTGTTTCGACATCCTAGCTGATACCAAATGTTTGTTTTGACCCACAATCAAAATATACCGAAACAAATAAATGAAGTAGAAATAACAAAATGGTAAAAGTTTCTTAGAACATAAGAACCGTAAGTGCTATGCTTTTCATTTCTCTTTTTTATTGTCAATAAAGTCGTACATCGGAAAACTATTTATATGGGAGAAAACATTAATATATTTCCTAAACTTTATCCACAAGCTAACAACTAGTAACAATTTTTCTGATGTTACTCAAGTTAATAACTAAGGACAATTATCCTAAGATGATTCAAAATTAATAAATTCTTTTATTAGGTCATTCACTGACATAGGTATGGTATTTTCTTTTGTTGAAGAAACTTGAGTGAGGGTAAAAATTTGAGGTCCTCTAATGGGAGGATCAAAAAATAATATTTTGAGACTATTGATGAGGTTTGAGTTCAATACTTGAATGAAATATAGATAAATGTGAGATGTGATGCTTTTTGGATTAATGATCCAATTATGGTATGCAAAGACAATAATATTTATATTTTATAATTTTTAGTATATCACAACCCTAGAATTATATAGCTGAATCAAATAAATAATGCAATTAAAAGGCTAAAAAAAATCAGTACTTAATACTAGGGAAGGGAGCAAATAAAGGAACAAACTAGGATGGAGAAAAATTCTAGGATATTTCCATTTAGATAATGGTCGATAATCAATGGGTTCAAGTTATTGTGCCACCCATCTAGTATTTAATATCTTATAAGTTATCTTACCGAATATAGTACAGTCAAATAGTTGTCTGATGAAAATAGTTAAGGTGCATGCCGATATGAAAAAAAAATTAATTATCGAAGTTGAATTTAGTATTAAATTTTGGTTTCTTATTTAGTTGAAAATTTAGTGGTCTATGTTTGTCTTAATGAGTGTTGTGGTAACAGTCATTTTAGTAAGTGTGATAGGTCTTGGGAGCTATAATATTTATATATAAAACATTCAAATGATGAAGAAACATTGTATAAGCCAATCAACAGGTCAAGAGGGCTAGCATTCTCTACTCTAGTTCCTAATCCAAAGGAATACTATTGCTACTAAAGCAAAATAACTCTAGTCTTTATACCTTTTCCATGCACTAACTTTCAAAGACTCCATTAGTTCCTTACCCCTCCGGCTCTAGATGAATAGTTAGAGTGTTGGGTTTAATAGGCTTGCAAAAACTTCCTATGCTACAAGGCTAGTGTTATTTCTAAACGAGAATTTGACAAATAACTTCTTAGCCTTTTACCTATAACAAGAATTATGAAATTAAAAATAAATAAAGTTTTTTAACGACTTATGAATCAAGTGCAATTTATAGCAACTTCATCCGCTACTTTAACCGTGTAAGTCTTCACTTTCGAAGCTCTAAATGGTCATTTTTCAATCGAATCAGCTTGTAACACATGAAATAATGGTTGAATCAAGCATATTCAATTTTGTAGATGAAGAACAAATGCTCGTTGCATCATCTTGGCGATCGTGTAATAGGTTCAGTTGGAACATTTGGAACATCGTGATCCTTATCAGGTAACCTCTTAGCTATCGAGGAGTTTTGCTCTCTATAGGTAGCTTCTCAGGTCCTTAACTCCACTTGCGAAGTATGGACGAGCCTCGCTTTCTATATGTAGTCTATTAGGTGTTAGGATCGCACAAACGCACACACTCGATCTAGATGAACACAAAGAATATGATAGAAGAATGCAAGGAGAATATTGGCTAAAATGATTTGTATTGATGACTTCAAGTATGTACCGTAAGAGAGAATATATAGAATAGAGAAAGTACATTTTCAAAGTTTTGAATGAGGGATATATATATGGTTCAGCTTACTATATATAGTTTTACCAGATATAACATCTACTATATATAACTATCTACCATATATAGGATATAGTTTTTTACTATACATAGCTATTTACTATTTATGACAATTTATATCATTTACCACTATTTATGACAATTTATATCATTTATCATATATAGTTTTACGATGTATAACCGTTGGCTAAACTATAAATAAGCAGCATGCTTCATAACCTAACAATTCTCCTACTTGGAGACTGGTCTAGTCAACCAAGAATTTCATTCTCAAATGACCATGAGTATCTTCACTTCATCGTATCAATTGAGGCTTTGCACTTCCAACATCAACACATTTTGTCAACCTATTAGATCGATTCTTTGCACCCTTTATCTTCTCAAAACACATCATCATCTTCCATTAACCTGCAAGTGAAATTATATCACCTTTCGTGTTTTAAATTTAAATGATAGACAAGGTTCCTCACCAACTATATGACACTCTGACTATCTCTATAAAGAATCTTTTCGTGTTGCTTTTTGCCCAATTTTTCCAGATAGTCAATCATCCATATCGTCTCATTTCCAGCTTCAGCTATTGCCATGTACTCAGCCTCAGTACAATGCATTTTTGAAGCCTAGACATTCCATCATCCATGACTTGCTCCCACTTGGTTGTATCCTCCAACTGTAGGGCCTCATCAAAGGGCTCTGCTTTATCGCTGGTTCCTCTGCAACAGTCTAAGATGTTTCTTGAGTATACGCTATAACATCACTAGGTGATTTTTTTCGAAACTCAACCTCAACTCCCACTTGCTTCGTTTTTCATCTAGTTTCTCAGTAGTAGTCTTAGGAGTTTCATGAGTATCTACTACAACATCACTAGGTGAGTTTCCCTGCAACTCAAGCTCAACTCCCACTTGCTTCGTTGTCTTGGAACCTTGCTCCATATCTGGTTTCTCAGCAGTAGTCTCAGGAGTTTCATGAGTATCTGCTACAACATCACTAGGTGTTTCCCTGCAACTCAAGCTCAACTCCCACTTGCTTCGTGGTTTTGGAATCTTGCTCCACATCTATATTGATCATTCTCAACCACACTTTCTTCAATTCTCTAGCAGTTCTTGTGAAACTAACCCGTTTTTGCTTTCTCATAACGTAGTTCTCACAATGACCCACATCAATAGTTTCCAGACCTTCTAAAACTCCTTTCGCAGCCAACATCTTCATTCCTTTCACGCTCATATGTCCAAATCTATTGTACCATAGACTTGAATTTGAAGCACTCTCAGCAACAACAGCCATATTCATACACCCTGCAGTGGTATATAAAATTCTAGATTTTATGCCACGTGCTACCACCATAGCACCCTTCATAATCTTCCATGAACTCTTCCCTAACTCTATTGCATAACCTGTGCTGTCCAACTGACCAATAGAGATTAGGTTCTTCTTGAGACCAGGAATATATCTGACATCCTTTAATGTCTGCTGATTTCTTACCAGAGTTTTTATGCAGACATCCCCTTTTTCTTTAATCTCCAAATCTTTGTTGTCGGCTAGATACACCTTCTCGAAATTTTCAGACTTGAAATTCCGGAACAACTCTTTATTTGAAGACGAATGAAAAGATGCACCTGAATCCAAAATCTAGGATTTAATCGAACTGTCCGTGCTGAGGATTAGAGCATCCTCAATGTCTTCTGCTGAATTTATAGAATCATCATCATCTCCAGATTTGTGATTCTGTTTCCTCTTTGATCTTATACAATCTGCCTGAAAGTAACCTTTTTCTCCACAATTTCAATACGTTACGTTTGGTATATTTAAAAATTTTTCTCGGTTCTTTGATTTTGATCGCCCTTTGTTTAGGCCCTTCGATTTACTTCTTCCCCGTTGGTTAACACTGAGAGCACTACCAAATGAATTCTCAATTTCTCGTTTGTGAATACTTTCGCTGAGAACTACATCTCGAATTTCATCAAACTTCAGTTTATCAGATCCTCGGGAACCGCTGATTGCGGCAATAACAGTATCCCATGACTCAGGTAAAGATAACAACAAAATCAATGCTTTAATTTCATCCCCGAAATTAATTTCTACCGAACTCAGTTGACTTATGATGATATTGAATTAATTTATATGATCAATAACACAAGTCCACCTTTAGACATCTGTAGATTGAAAATCTCCATATCAAATACACGTTGTTCATAGCCGATGATTTTTCGTATATATTCGACAGCGCCTTCAACAGATGTGATGTTGTCTTCTCCTTGATGATGTTGAATGCCACGTTTCTGGATAGCGTCAACCAGATCAACTCTAACGCTTGTCAATCCTTGAGCTTCCATTGTTCTGTGGTCATGGTATCCGACTTTACCCTTAATAGGGGTTCGTGAAGATCTTTCTGGTATAGATAATCTTCAATCTGCATCTTCCAGAAACTGAAATCGGATCTATCAAACTTCTCAATTCCAATCTTTAAGTTTTCCATCTTTATAGATCTTGGTGAATTTCGCCTAGCTCTGATACCAGTTGTTAGGATCACACAACAATGCACACACTCGATCTCCAATCGTCCTTACATGGTACCCCTCATCCCGAAAATTTCAACATTGACCTTAGTTAAGGCTCAAGGACTAGGAATAAGCAAAACTACAGATAAGATTCACTCATAAGTCATGAAATACTCAAGTTTAAGCGCTATGCCTCTGCGCATGACATGTACACGTGCGGTCACGACTAGCAACGACTAATCGTGGGAGTGTACATCGACGATCTCATAATCAATAGAGACGACATGGAAGTTTTTGGAAGATTTAAGAGGTAGCTATCAACGACCTTCAAGATGAGCGATATCAACGTGCTCAACTACTATCTCGACATCGAAGTGCAACAAAGTACTGCCGGCATCACCATCTGCTAAAGTGCGTACGCAAAGAAGCTACTGGACACAGCATGGCTGGAAGACAATAACTCTACAAGGATGCCAATGGAGAATTAGCTCCAACTAAGGAAGGCCGAATCTACACCAACAGTCGACGCCACCAATTATTGCAGCATTATCGAGAGTTTGCGCTATCTGGTAAACACACCCTGACCTCACCTATTCCGTTGGATTTGTGAGTAGGTTTATGAAAGTACCTAAGGAGGAGCATCTTGTGGCTGTCAAGCGCATCCTGCGCTATGTGGCCGAAACCAGAGGTTGGGTGTGAGATACTGTGCAGGAAAAGGAAAGAAGAAGCTCGAGCTAGTCAACTATAGTGATAATGACATGGTCGGTGACGTTGATGATCATAAGAGCAACAGTGGGATGATTTACTTTCTCTCAGGTGGCGCAATTTGCTGGCAATCAACTAAATAAAAGGTAGTTGCTCTGTCTTCTTGCGAAGCAGAGTACATCACCATTTTAACAGCGAACACACAGGGGTTTTGGATTGCACGACTGATGGAGGAGTTGATCGGAAGAGAAGGTGATCCCCTAATGTTGTAGGTGGAAAACAAGTGTACGATCTCCCTGATCAAAAACCCATTTTTGCACGACCAGAGCAAGCACATAGAGATCAGGTTCCATTACATCTGAAATGAGTAGATCGGGGGCTTATCAAGATTGACTTCATCCGAACAGAGAAATAGCTTGGAGACATCTTCACCAAGTCTCTGGCGCAGATAAAATTTGAGGAACTATGTTAAAAAATCGGAGTTCAAATAATAAGTTAGATATACCACAAGTTTTAGGAGAAGATTGTTAGATAAAAACCCTATTATTTTTCTTTATTTAGTTGAATTAGGTAGTTGAATTTTTTGTTAGACAGATTGTCGCATCTAGGTCCAGTGGAGTAGCATAATTTTGTCTGTTTCGTTCTCTTGCTTTTCCTGTTATTTTCTTCCAAGTTCGTAGTTCTCTTGCTTTTTCTTTGTTTTTTTTTTCTTCTTCCAAGGATTTCTTCCTGCTCTCACCAAAGGCGAGTTGCTCAGTCAAAAAAAAGCAGAGAACTCCTAAACAACTTTGTGATCATGTTCATCGATGATATCTTTGTGTACTCCAAGACTAGGGAGCAACAAAAGGAACATCTCAGAAAGGTTTTGATACTCTTAGGACGAACAAGTTGTATGCAAAGTTCTCCAAGTGCGAGTTCTGGTTAGAACAGGTAGGATTCCTTGGGCATGTGGTATCACAAATAGGGATCACCATAGACCCAACGAAGATTAAGTGGTGACGCATTGACCTCGCCCAACCACTGTGACCGAGGTATGAAGTTTTCTTTGTCTAGTAGGGTATTATAGACAGTTCATGCAGACTTTCTCCAATATCGCCACCCCTTTCATCGAGTAGCCAAGAAGGGAAATTCGTTCACCTGGAATGATTAGTGAGAAGATAGCTTCCAAGAACTTAAACATAGACTAGTGGCACCCCCGATACATACTGTGCCATTAGGAAACGAAGGCTTTTTTATATACTATGATACTTCAAAAAAGGGTGTAAGGTTGTGTCCTCGTGCAACATGGGAAGGTTATTACCTATCCCACTAACAACCTAGAACTGGCAGTAGTGATATTTGACCTAAAGATTTGGAGACACTACCTTTATGGAGAAAGGACTCAAATTTTTACCGACCACAAGAGTCTTAAATACTTCTTCACTTAGAAGGAGTTAAACATGAGACAATGCATGTAGTTAGAGTTCGTTAAAGACTATGGCGTGGAGATACTGTATCACCCTAGGAAGGCGAATGTGGTAGCACATACGTCTATTCTAATCACCATGCATAAAGTTATTCAGTAAGATCTAGAACGCGTTGGTTTAGTTGTTGCAGTGGGGGAAGTCGCATGTCAATGTCTTAGCTAACAATACAACCGATATTGAGGCAACGTCTTATTCATGGACAACATGTGGATCCAAAATTTATTGGAAAAAGACAATTAATAAACACCAATCAGGCAGAGGAGTTTTCATTGACAACCAATGGGGGACTCTTGTACCATGGGCGGTTGTGTGTTCCAAATGATGAAGAACTAAACGCAGAGATCCTAACCGAGGCTCACTGCTCGTCATTCGCCCTACATCCCAGCAATACCAAGATATTTCAGGATTTGAAATGACATTATTAGTGGTAGAATATCAAACGTGATGTAGCCGAGTTTGTGAGCAAGTGTCTAGTTTGCCAACAAGTCAAAGCTCCAAGGAAAAATCAACGAGATTATACAACCACTTAGCATACCTGAATGGAATGGGAGAACATTGTCATGGACTTTATTGTGGGATTACTCAGGACGGCTAGAGGGTACACAGTCATATGGGTTGTGGTTGATAGGCTTACAAAATTAGCACACTTCCTGCCAAAGAAGTCCACTTATCCATGGATAAATGGGCTTAGTTGTGCTTGAAGGAGGTAATAAGACTGCATGGAGTACCAATATCCATTGTGTCAGACAGGGATCCCTAGTTCACATCAAAGTTTTGGAAAAGCCTTCAGCAAGGATTGGGTATACGGTTAGAGTTTAGCACAGCGTTTCACCCACAGACGAATGGCCAAACTGAACTCCTAAATCAAATTCTAGAGGATATGCTATAGGCCTGTATGTTGGACTCTGTTGGTAGCTAGGACATGCACTTGCACCTCATAAAGTTCGCTTCTAACAACAGTTATCAAGCAACGTTGGGTATGACACCTTTTGAGGCCTTATACGCAAGTGTGTTCGGATGAAGTAGGAGAACACAAGTTGTTGGGCCCTAACTTAGTGCAAGCAACTAATGAGGCTATTCAGAAGATAAGGACTAGAATGCATATAACTCAAAGCAGGCAAAAGAGTTGTACCGATGTGAGACGTAGGGATTTAGAGTTCGAGGTGGGATACAGAGTATTTCCTAAGGTGGCCCCCATGAAGGGCGTTCTTAGGTCCAGGAGCAAAGGGAAGATAAGGCCACGCTTTATTGGATCATTTGAGATCTTGGAACCAGTCGGATATGTAGCTTACCGATTGGCCCTACCCCCAGTATTTTCAGAAGTCTACAATGTGTTCCATTTATCAATGTTACAATTATACATAGAAGACTCATCGCATGTGATAGATTTCAAACCCCTACAATCGGATAAAGGTTTGAACTATAAGGAAGAACCAGTGAAAATTGTGGCTAGAGAAGTGAAGGTCTTACATAGTCGAGAGATCGGTTTGCAAGGTATTATGGCAGAATCACCAGCTTGAAGAAGTCACCTAGGAATGAGAAGAGGAAACGATGACCATGTACCTTGAGCTCTTCCGAGCAGAAGGGATGTAGCGCATGCCTTATTTTTCAAGAACGAAAGTCCTTTTTTTTTGTGGGAGTATTTTAAAGCCCAAGTTCTAGGCCAAGTTCCAATACATTAAAAATAAACCCTAGGGTTCAGCTACATACCCAAACCCACCTCACACAGCACAAAGCCTGAGATGAGCCACCACTTACAACCACCTTTTCCTTCCTCTTATTAATCATCCTCTTCTTCTTTAAACTGTCTCCACCGTACATCGCTCATGCCATCTCCTGCCGCCATCGCACGTCAGACGACCACCCAAATCACCCACACCGCTGATGCAAGTTGAACACTATCCTCGTCACTAGAACCAAGAGCAAACAGTGAGTTTTCATCTGACTTGTTCTTTGAGTCCAATCTCGATTTTGAATGGATCATACCCTTAATATATACCTCTAAATATCGGTATAGTAACCAAGGTACAACGCGCCAACCAACAAAGTTATAACGTGATTTCTTCTCTGGATAGTTGGGATTAGTCCTAACCTCTATGCAGAAAGAATGTAAGTGTTAAGGATATTTAGTAATAAATTATAGTTTACCATATATATAATATTTGATATTTTATTATAAAGCAAATATCTAATATTTGCTTTATTATCATAGGTATCTTTCCATTTATTGTTATTTCCATTTATTACTATTTCCATATCCTTGTAATTTATTTGATTATAAATAAGATAACTTTCACACCATTGAGGTGTGGTGGATTAATCAAACATTCACATGGTATCAGAGCCCTCTCGGTTTAACAACCCCGATCCTTTCTTTTCAATGGCTTTTGAATCCTCTAATCTTCTTCTCCACCACCCCTGCTGGTTTTGACGCCGCAGGGGCAGTCTTCATGGCTGCCATAGTCGGAGCCGATTGATTACTCTTCGGCTCCACCCTATTGACCTCCAAATCACCTTTCGTCATACTCTGTACATACAACCTCACCTTTTCCAACCCAATCGGTTTTTCCCCTTGGCCAATATAGTCTCTCTCATTTTCTTCCCAATAAACCTTCATCCTTCACATAAACCCTAACCTAAACTTATCAACCTTTTGCAGAGATTTACCTTCGGAATATGGGTGCCGCACTGGCCTATTCGCCAACCAAGTTGCCGCCGCCCTTCCTGCCAAAATTGGCTTCTTCGCCCGATGAGGCGACTCTTCCGACTGCCCTTCTCGCCAAAATTGGCTCCTTCGCCCAATGTGGCGACTCTTCTGGCTTCAACATTGTCTTTGTCCCTTGCTCTAGGTTTCCCCTTCTACTTCTTGGGGTTAGAAATATTCTCACCAGAGCCAAGACAGCATCGTCGCTAAGCGACAATCCCTCTTCATGGGTTAGACATATTCTCGCCGAAGCCAAGGCAGCATCGCCGCTGAGCGGCGATCCCTCTGCAAATTTTTGATGACCAAGAACCGGGTTGTTAGCATCTTCATGAAAAGTGTTTCTCAACCTTTTTGAATTTTTCAGATTCAAGCTTCACGTTCGTTTAAATCCGACGCTTAGCTTGCGGTGGGGTGTTAAGGATATTTAGTAATAAATTATTGTTTACCATATATATTATATTTGATATTTTATTATAAGGCAAATATCTAATATTTGCCTTATTATCATAGGTATCTTTCCATTTATTGTTATTTTCATTTATTACTATTTCCATATCCTTGTAATTTATTTGATTATAAATAAGATAACTTTCACACCATTTAGGTGTGGTGGATTAATCAAACATTCACATGGTATCAGAGCCCTCTCGGTTTAACAACCCCGATCCTTTCTTTTCAATGGCTTTTGAATCCTCTAATCTTCTTCTCCACCACCCCTGCTGGTTTTGACGCCGCAGGGGCAGTCTTCATGGCTGCCGTAGTCGGAGCCGATTGATTACTCTTCGGCTCCACCCTATTGACCTCCAAATCACCTTTCGTCATACTCTGTACATACAACCTCACCTTTTCCAACCCAATCGGTTTTTCCCCTTGGCCAATATAGTCTCTCTCATTTTCTTCCCAATAAACCTTCATCCTTCACATAAACCCTAACCTAAACTTATCAACCTTTTGCAGAGATTTACCTTCGGAATATGGGTGCCGCACTGGCCTATTCGCCAACCAAGTTGCCGCCGCCCTTCCTGCCAAAATTGGCTTCTTCGCCCGATGAGGCGACTCTTCCGACTGCCCTTCTCGCCAAAATTGGCTCCTTCGCCCAATGTGGCGACTCTTCAGGCTTCAACATTGTCTTTGTCCCTTGCTCTAGGTTTCCCCTTCTACTTCTTGGGGTTAGAAATATTCTCACCAGAGCCAAGGCAGCATCGTCGCTAAGCGACAATCCCTCTTCATGGGTTAGACATATTCTCGCCGAAGCCAAGGCAGCATTGCCGCTGAGCGGCGATTCCTCTGCAATTTTCGATGGCCAAGAAAGTGTTTCTCTACGCCTCCTCTGAACCAGGTTGTTGACTTCTTCAAGAAAAGTGTTTATCAACCTCTTTGAATTTTTCAGATTCAAGCTTCACGTTCGTTTAAATCCGACGCTTAGCTTGCGGTGGGGTGTTAAGGATATTTAGTAATAAATTATAGTTTACCATATATATTATATTTGATATTTTATTATAAAGCAAATATCTAATATTTGCTTTATTATCATAGGTATCTTTCCATTTATTGTTATTTCCATTTATTACTATTTCCATATCCTTGTAATTTATTTGATTATAAATAAGATAACTTTCACACCATTGAGGTGTGGTGGATTAATCAAACATTCACAGTAAGCAATAAAACCCTATGATTTGTAGGAGTTGTTGTATCGCATTAAGTTGGATTGGTTAAACTTGGGTGTTTAAATGTAGTCTCAATCGAAGTCAAAATTGGACCAATATTTGTGTGATACATGCATGTTGACTACGAAAATAAATGTTTTGAGACCAATTGCATGCATAAGTATGTTTGATGATTGAGATTATGTTTGATGTGAGTTGCGTGACATAATGTATGTTTGCTCGTGAAAATAAACGTTTTGGGACCTAATGCATGAAGCTTATGTTTGATGACTAAGGAGGTTGTGGTAAGGGTTACACGCTATGCGTTTCAAGTAATCAGTCACTAATGGTCACTCTGCAAGGTGATTGCAGAAAGTGGTTATCAAGGTAAGGGTTATATGCTGAGTATTTCGGGTAATCATCAATTGACAATCATTTTAGAGATAAGAAGGGATGTTGATTTTCATGTGGTAAGGGTTACACGCTGTGTGTATCGGGTTACCAACCACAAATGATCCCTCTGTGGGGTGATTGCAAATAATAGATATCAATTTAAGGGTAAACGCTATGTGTTTGGGGTAACATGTCATTGATAGTCAATTTTAAGGAGTAAGGGTGGATGTTGATTTTCATGTGGTAAAAATTACACACGGTGTGTTTCGGGTAATTAACCACTGAGGTCTCTCGATTTTGTTTGATCGTCCTATGATTATTTATGTATTTGACCCCAATAGGGGAGCTTCTTACTAAGTATTTTAATACTCACCCTACTTATTAAATGACAAGCAGGGTGGAGTAGTCAATCATGGGGTGGAGTAGTCAGTCATAGGGCAACTCAATAATTTTATGTTTTCATTGATAGACGTTTCTGCTTTTAGTTATTCCATGATTTAAATTGTCTTAGAGCACACATAGTTTATGGGAACTAGGGAATCAAATTTAGTTTTAGTTATCTTTTTTGTTTAAGTTTGTATGCAGCTCAATAATTTATTTAGATTGCATGTCTTTTAAACTTTCTTTTTAAATAGGTACCGGGCACAATTTAATTACTATTTTGCATATTTTTCATTTATTTTACTATAAAATTACTTTCTTTTTTCTAACGACTTTGACCCATATGTGCACGAAAAGTCGGGTTGTTACACTTTTAATTCAGGATGAAGAAACTATCCAAACTTTTCATGGATGGAACAAATCTCATACATTCAATAAACGTCATCTAATGCAAATTATCCTCTGCGTCTTAGACAATAAAAGCAAATGACATATGATCTCAATAAGCCAATATGCAAGGAAAATGAACTAGTCAATTTTAGCACATACCATGAACATCTCTTGAGAATTTAGTGAAGGAATATATGGCAAAAAAAATCATGTTGTATTATAGAGTTAGCAAGCATCTTTACCGAATCTAGAAGGTCAAATAGGTCAATTAGCTATCGAGTTCAGAAATAAACCTCTTGGGATCGGCCAACAAACACTAAATGTCAAAAAGAAAGGACAAGTAACACTATCAAGCAATAAAATTAAGAAGCAGAAAAGAAATATAAAAAAAGGAAGAAAGAAAGGATAAAAATGATACAACAAAGAAAGGATAAAAATGCTCAACAAAAGGAGCATAGAAGATAATAGGCATAAGCAGAACAAGTTTTGAAAACACAAGTAGCAGACAACCTCCGAGAAGGGAGCAGACAACCTCCGAGAAGTGAGCAGAACCTATACCATAACACCTCCTTTCCTGCAGCTTTGAGAAGTTCAAAATATCTTTAAGAAAATTCATGCCCAATTATGTCTTTTCACCAATCGAACATGGTTTGAAGAATTTAAGATGGTAGCGTTGAATGAAAAGTGTAGTGCAATAAAAGCAAGATCTCATTAAAGGAGAAATACCCTAGCTCATTCACAATTCCAATGTCAGACTAAGGGAAGGAGCTAGACCGAGCATTATGTAATTTGAGATCAACCATTAATCTAATGTCATATCTATTTACCAAAAAAAAAAAAAAAAATGTATTGGTGAAGCTATACCAATTACAATTATCCTTCAACTAACCGATCGACTTTTCACTCATCTAGAAGGCAAGATCGAAGATAGCATAATTAAGTGGACAAATTCATATATCTAGCATCTTTTATCATTCTAGATTATGAAGCAAACCACGATTTACCAATTATCTTTGGGAGACCATTTTTAAAAATTACAGGACTATAGTAGATGTCCACCAGAGAACTATAATGTTGAGAATGAATGATCATCAAAGTCAAGATACGAATCCAATCGAGTACAATTTAACTTCAATAAATAGAATTCTCATTACTTAATCAAACCTTAGGCCATTTGTCCAACAAAATCCATAACCAAAGGCTACCACCCTCAAGCAACTTCCAAGAAGAATGATTCTAAATTGCTACAACAATTATGGCAGCAAATTCATCTAGGATAACATGTAAAAATTTCCATTCGAATAAGTAGGCCACACATATTATTAACAAAACAAATGGAAGGTTGTAAATTATTGTTTATAAAGAGATAAATCTTACCGGGGAGACAAAAAAAGTTTATGTAGTTAAAACACATCGACTCGAAGGTGTGATTTTTGATTACTGAAGAGTTGTTATTAGTAATCTACATGTTTTTATGGGACCGTTGGTCACCGTTCTTTGTTCTTTCTCTTATTTGAAATAAGAGAGAGAAAATAAATTCTCTTTATTACTCTAGTTTCATTACAAGAATACTCGAACATAATTGAAAGGTTAGGAATAATTATTCTTCTAGAGCCTTCTTAATAAAAATTAAAAAAAGATTATGGAACTAATCGAAAGAGAGGTTGAGGATCTATTAAAATGAGCTAAAATTCATCCTAAAGTTTAATTACATATCTATTTAAACTCTCCTTTCCCAACCTTCCTCGTTATTATTGATTTTCTCATTGCTTCTTATTTGGCAATAGTATTTGTCACTCAAAATATATTATGTTTAGATATTTTTCACTCATGAACACACATTTGCACGATTCTTAATTTTTAAAGGATTAAAAATACCAAAAAAAATTTAAAAAAAAACCGTGTATACTTACATTTATTCTTGTGAATTTCACATGGTTGTACAATATACCTTCACAAAACTCAATATCTAATCTCCATCTCATCGAGGGAGAATACTTATGCTAAGTTGCCCCTATTCTCATCTTAATATCCCATTGGGGAGTTTGTAAATGACATATATAACTCGTCACAATCATTAACTTCGCTTAGTAAGACTCATATTTCTATTCTTACTCCAAATGTCATTCTCACACTCCACAATTCGCAACTTATCTATCCTAAGGTGTACCTTCTATTCTACCTTATTCTCACCGTTTGGATAAAAAATATCTTCAGTCATTTTGGATTTCATCTCGCACTCGCTTAATGGTCTGTTAACCCCATATTATGTCATGTCGGACCTTAGAATATTTGTTTGGATCATGACTACCTCTTAGAGTTGTCCTAGGTTTGAAGACGTTGAAATACTTCCATAATTCCTCTTATAGTTCATCACAACGTACACCGGTCTATCGGGATTTCAAGACTCTCTTTCTTGGGAGTCAATCACACTAACGAGCTCTTTTACTAGCTCCTTACCTCTATAAATTGCAATGAACCTTATCTCCTTACCTCTTTTACTAGCTCGTACTAGTGCATCACATGTCTTTCATCTAGGCCCAATCTGGCTAGCTATAAAAGGGTCGTCCATTACTTTTCATTCTTAACGCATACATGATCCTTACGAACTCATCTCAAGCTAGACCAAACCTCAGTGCTATGCTTGAACTATCATGGTTTGACAGCTCCTAAGCTATATTTCTCGTATCACACTTGACTAAGGTAGTATTAGCATGGCTACCTGTTGCATCCTTAGGGAGCCGGACTTTACATGTTGTGACTGCTTAATGGAATCACTGTCTTGATTCATTTGGGGTTTTTTCATACTTGTGAACACTACCCTAGACACTCGGCATATTTATTGAGCATCATTTCACCCTAAACGTTTACCTTAGGTCACCCCCGAAAAGCCTTTAGGGTAGCCCCTTGGAACACCCCTGTGACATCTTTTATGTTCGAAAGTCACATTCCTAAACTTGTGGGGTGTTATGCAGGCGAACTATCGATTTTTGTGCATACGAGCTCTTGTACTCAAGTAATTTGGCTTAATTATAAGTCATTTTAGCCAATTATCTTTAATCTCTTTTGGTCCATCTAAGTATATTCGCAATCGACATAAGAATCAAGGTGTCCTCATCAAATTCCGAGTTCTAGAGTGGATCCAATAAGTATGGACGAGGTTTCCCAAACATGCAAAAACTTGGAAAAACTTGCTTAACAAGTACGGGGGAATAGGTTACCGTCACTCTTTAATCCCAAACATTAATTTCTTTCTTAGTCCCTTTAATTTTTTATAACTTGCGTCTCAAAATAATATCTAATTAGAACCGAATCTAAAACATATAACTAAGAAGTTGAGAAGAAGTGGAGTACCTGTAATTATTGAATCGAGGCTATCGGCCATTCTAACCATGCTGCATTCCGCATCCTTGGCCAAGTCCTAACCACCAAAGTAATTTGGTTTGTTGAAGAAATTACTATAAATAATTCACCAATGGGTCAAAATTCAAAGTTAAGCCAACAATCATTTGTGGAGGTCATTCTATATATTCATACCCATTAGAATCATGGTCAAGGTTAGAAATATACCATAAACCTTTAACATCATTACCAACTTAAACAAGTTTCACAAATAGAAGTTAATTCTTTTTCTTTAAATAAAATTAAAAAATATTTATATTTTACACGTTATACCTAACTGTGAAATAAAAAAAATAATATATATTTATAGGTTTCGAATCTTTACATATAGAATATGCTTATTTTATTTCTTAAACAACCACACATCTTAATTTAGTTTGATTTATCTCAAATTAATTGGATGACAAATAACTTCCTCGATTAAATTATATATATATATTAATAAAAAAATTCTAAAAATGAGACATACATACAAGTAACTAATTTCCTGAAGTTAGATAATAAGAAAGGAAATGATCCAATTTGAAAACAATAATGATTTTTGAAAGGTGATTGACAGTCACTAATCATGATGTAATTGACTTTGATGATATCATCATCCATAATAATCATTTAAGCATTCCAGGGTTGATTAAGATTTTTTCTTTTTTACTATGAAGCAATGCTCCATCACCACCAAAAACAACACTTATTTTATTGTATTCTTTTTTTTAAAAAATAAAAAAATACAAACAAACAAAGTTGATTTTAAAATATATTTCTATGGCCCTTACACACTCCACAAGAGCCAATCAAAAAAGCCCCCACAAATTTATTTATTTGCCTCCTCAACTCAACTGTGGCCGTTAGAGCTCTAAAGAAAAAGGCTTTCACACCCTTGTAAATGGTGGTTCGTTCTCTTAATTTCTAAATTTTAATTTTGTATATAAGAAATTAAAAGGTGAGTGTATTAAGGATTTTAATATTTTAAAAATATATTAAAGGGGTTTAATTAAATAAAATTATAATATATTTAATAGAGTGGGGGCTTAGATACAATTATTGCACCAATGATTTAATGTTTGAAAATGATGATGATGGAAGAGGCCAAAAGGGGTGGTGGCCCCCACAACTTTACACCTTCAATTTTATATTTCATTTTGTTTTTATTTTATTTTATTTTTTCTTTAATAATATTATTCCAACCAAACCAAGCGCCACTTAGGCCACCTTTTGCACATTTACAGTTCTCCACAGTTGTCCATACCATATATTTGCCCAATGCTTTTTATAATAATATCGTTATTATTTTAATTTCTCCATCCTTATCTATAATATAGTATTCTAAAAGGAATCGTGTACATTTTTATTAGTGCTATTAGATACGAAAAGCTGATCCTTATTGCTCTCTTTATTTTAGTTATCTTTTATCATTGTATTATAGGCTTAGCAAAACATCTTTATGCATTCATTCCACATGTTAGGTGTACCTGGTGTATTCGGTCAAGAGGAAGAAACGTATAATATCATAGCTGCTCATGGTTATTTAGGCCGACAGAACTTCCAATAGTCTAGTTTCAGCAACTCTCATTCTTTACACTTATTCGTAGCTGCTTGGCCTATAGTAGGTATCTAGTTCACCACTTTAGATATATGAACACTATAGCTTTCAACTTAAATGCTTTCAATTTCAACTAATCTGTAGTTGATAGTCAAGATTGTGTAATGTTTTATTTGAAAATGACGAGTTAATCGAAGGACATGGGTTCATTAATCGAGAGATATTGATTGGGAAATTAGGGCAAAATATATCACAATATCAAAAGAAGATACATATGTATATATATTGGGACAAGGAACAAGTAGCAAAGGAATGTGTGTGTAAAAGGGTGCATATAAATCACACCCATTATCATACAACATCATTATTATTATCCAAAGAATTATTTGTTTCCAATTTGCTGCCTAGTTTTTTTTTTTTTTTTTTTTAGGACAAATAAATGAGAATATTTAAACTTTAACATTTTTAAAAGTTTTGGAAGTAGGGAAACGATAAGGAGACATACTTCACATTTTTAATGATTGAAAATAATAATAATAATAATAATAATTAAATTTTTAGGCCCTATACTTCCAACTATTTATGCAAATGGGTCCTAATGCTTTTGAAAGTTTTATATAATTTCTATCATGTAATTAAAGAATATTAGTTGATATAACAAAAAGGAAATATATATATATATCATTAATAATATTTGGTTGATTTAAAATATTATAAATTTGGTTGGTATGGTTTTAAAAAGGTTTTAATCCTAGCCGTCCACCTAAATTTCTTAAATTAGTCAAGAGAGGTCGGCTTCCCTCACATCTGCACGTAGCCTTATCAGTTCGGTTTAGCTCTTGACGGTTCGATTGAACCAATTCAAGGGTTTCAAATCAGCTAGATTGGTCTAATTCGGTTCACCTTTTTAGATTAGTACACCTACATATCCTTTATTTAAGTTCAAAATGTCATTGAAATAAGTTCCTCCATGATTTGTGTAACCATCGAAAATTATAAAAATAAATAAATAAGAAAAGTTATCCCGGATTATATCGAAAAAAAAATGGCTTAATTGAGCACAACAATTGCTCCGATTCATCCTATTTTGGTAATTCGTACCTTCTTAGCAAATTCATATTCTGACAGCTTCAACTCAACTTCTCGGCTGATCCGGCTTCGATTCAATAAGTTTAAACCCTTTCCTACCATTTTCAACTTTTTAGAGGTGTTTGAGGTCAATACACTATTGTTTAACTAATTTTAATTATTTAAAGATAAGTTATACTATGATATGATTATGCTATGTTATGGAACTATGTTGTGATATCATGATTGTATGATGCATGAATCTCCATATGTCACACCACGTAAACTTTGTTAACATGTTCACTCTATGCCTATGAGACATTACTAAGTCATGTATTTTCATGACTAGTACTACGTAGGTATGTCTCATAGGAAAATTATGTCATGAAAAGAATGGAGGTATGAGTTGCATCATAAGTATATGTCATGGTTTAAAGTTATGAGAACCTCATGCATTTTGTATGTAACGTGCATTTGGATACTTTCCTGCTATGGAAACCTCCAGATGTATGAATGATACGTGCTTTGTGTAAGGAAGTAGTACACATTCATTCCTGCTCAAGCTGGAAAGTAGAGACTAAGGCTATGATGTTCTATAAAAGATGTCTCACAATGATTGCATGTGTTTACATTTCTCGTCCCTAATAGTGCGACTACTCATAGAGTATTTATTTAAATACTCAAGCCACATTCTTAAGGCACCCTTGTAGGAATGATAGCGTCATTTGGTAATGAAATAAGGATAGTTATATTTTCTATTTAAGTTGTAGCCTTTAAGTTAGGTCAAGGTGTTTTCATTTTCATTCCATAGCATTGTTCACATGTGAATGTTTCTAAACAAACTTCTGCAAATATTAGACGTGTCATGCATGTGTAGCAACTTTATTTTAGTAGTAAAAATAGTGTTGTTACAGTTCGATAGGTGTTATTAGGGACGAGAACTTGGAATGAGTTCAAGGCTATATTAATTTATAGAAATTCTTTGAGGTAAGAGACTTTTCAATACGACTTAACCATTTGTTTCCCAAATCGTTGGATATGCATGCACGTAAAATGTTTTTGTATTAAAAGTTGTGTTGGGATCAATTTTATGCATTTTGTAATTGTTGTTGTTAGACAAACACGACTCTCTACAATGGTATGATATTGTCCACTTTGAGCATAGCTCTCATAGCTTTGCTTTCGGCTTCTCCAAAAGGCCTCATACCAGCGAAGAGAGTATTTATTGATTATAAACCCATGATCATTCTCTAAATTACCTAATGTGGGACTTTCATCCGACAATTGTAATGAAGAAAAAATTTATGTTAGTTACGTGATCAAGTAGTTAGCCACGAAGATCACCAAAAGAGGTGATCATGGTCACGCACGTATCCAACAAATCTATTCAAACAAACAAAAGAGAGTAAAGAAAATGAGAAGCATATGGATAAGCTTTAGAGCATTTGGCACCTTATTGCAAGAAAAGAGAAAAAATAATAAAAAAAAAGGAATTAAATAAGAGATGAAAAGGAGGATAGGGTTAGTTGAGTAATACGCTTTAATCTGTTATCCATAGATAGGGTTAGTGGAACCAAAACACACAATATTTAACCCACAAGACCCACAAAACCCATTTATCATATCTTATTATTCTCTTAATGCATTCATTTCAATACCAAATTTCAGTATCTTTCCCTTTTCAAATCTCTCAACTGGTCCTTTAATGACCCTTTAATAAAAGATTTAACTTCATTCATCAAACTATTTTTTAAATGATTAAAATGTAGCTTTCAAAACCCTAAAATCAAATATATATATCGATGGGTTTTCACTGTTTGTGATTAAAATACATCTTTTATAACTTCTGGTTCTATAATTTTTTGTTTGGAAAGATGAAGATTAAGGTGGGAAGGTGACCCTTGGTTTAAGGATTATGTAGTCCAAATAAAGCCTATTACTTACTCGCTTTCATCATCTTTTTAGGGAAATTCCTTCCAAATCCATCAAGAATGGACGAGTTGAGTTTTAATCCACTAATTAATTCTAATGATAATTGGAAACCAACTAGAGAGCCCCGCCAATGAGTTGTGTCACCGAGTCGAAGTTTTTAGGAAGTCAACACAAAAGGAATTATTTGTGTCGTTTACTCATTTTATGGACTTAGAAGATCGATTAGACACAAAACTGAAGAACTCCATTATCCTAACTCTTATCGCTGCGGTAGCAAACTCTACAAAGAATATTGAATATTGAATATTAGAATGACTCAGTCGTTGAGGTTATGAGATGCAATCATATGTAATGAAGACTTAGACTCACATGACTTTAGGGAGACCTAAAACCTGACAATTTTGAATTTTTTTTTTTTTTTTTTTTTTTTTTGAAATGTGCATCAATTTCATCCACGTAGCTGCATGTACATCAAAGCCTCTAGAGAGGCATCAATTTCATGACTCTGTCTTTCTAGGTATGTATCAATTTCATATACACCGATCTTATGTACCTCACTTTTATGTATGTAACCTCTTGAACATGTATCACTTTCATGCAATCAAATCTTATAGAATAGTAAAGGAGGGTTGGTGGGTTGAGATACTTAGTTTTTTTTCTTTTTCTCGATTTTTTTATTAGATATTGGGTGGTTAGAACATATACATCTAAAAGTAACTTTCACATTTGAAAGTATCTTAATCTTAGAACAACTCAGGATATTTCTCCTCATATCATCCCTTCTCTCACGTGGTTTCTTCTACCTTGTAGTTTTGCCACACCATCTTACCAAAATTTATATCTCGAGTACGTAGGACTTTCAGTTCACAAGTTTCGATTCTTACTTGCTTCTCTTCATAACTTAATTTCTCGTCTATTTGTAAGGGTTCATAATCTATGACATGTGTTGACTTGGTTAGTCCGTTGATGATTACCTATATCACGGTATATCCTTTCAACAATATCTTAGGCAGAATTACAATAAAACTAATTGCTAGTTTTCCTATTTCTACTATGAAAAAACCATGTCATTTGTCATAATTCATCAAGTATTAGTCGCATGACTCTCACTTGTTGACACATCAGTAATTTTCTAACATCCTAGAATAATTCGCCTCACATCTTGTAAATTACAACCCTTATACTCCTTGAAATTGTTGTACCTCTTATACCAACAAGATGTGTGTGCAGGTGTTTTGATTCTCACCTTTAACGTCTTTTCTTTAAGGTATAACCTCCTTTGATATACAAAATTTTTGTAGCGAGGACCTTGGTCTCCAAGATTCTTAGTTCTTAGTCTTGGGTTCTTGCTTCTTGCTTCTTGGCTCTTGGACAATCTCTTGGGAGACTTGAGGGGTCCTATGGTTAGTGAATAACTCAATCTTGACCTATGCTCGAGATGTTCTGCATTCTCCACAACATAGTCTGATACCTACATTTAGGGCTTTATGTGTTCTCCACGATACAATCTAGATACCTATGTCCATGGCTTCATGTGTTCCCTGCGACATAATTTGAATACCTATGTTCAGTGTTTCATGCATTCCTTGCGACGTAGTCCGTGCCATAGGACCATGTTGCACTATGTCACGGTCATGCTTGTCCAAGGCGTGTTGCATATGGCTGCATGTTGGATGTCTCAATCATGCTTGTCTAAGACGTGTTGTCCATGGCCGCATGCCAGTTCCAAACCTCTTTTACATGTTTTTATCTTAGATAAGTTTTTACTATTTCATGTTGTGTCAATACGAGGGTGTATGATCGGTCAACAAAATTATGTCTACACTCACTAGGGCTAAAATGCCCCAAAATATACTATAGGAGAATACGACTAGTTGTCAATTCTTCTTACCCTGAGTTATATGTTATTTAAGCTGTGATATTTCTTTCTTTGCTTATAGTCATATAATATTGCTTTCTTCAATTCATTCAATTTTTCTTTTCAAATGTACTTTCTTGTTCATGTTTTCTAAAAGTAGTACACAATCATGTCCGTTGTAAAAAAACTAGGCAAGTCCCAAGCTGATCGATTAGCTGAAATCGAAGAACAGTTACTCTGCATGAGTGAAGTTCCTGATGGAATGAGGCCTTTTGGTATCTCACATGAACGAGATTGCCGCTAAAGCCGACAAAATCGATGAGATGGTAGGCCACCTTGAAACAATGGTTATTCGTGAATTAATGACTAGGGTTGAGGTCCTAGAAGACAAGGCCACAACTGCTAGTGTCTTCGAGCGTAAAGATAGCTCAACGAGAATCTATTGCCCAAATAGAAAATTTGTTGAGGGCTTAGATAATCCCCAACAAGCGATAGTTGAGATGTTCTCATATTTTTCTGACAAATTGAGAGCAACCCTTGGTGTTTAGGGTTAAAATGGTGAATCTAAGTGCCAGATTAAACCTTACCATGAGAGCGGTCGTGAACCAAACCCCAACTGGGGGTGTAATACAGTCTAACAGAATAAAAGTTCCAAAGCCCAAGCCCTTCTGTGGGGTTCAAGATGCCAAGGCTCTAGAGAACTTCATCTTCGACCTCGAACAGTATTTTTGAGTCACAAATTTCATGGCAGAAGAAGTAAAGGTCACGTTGACAATAATGCATCTAGCCGATGATAAAAGTTTTGGTGGAGGTTCAAGTACATGGATATTCAAGATGTACTATGGACATTTGGGATAGCTTGAAACAAGAACTCCACTCACAGTTCTTCCTAGAAAATGTCGAGATAATTGCAAGAAAGAAGTTAAGAGAGTTAAGGCATACTGGTAGCATTCGAGACTACGTTAAGCAGTTTTCTAGACTTATGTTAGATATTCGTGGTATGTTCGAGACAGACAAGGTCTTCAGTTTTGTTGAGGAGCTGAAGTAGTGAACGAAAATCAAGCTCTATGAACAAAGAGTTCAAGACCTTTCTACAACCTATGCTAGCATCGAGCGACTGTTTGATTTCAGTATCGAACAACCCCAAGAGATAAGGCGAAGCCAAGCCTCTGCAAGTGATGGAAATGAGAATTATCAACCCAACTCCCTCAACAAAGGTGAGGGAAGTGATAGACTCAAAGGCGGAAAAGAGGAATGAGAGTCCTCCCAACTGAGGGGTAGGACTTCATGGCGAAAACCTAACAACCAGGACGGTCATAGTCAAAGTCAAGGCTCCTAGTCTTGCTTCATATGCAGAGGGGTCCATCAAGGATCAAAGTGCCCATAGAAGGCAGCATTCTACGCCTTCCAAGCATAATTCGGAGTGAATTCAAAAGCTGAGTATGAGATGGTAGAAACAGAAATACAGTTAATTGAGAATGTTGAACACCCACGCGTGAGGGGCACTAAGGTACATGTCTATTCTCCATAAGAGAATGGAAGTGACAGAAGAGCCCGTGGAATGTGTTCTTATGTATGTTGAGACCTAGGTTGATCACAGAGCGCCCAGAAACACTATTGTCGACTCTAGAACCATCCACAACTTCATGACGGAGACCGAAAAAAAAGTTTGAATATCCTTTGACATTGAGACATAGGAAAGATGTAGGACGTTAATTCGACAGCTTTACTTATCTTAGGAGTTGTGAAGAGAACTCCAATAAAGCTAGGGACTTGGACTAGACAAACTGATTTTGTGGTATTCAAGATGGATGACTTCAACATCGTTTTAGAGATGGATTTCCTACTAGAACACAAAGTCATTCTCATGTCCCTAGCAAAATGCTTAATAGTAACAGGGTCCAACTCGACGATTATTCAGACAAATACTCGTTAATCATGAGGGGTGAAAAGGATGTCGGCACTACAGTTGAGAAAGGCTCTTAGGCATGATGAACCTACGTTCGCTATTTATACCGTATTTGAAGAGGGAAGCTCGAGTGAGCCAACCCAAACACAAGCCTTGCGGTCAATACAGAAACACTGTGACGTGAGACAAGGAAGTTAGACAAAATATTTATCTCCACCCGGGCAGATAAATCATGATATTGATGTTATATCGGGGGCGAGATCACCAGCCACAAATGAATGTCGTACAACTACGCTTGAGCTAGTTGACTTCTACAAGCAGCTATATGACTTGCTAATAGCCGAGTTCATTAGACCCACAGAGACCGCAATTAGTGATCACTCAAAGGTTGGAGAGAAACACTAAGCCAACACTTCCACCGAAGGAGAGAGACAGAGACAAACCTTAGAAGTAACACATGTCCACACAGGAACACCATCCAGATATATGAAGAGATGAGTCAGTTAGAAGTATAAGCCATGAAAATTTCAAGACGAAGAGAGAGTTTTGATCAAATTGAAGTCATATCAACATCAAGGTCAAAAAAAACAAGAATTTGTATTCATGTATTAACGAAACCGACATACTTTTAACTCTTTTTACAAATTTGAAGATATTATCGTCCATAGTTTCCTTGTAGCTAACTTGGAGCGCTTGCATGACTGACCCAGGTTTGTTTCAAAGAATTGGATGCCTTTTGTATGAATTTGCATACATATGAGTTTATGCCCTTTGATGGTTTCAATTCAAGCATTTTCAAAAGTATTTTTCTTCTTCATTTTCTTCTTGAAACTTTTTCTTCCTTTTAAGGGTCCATGGTTAAATAAGTACCTTTATTTGTGGGGAACTCCAACCATTATTCTAGGGCGGTGTCTCTTCTTATGCTATAGGACAGTCAAAAACTCTATATAATTTTTTAGAGTGAAGTATTTAATGCTAAATATTCATTAAATTTTCTAAGAACTAATAATGAAAATTTTAAAAATTTTAAAACATTTTAAGGTATCTTAAGTTACTTGTTCAGAGGAAACAATGGATTATTGTATCAATCGAACTCAATAATTCCTTTTTTATAAGGTCTTTATTCAAGCCTCTCATCCAAACCTATTGGTTCAATCAACCTAGAGAATTTTTAGGCTCAAATCAAGAATGAAATTTTTTTATTTGAGACACCATCCTAAATTTGAAAACACGTCAAAAGTAATATTATATTATTGACCTCTTTTACCCAAAATTATCACGTTTCAAAGTGATTTGTAAGTGTTTTGAGAAAAGTCAAAAACACTTGAACTATTAAACACTATATGAGAAGCATGACTCACTATTCAGAAATTACTTCAAAAATATTTTTAACATATACAACCAAACATTAAAAAGGATGGTCATCAAATACCTCTTAAATGCTAATAATCAAAGTACTATTGTTCTACTTTCATTCAAAAACACTCCTCAATAATCCCCCAACTCACTCTAGTTATGGAAAAATTGCAAGCCAAACTTGATACTTGACCAGGAAGATAATCACCAGCGGCTATCTACAATGTACAAGGCTACAATTCAACCAAAGAACAATACTGGGTCATCTCTTCAGCTACAAATATACCTTTTCTTCATGCCGAAGGGTACATTCGTATCCCAAACAACAAAAAGAAGGAAGAGAGAGAGAGAGAGAGAGAGAGAGTAACCAAACAGAAGACAAGAAAGAGAGGTCTAAGTATGTCTTATGAAATTGTTGACTATAAAGCCCCACCCAACCTGATCAAACCCTGAAATGTGAAAGGAATTATTTAGAGAGAAAAACATTCATCATTGAGAGAGCAACTATAAAAGTATCTCCAAATTTATCGAGAAGTTATTAGAGGTAGGTAGATTTTAAAATCTACATCCAATGGTCGTTATAAAGCAGTCACAGTGCTGCTGTCTCATTGAATAATTTTTCAGAAGTGTTGGAGCCATTTTCACAAGGTAATGTTTCGGTTTCAAGCTCTCAATTTAATGGTCAGACTACAATAATGAAAAGCGAAAAATCTATACAACTAACTCCTAATAATCCATTCTCACCACTAAAACATGATATCCCCACTCAGTTGAGTGGTTTAGAGCTCCAATTTATTTTTCTTCTTGCTCCTGATGAATTTAGCGCCACAATGCGACTATGATGCACCCACCAAGCTTAAATTTTGACCAAAATGACCTATTTTGCTTGTTTGAAAACACATCCCAATGTTGGCCATTGTCTACAACATTGAAAAGTTTTGCAATCCCTCTATATGCAAAGTGACACCATTAAAGAGAGAAAATGCTAATGGCAACTGAAGCTACTGTGCAAAGTGACACCATTGAACATAGCTTGCAATGGAAGTGACCAAGCCAAGCTCTTTTTTATCAGTTCCAAATGGAACTCAATGTGCAAGGAATCAAAAGTATACCATGTACACAATCCTGACATGCAAGTACGTGTCTCTGTTGTGCTAAACGAATGTAAAATTTGAATGTGAAAATAAAGAGAGGCAGAAACACAGAGCAAACATATAATAGGCTTTTTTTTCTTTTCTTTTTTTTTTTTTCTTCAGTAGCAAGTAGCTTTCACATTTATATTCTAGTTCAAGCAATGAAATTGATAAAATAAATAAATAAATAAAGTTGTGTCCATTTGAGTGGGGAAGAAGAAGGCAATGAATGGCCCCTTTTATAAGAATATATAGTATTTTAAAAGATAGTGTTTTGTTGATTACTGTACTTTCCTGTAATGGCTTTTCCATTTGCACTTTCACTTGTTTTGTCTAACCCAACCCCATGAGAGAGCAAGAGGGGTTTTTATTTCCTTTTGAATTCGCAATACCATAACACACCAGGCTGTATAATCTTCCTAAATATACTAAAATAAGAAGTCATGGTTGTAAACAAGTCTAAGTTTTGTAATTTAATATTCTAATCTGGCTCTTATTAGAGTGCTATTTGAGTCATCTATTATAATAAGACAATAAAAATATATTTTCTTGTGGATATAGAAATGCTTACCTTCCTCAACCTGATTCCTCCTTTCATATCTTCCCACACAATCTCCAATTGGCTGCAAATAAAATAATATTATTCCAGAGCCAACTTACACAAATTTCTTCCTTTAAAATTGACTTCTTGAGCTTCATTCTTCCCCTGTGCTATCCTTCCGCCAAACATTCTTCCATCACAATTATTATATTTCCCACAATGTGCAGTTTGTTTGCCTGATGTAAGCAAAAACCTGATCAGAAAAGGATTATCCATAAAGAGACTGAATTTCAATGTATTTATGTGCAATTTGAATATACTCACATGCATAGAACCATGGCATAACCATGTAAACCAACACCATCTGAATTTGTTTATGCATACATGAAGATTGCAGAACATAGACATAATCTGCATGGTCCAAGTTTTTAAGAAACTTGCTGATGGTGGTGGGGACACTTCAAGCTTTTTCAATCCTATAAATGTAAACTCTCTATCAAAAACCAACCCAAGTTCCACTTGAAACATCCTTTTCCCTTCAAAGAACCTGCCTGCAAGTGTTCAGAAACATTTTGGGCATGCAGCCTGGTGAAATTGAGAGTCTCCATTATCTTCTTTCATCCGCCCCATCTCTACATTCTTCTCAATTTAACATGTCCCAGGACAGAACAAACAGGGTGCATCTCAATCAGTTTTCTAATCCCTTTACAAAATTTCAATATCCTTATCAAGTGCAAGATATGAATCCACCACCCTTAAGCAGTAACTCAACTTCTGATGAAGCAGAAGACCAACAACTAAGCCTCATCAATGAGAGGAAACAGAGGAGGATGATATCTAATAGAGAGTCCGCACGCCGATCACGAATGCGCAAGCAGAAACATTTGGATGAGCTGTGTTCTCAGGTCCTTTGGCTTCGAAATGAAAACCACCAGCTAATAGACAAGTTGAACCAAGTCTCTGAGTGTCACGATCGGGCTCTACAGGAGAATGCTCAGCTTAAGGAGGAAGCATCTGAACTTCGTCAAATGCTCAGGGACTTACAACTCCATAATCCATACCTACCATGAAGAGATCTCCTCCAAGTGGTTACCTGCAGAAAAGCTATTAGTTTCAATCTTGCAAGGCTGAGCTAGAGGCAAAGTTTTTGATCGTTCTTTGCCAATAATGGTCCTCTTTAATCTTTATGTAGATGCTACCTACCTCTGAAGTTGTACGAAACTTTAGAAAAATAAAAGGTATTTATTTAGCCTTCCCAATGAATTCCTTCATCTGTGATCATAAAAGCTCTCCCAAAACAATCTTTAGGTTTTCATTTCATCGATAGTTCAACTAATATGCATATCTAAGCTTGTTTCTTTTGCCATCTCCTTGAGCACAGTAACGATTTATGGAGTAGGTTCAGCCACATCTTAACATTCATAAAGGACGCCATAATTATCTGAACCAGATAAAATTATCAATTGTAGCATAGAAATTGTTACCTTAACAGGATATAACAAAATACACACAAGCTGTGAAGTTGAGAATAGCTGAGGAAAATAGAAGGCAGTGCTATAAAACTCAGTGTAAAATGTCCTGAGTGGCGTTGGTGGCGTTGGTGGTTGATAGTTGGAAATGCATTGAAACAGGGGCTGGGGTGAATTTTTGTTCACGAAATGCATTGAAACTGGCGTGAAAAGAAGAATATTTTGAAAAGAAATTCAAAGATACTTTTCACAGGTTTTGAAACTTGTCATGGCCCAAATTCAATTGAAATTGGTCAAGTGAAGCAAACTAACTTGCATAAAGCCCAGAAGTTTCAGCGATATAACAGATATCAACATTTTATTATCATTTCGTTGTTCTTTGTTACATCTTTTACTAAATCTTGTAGCGATTCCCATTAGTTGCCCAATCAAATAAGTCTGTACTCTTCAAATCTCTCATCCATGTGTTCATAACATTAGAAGAAGTAACAAAAGAACAGGACAGATCAGATTGAGTCACATTTTTATCAAAGAGATTCACGGTACAAGAAAATAGAGAAAATATGGCTAGATGCATACGAACCCAAAAGGTAATTGGTAGTTTAAAACTGTAAATAACTTTACATTCATCATTTAGGTTCAATCTCTTTGATTCAATAAGCTAAATGGTCGTCCATATCAATCATGCAAATCTATCTTGAAACTTTTAGGAACTGAATGCAGAAACCGATAAATATATGACAGTTATAAAAAGCAATTTTAGTTCAACGTACTGACCCTCACTAACTGATTAGAATGAGATAGCTTTATCTCAAATTCCGTTGAAGCACAAGAAACTGCCTGAAAATGTGCAGAGAAGTGTACATAGAACCTGGTTGTCTCATCTCATCCGTTTCCCTTGGACATATATTCAGGAAGAATGCCTCTCCGCCTAACCTGTAAGTCATCATTTCAATCTTAAATAAGCAAAGAATGAGTTATGCAAACCACATAGAGCTGTCATGCTGATACAAGAACCTATAGTTGTATTTTTTTACTTTCTTGTCTTAATAGATTCATCATTCACCATCATGAAAATTGTCCATGCCAATCGAGGTCCAAACTTGAAAGGAATCCCTTCCCTTCTCTTCCTACTGAAAGGAAAAGATAAATCTTCCCTCTTCCTGTTCCATTACCCAAACACAATATATTCAAATTGAAGCTTTTTCAAATGCTATAAGTTACAAATTGACAGTGTCATCCCCATGGTGAATCACTCGCTGAAATCCAAATAAGAGATATTCAATGGCTGTTTTGTTGTTAACAGTCTACTAATGGTACCCCTGGTCCTCAACTATACCTTTTGGCTACCAACAGATCTTTTCTAGAACAACTGTAGCTTTAACTTCATCTCTTCCATATCATTTCTTCCTGCATACCATATATTCCTCTAACATGGAAACTTATAAAAGCATTGATTATTGGAGTTCCAAGTTATGGCAGCAGCTTTCCTATTTGCTAGAGCTCCTCCATTAGCATAGTGCTTCAAGCAACTTAAGTGTCCAGTCATCAGCTCCAATTTTCCCGGAGGTGCTAAAATATATGTTGAGGCTGGCTTGAGAACATAGAAGTCTTGTGTTAGAAGGAAAGGAGTCCGTACATCCTTAATTTCAGAATTGGAAAACATCCATGTACTTTCTAACTAATTTCCTGTTTCTTTTAAGATGAAAAAGGGACCATCCAGACCCTTCTGTCTTCCATTTAAGAACCAAAAGTTGACCACATCAAATTTGATAATCACAAGCTAACTGGTGCTTATATTCATTGAGAATTACATTATAAGTGATACATGAACTTATGCTAACGGCAGTGCTGTAATTCAACTCAAATCAATAATTTTAAATTGGCTTCAATGGTACTGCATATATTCATTGAGAATTACATTATAAGTGATACATGAACTTATGCTAACAGCAGTGCTGTAATTCAACTCAAATCAATAATTTTAAATTGGCTTCAATGGTACTGCATATATCAGGTTAATTTCTAGAGATCGATTCGACTTTTATTGTATATACTGCAATGCGATAATAAAGGAAATTGTGTAAACCTATTAGGCACTGAATGTAGTGCATTGTACATTATATGTATCCAAGCTTGCTGTAAAAACCTGAAGATAACAATGAGCTAAAATTACAATTAAAGATAATACAGTGAGTGGTCAGGAAACAATAACAAGAAGCTTAAGAGTGACATTACATGATACTACATGCCTATTGCTGACGCAGAAAATTAATGGCCGAGCACAGGAGCACGCAAAACAAAAATAAATCAATACACTCAAATGGGAGCATTGAATTGTGTCACGAACCATACACCTTCCATGAAATCTGATGACTATTATGGAAAGGAAGAACAACAGTACTGGTGACAGATTCATGAGCGAAAGTGACAGCAAACATTTCAAGAAACGTAATCCAAAATTTCATAGTAAAAATGACACCACCACAACCCATTGTTCAAAGCTTACATAACATGCATCATTAACATTGAGGCCCAAAACTATAGATGATGAAGATGTTTGAACAAAATCGAATGAGGTTTGACGTCATGGGCCCAACCTGTGATAGCAACATATCTAATTGACGGCTTGTTTACTACCATGTTGGTTAGTCTTAGTTCAATTAGTTCTTACGAATTTCATAGTAATAGCATGAATATCGAAAAACGAAATCACAGGAAAAACAGAACGAGGGCATTTTGAGACACATACTCGTCTCCCCTCCCTCCAGTTTCACAGCAAGCAAACAGAGAAACACATTGAAGCGGAAATGACAAACGATGCAACATATTGGGGGGGGGGGGGGGG